>NC_136262.1:220764780-220794780 GCF_964187855.1 Myxine glutinosa | reverse complement strand
AGAGAGATACACACAGAGAAACACACACACATAGAAACACATACAGAGAAAAATACACAGGCCGAGACACACACAGACACACAGAAACACACACACACACACACACACACACACACACACACACACACACACACACACACACAGAAACACAGAGAAACATCCACCCACACACACAAACAGAGAAACACACACAGAAACACACACACAGAGACTCTCAAACAAATACACAGAGAGACACACACAAACAGAAACACACACACACACAGAAACACACACACATGGCAAATACACAGACAGAGAGATACACACAGAGAAACACATACACAGAAAAATACACAGGCCGAGACACACACAGACACACAGAAACACACACACACACACACACACACACACACACACACACAGAAACACAGAGAAACATCCACCCACACATACACACAGAAACACACACACAGAGAAACACACACAGAAACACACACACAGAGACACTCAAACAAATACACAGAGAGACACACACAAACAGAAACACACACACACAGAAACACACACACACACAGAAACATACACACACACACACACACACAGAAACACACACACACACACAGAAACATACACACACACACACACACACAAACACACACACACAAACATACACACACACACACACACTCACACACACAGAAACACACACACACAGAACACACACGGCAAATACACAGAGATATACGTTTGACCTTGAGTTGACTTTCGACTGCCCTCAAAAATAGTTGCTTTCCCAATTCAGCGATGCACTATGTAATTGCTGTTTCATTTTCAAGTTAATAGGATGAAAAGTGACGATTTTTTCAGATGAAATTGATGATTTAGTGACTCAATATGCAAATGCTGTTCAACTTTCAAATCAATCAAATTAAAAAAAAATGCCAATTTTAGAAATTAGACCTGAAGATGACCTTTGACCTCAAAATCCATAGGCTTCTTCCTTATGGCCAGCTCTTCCATTTTGGTCAAGTTTCGTGAAGATCGGATTAAAATTGTGACCTGTAGGCGATTGACATACAGCCAGACAGACAGAATAACATACAAGACGAACCAATGTACTGGAAAAATCCTCAATTTTGCAAATAATAAGCTCAAATTTCATTTCCATTAATACGTAATCAGCAACTTGTGTGATTAAAGATCAAAGGAATGGGAGGGCCATATAGTTTATCAGTATGATTTCTCACCTCTGAGGTGTCTAGCCTGGGTTTGAATCTCGGCCTAGATACAAACTGGCATCCTGGTGTCTTGCAGGCAGGACGAGACATCAATGTGTGTGCTGTCCCTCAGATAGACGTCTGCCGACATTAGTCGGTGGACGTTAAAGATCCCACGGTGTCCTTCACAAAGAGTAGGCGAGCTATCGCCAGCACCATGACCAAATTACAAAATCCTTCCCAAACCTACACAGGGCGTTGCATCAGCGGCACAGCCACACAATCAGCCAATGATGTTACTCACAGCCTTGTGCTGCATATGAAAGAAGAAGAAGAAGAAGAAGAAGAAGAACTATGATTTCAAATGGAGAACAAAGGCACCATTGACAACTTTTCACATGTTGACAAGATCAAATATACAGGAGCCTGTACAAAAAAACCATGGATGAATCGCATTATACGGTATTTCACTTTCATTTCATTCTTCTTGTATTGTCCATGTGAAACATGGAATTTATATGAATGAATACATCCAAGTAATTCCCAAGCCTAAACAAACAATAGGAATGAATAATGATTATATAAGATAACTATTTCAAGCATGAGAATTGTAATTCATAGAATTTGACCATGATGTTATTTATTTATCTTTTTAGGAGAAAATATCAAAGATGGAGTAAATATAGCCTGAAACATGCCCCAAAAGGTTATTTTAAAATCACCACTTAATATAGTATCATAATTTAAATTAAATTGTTTCTTCTCATGATTAGAACCTTAATTATTGGCATCTTCGTGCAGGTGAAATGATGCCAAAACAACAACAGTCCCCCAAAGCAATCTTACAATGCCGTATTGTCACCATTGCATGAGTACAAAGATCACGTGTGATGGGAAGTCAGCAAACTTTTCCTTTTTAAACAAGTATCAAAACTACAAACATGACATATCAGAACCACAAAGCTTGGCGATGAAACACGCTTTCACAAAACCGGCACAATGTGCGACGAAGCCAGGCTCACCTCGAAAAAGTTTCTGAAATTAATTGGAAACTTAACTCTAACCTTTGCATATCTAGGGCAAACATTTTGTTTCCAAAACATTAATTTATTTGGCAAAAAAAAAAATTATTTGTTAAAATTTAAAATAAAATTTAATATTAAATTATTTATTAATAATAAATTATTTATTATTTATTTATTTAATTTAATTAATTTATTTAAATTCATTTTAATTATTTTAATTATTATTATTTATTTATTTTATTACATTCATTTTTAATTTAATGTTTGTTTTTATTTAATTTTTATCTTTTTTTTTTTTTTTAATTCAATTTTATATATTTAATTTTTTTATTTGTTGGGGCAAACATTTATGTGTTTGGAAGAACAATGGTCATTTGCTTTCTAGTTTACAACTTTCCCTTTATTTTCTCTCTTTCTCAAGTGTTTATGAATTCTACGTGTCTAGCAAAACCAAAATTACAGCTAGGTAGATGTGTCAGACTTACATTCCAGCTAGGTTGGAAAACTAAGCGTGCTGGCAATAAACCTCAAGGCGGTGTGTGTGCACTGAAAGTTGGGAAGTAGCCGGGGTGAACCATTACTGAAATGGTCTGTAAGACCTGTCAGGTTTGGCAATTGTGTGTAATAAATATTGTGTGTAATAAGTAATAAATATCCGCTCCCTCAGGGAGTCAATTATAGTGTCAGTGAAATATCTTGCATATTGCCATGTGTACACCACGCTCTACTTTCTCCCCCCCCCCCCCCTTATAAAAGATGTGGTCGCCCCTCCCAACTCGTAAAACTTCTGGTTGCACCCCACCTTAAAAAAATTGTGGTTTCCCTCTCCTCCCATACCCACACACCCATCCCACCTCCCCCATTTATATCCAAATTTGAGCTGGATTAATATGCATACATTAATCTGCATTTTGTCCAGGTCATCTCTCCCAGGCCTGGAGGGTAGGAAAGGTAAGGGGTCAATTTTAATTAAGCATGACTGGCTCACAGGTACCCCCAGCACGTATGCAAAATTTGGTGGAGATTGGCGAAGCCATTTTCGATTCTATAGGGTACATATATACATTACATACAATATACATATACTGTACGTGCATATGTTACCATTTTTTCAACGGGATCTAAAGCTCGGAATGGAGCAATGTTGAGAGGTGCAACCGCCACATTTCTCACCAAACTCAGTGGGACATTTCCTTAGGAGGAATTTCCTCCTCCCCATGGATGCCAACCTATGTTGATTGTACATGCTCTATCCTTATAAATGCTGAATGTCAAGCAAGGGTGGGTTTCTATCCCATCCTCGTCACCAGATGTTCAGTTCTGCCAAAACTCAATGGGACAGTAATTTCAAGAGACAGAAAGACTCACATGACTCACTGCACTTCTGGACTCAGAGCGGACACTATAACTATTTCTCCACCGAGTATTGACGTATTTTAGCATGATTTCAGGCTCTGTTTAGTGAACAGTGAACTGATTCGGCCCATAACTATGGAGCGGCGGGAGGTGGAGGGAATCACCACTCATACTATAGGTATACTGTTCCCCCCTCGAGAATATCTGATTGACCAAAAATAACAAAGGTTCGCATGACAAAAATCCTTGAACCTTTCACAGGCCAGAGGTCTCAGGAATGAAACCTAAACTGTATTAATCTGACAGAGAGTAAATGAGTGATGTATAAGTGGTGTAAACTGTAAAAGGCATCATGGGGGGTGTATTGTGGTGCTGCGCACACACGACTCGATTGCCAGAGAGGTAGGCCACAACGCGTTGGTACAACAAAGAGTCTTTATTCAAAGCTCGCACTTCAGCACTGGGCGGGCTCGAGCTTAGAGCCCGCATATATGTCCCGAGGCCACGCCTAGTCTCCGGGCGTGGCCGATCGGTCGAAAGGTGGCGCATGTGCTTTCGTTCCCTGCCTGGACGCTCGCGCCACCCACTGGTGCGCGGAATTATTGCCCCTTGTGCCCGCCACATGCGCCCCCCCAGAATTCCCGCGCACCTGAAGGGTGAGTTTGCGGGGAAGCCGGATGACCCGGCCGAAACGCCCCCTGGCGATGGGTGCAGGGCCGGGGGGTAGCGGGACGGCGGGGCTGGGGGGTGCTGGGGGTCCGAACGCCGGGGGGCGGCCTCGACACGGAGGCAGAGCTGCTTGCGGGGGGTGGTCCAGATCGAGGTGGGCCGGCTTGAGGCGGTCCACGGAGATGCGATCCGGGGCACCGCCAATGTCGATGGTGAAATATTTGTCCCCGGTCTTCAGCATGCGGAAGGGCCCATCGTATGGGGGCCGTAGCGGTGCCCGGTGGGCGTCCTGCCGGATGAAGACGTACTCCGCCGTGCGAAGCTCTGGGGCGACGTGGGAAGACGGGCAACCGTGGTGTGCCGTCGGCACCGGGGCGAACCTCCGGGCGGTCTCCTGAAGGGCGGAGCGCTGTTGCGCCGCGGACCAAGGAGCCGTGGAGTCGGGGATAAATTCACCCGGTACCCGCAGTGGTTGCCCGAAGACCAGCTCCGCCGAGGACACGCCCAGGTCATCCTTGGGCACCGTCCTGAGGCCCAGCAGGACCCAGGGGAGTCTGTCGGCCCAGCCGGGTGAATTGAATTTGAATTTTTGATTGAATTTGAAATTGAAAATTTGAAATTTGAAATTGAATCGAACGGCACCTCGGTCACGCGGAGGCCCATGACGGCAGTCCGCAAGGTCTGAACGCCGGGGTCGGCGGTCTGGTCCTCCACCATCCGGGCATAGTCGATCCCGAGGTGGACGGCGTCGCGGAGGCCGGCCCAGAGCGTGGCCTTCATTGAGCGATGAAAGTGCTCGCACAGGCCATTGGCCTGGGGGTGGTAGGCCGTGGTGCGGTGTAGTTTCAGACCGAGCCCTTGCGCCACCGCGGCCCAGAGCTCCGAGGTGAACTGGGGACCGCGGTCGGATGAGATGTCCGAGGGGGCACCGAACCGGGCAACCCAAGTGGCGATGAAGGCTTGCGCCACATCAGCCGCAGACGTCGCCGCCAATGGGACGGCCTCCGGCCACCGTGTGGTGCGGTCCACCATGGTGAGGAGGTGGGTGAACCCCCGCGAGGGGGGCAGAGGTCCCACCAAGTCGACGTGCACGTGGTCGAACCGACGCTCGGGCACCGCAAACGGGGCCAACGGGGCCTGGGTGTGGCGGTGGACCTTTGCGTGCTGGCAGGCGAGGCACATCCTGGCCCAGTCGCGGACGTCCTTCCTGAGGCCATGCCAGACGAACATCGCCGCGACGAGCTTCTGGGAGGCCTTCGTGCCCGGGTGGGACAGGCCGTGAATGGCGTCGAACACTGGGCGCTACCAGCCAGCGGGCACGATGGGGCGAGGCCGGCCGAGGGAGACATCACACAGAAGGGCCGCGCCCGCAGCGTCGAACGGCACCTCGGTGACGCAGAGGCCCGTGACGGCGGTCCGCAAGGTCTGGACGCCGGGGTCGGCGGTCTGGTCCTCCGCCATCCGGGCATAGTCGATCCCGAGGTGGACCGCGTGCGCGACGGACCGGGAAAGGCAATCCGCCACCGGATTGTCCTTACCCGCCACGTGATGGATGTCCGTCGTATACTCGGACACGGCAGAGAGGTGACGCTGCTGCCGTGCCGACCATGGCTCGGCGACCTTGGCCATCGCGAACACAAGGGGCTTGTGGTCGACGAAAGCCGTGAACGGGCAGCCCTCCAGCAGATGGCACAAGTGTCGGACCGCCAGGTGGAGCCCGAGCAGCTCGCGGTCGAAGGTGCTATAGCGGCGTTCGTGCGGGCGAAGCTGCCGGCTAAAAAACGCCAGCGGTTGCCAAGCACCACGCACCCATGGCTCGTGCACCGCGCCCACGGTGAGGGCGATCGGCGCATCGGGCGCCGGGTGCGCCAGCATGGTGGCGTCGGCCAGGGCCAGCTTTGCGCCCGCAAACGCCGTGGCCATCGGCTCCGACCAGGCGATGTCACCTTTGCCCGGCTTGCCCCGGAGGGCCTCGTGCAGGGGGCGGAGGAGCTGGGTGACGTGGGGCACGAAGCGGTGGTAAAAATTTACCATTCCCAGGAACTCCTGGAGCCCCTTGATCGTGCGGGGTCACGGGAAATCCCTGACCGCCTCCACCTTGGCCGGTAAAGGGACAGCCCCGTGCCTGGTGATGCGGTGCCCCAAGAAGTCGATGGTGGCGACGCCGAAACGGCACTTGGCGGGGTTGATGATTAGGCCATGCTGGCCCCGGCATTCGAAAGCGTGCGGAGGTGGAGCAGGTGCTCCTCCCGGGACGCGCTCGCGACTAGGATGTCGTCCAGGTAGACAAAGAGGAAAGGTAAGTCGCGCAAGACGCTGTCCATAAGCCGTTGGAACGCCTGGGCCGCATTCTTCAACCCGAAAGGCATTCTCAGGAACTCGAAGAGGCCGAAAGGGGTGATGACGGCCGTCTTCGGGACATCCTCCGGTTGGACGGGGACCTGGTGGTAGTCCCGGATGAGGTCCACCTTGGAAAACACGGTCGTGTTTGCCAACCGGGCGGAAAAGTCCTGGATATGCGGGACCGGGTAGCAGTCGGGGGTGGTGGCATCATTGAGCCGGCGGTAGTCCCCGCACGGCCGCCATCCCCCGCCGGGCTTCGGCACAATGTGCAGAGGAGAAGCCCAAGCGCTGTTGGAGCACCGTACGATCCCCAGCCGCTCCAGCGTGGCAAACACCGCTTTCGCCACGGCGAGCTTCGTGGGTTCGAGTCGGCGTGCCCGGGCATAGACCGGCGGCCCGACCGTGGGTATATGGTGCTCCACCCCGTGTTTAACGGCCATCGCTGAGAAGGTGGGCCGCGTGAGGGCCAGGAAACTGGCTAGGAGGCGGGTAAAGTCGTCCGCTGCCGGAAGCGTGCAAACTAAACTCGCCGGGACGGAACCTTCCAGCAAGCCGTCATGAACGACCATTGAAAGCGCTGCCCTCCGAACCGCAGTGAGAGGCAACGCTTCCCGAATGTGCGGATGGGTGTACCGTTGGCGGCAAGCAAAGCAGGGCCCCGGCCCGCGGTTTGCTTGTCGGACGTGGAGGCGGGGAGGACGCTTACCTGTGCTCCTGTGTCGCAAAGAAAACGGCGCCCGGACAAGGTGTCTGTGATGAACAGGAGGCTGCTGGAATGGCCGACGCTCAGGGCCGCTAATGAGCACCGGCCCGGTCGTTTCCCGACCTGTCAAAAGAGCACGGCGGGCGACACGTTTTAGCCTTGCGGCCGAACCTGGCATGGTAGTAGCACCAGGTTTGCGGCGGTGGCGGCGGCGGCGGTAGTGGGCGGGGCGCAGCAACGGCCACGAGGGAAGCCGGGGGCGCTGTAGCCTCTGCCCCGGGATCCACTACGGCAGCACCATAAACCGACCGCGTGTCGCAGGCCGCGAAAAACTTGTCGGCCTCTACGGCCAGGGCGCGGGGTTCCTTTATTTTGGAACCGGCCAGCGCGAGGCGTACCTTTAGAGGTAGCTGGCATAGGAAAAGCGCCCGGAATAAGACATCCGGGGGCTGGTCTCCGAGCAGGGACAGCATAAAATCCATCCGGACGGATGGTCGCGTGTCGCCGAGGGCGGGAAGGTCCAGGAGGCGGTCGGCCCGTTCGATCTCCGTGAGCCCGAACGTGGCGAGGAGGAGACGTTTGAGCACCTCGTACTTGTTGTCGCCCGGCGGGCGCCGAAGGATGGACACGATCCGGGCGGCATTGCCGGGCCCGAGGGCGGCGACCACGTGGTAGTACCGGGTCTCGTCCGCCGTTATGCCTCGGAGCTGAAATTGAGCTTCGGCCTGCATGAACCAAACGTCGGCTTGCGCTTCCCAAAACTCCGGGAGTTTAACTGCGACGGCGTTGGTAGCCATGGTGCGTTCGGTGGTCAGCAACGGCTGAACCAATCGGGGTCACCAGTGTGGTGCTGCGCACACACGACTCGATTGCCAGAGAGGTAGGCCACAACGCGTTGGTACAACAAAGAGTCTTTATTCAAAGCTCGCACTTCAGCACTGGGTGGGCTCGAGCTTAGAGCCCGCATATATGTCCCGAGGCCACGCCTAGTCCCCGGGCGTGGCCGATCAGTCGAAAGGCGGGGCATGTGCTTTCGTTCCCCGCCTGGACGCTCGCGCCACCCACTGGTGCGCGGAATTATTGCCCCTTGTGTCCGCCACAGTATTTTTTTTTTTTCGGAGAACTTTGGCTCTGCTTTTTATCGTCGGAGTTCACGTATCTTAAATACATCTTAAATACATAAGAGGGTATAATTTTATTTGACCGGTTCCTTCCTCACGTGTTCTCGCAGAATAATGGGTGTATAAAATATCAGGGTGTTGCACGGGGGATGATCTGAGATGGTGGTGATCAGCTGTCTTGAAGACCTGGAGGGAAGAATGAGATTTGATCTTGTCCGTCCGTCCGCAACCCCATATCTCGGAGATGTATAGTCCGATTCTGTTCAAACTTGGCACAAGCACAGCACATTGTGCCATACATGTGCACCTTGCTTTATTTAATAATCGGATCAAAGATGGCCAACTGGTAGACTGGTGGCCGTTTTAGTTGTAAAAAACCCAATATTGAACACGTCCTCAACCTTTTCTCTGACATTTACCGATCTTGTTCAAACTTTGCACACAGGTAATGAATGATGGCTTAAATATGCACGTCATTTCTTTTCGAGATCAGATCCAAGATGTCCGACTGGCGGCCATTTTGTTACGTAAGTGTGTCCCCATCTATTTCTTGGATACGCATGGCCCGATTTTCTTCAAAATTGGCAGAAAGACAATTCATAAGTATATATATACAGAAGATTTTTTTTGGTCACCCGACCAAAGATGGCCTACTGACAGCTTTTAACTCCATACAGCAAAATTACTAAAACCACGGTGGAGGGCTATGACATTTTATGTGTTTTTCTTCCTGTTGAAAAAGCTCTTCACCACCGATTTATCAAACTTATAAAATGGAGATGCAATCCTGTTACAATTAAGATGCACGATAATGAATTTTATTATAACAATTGTCCATAACCTGATAATACTTATGGCCAATTCGTTGATAATTATCATTGTGGCCAAATGGGATTTACATTATCTTCCCCTGTGGCTTCAGATGTCAGACATGTTGAAACGTATGAGGTGAAATGTAGATTCTTTTTTTCTGAAAATTTATGAGCCACGACAGTTGGCGATGTCGTGCTCACACCATGGACATGTGTGGGGAGATGAGTGGTGAGGGATGGAGGAGAGAGTCCCAATATAACGAATTGTCAATGCAATGAACGTATTATAGGTTTGTTATAATGAATCTATTATATTTGCATCCCCCAACTACTCCCGTTTCGAGTGGCTTCAACTGAGAATTTGTTTCTGTCAAGTCTCAATGCCAGAGCCAGTTCTCCCTTCACCGCACAATTACTGGCAATAACTCAATATTCCCTCTAATTTTTCTTTGACCTTCTAGAAGCTGCAATCACTGCTTCAACAAGACTAAATGCAATGCCTGAAATGCAAAAAAAACAAAAAACGAAGAAGAAGGCCAACATAAAGCCTTTTACAAAATTAATTATCATTCTACATTTGTGCAAGTCGCAGCATGGAAGAGCTTTCAAAACAAGCACAGAGCACAGCAATTCAGGTTATGGCACAAATCTGTTCTGGGTCTCATTCGAAGCAATCAACGAGCGCATGAGCAGCAGAATCTGATGGAATTCATCAAACATCTGTTCGAATCATTATATGCGCAGAAGCACTGCAATCAGATTTAAATACTGCAGCTGCAAATAATTATGGGGAGAGATAAGTGAAAACCAAAACCGAGTCACTTGGACATTCTGATGTTAATATGAAGGGATAAAGAAAGCATTTATTTGCTCGATTCCCTGGTACAGCTGGAACAATGGAATAATGGTGCTGTGTTGCTCAGCTTTGTTCAACATTGCCTGGAAGTGTTTCCACTTATCACTAGTCATGCAATCAGCCCAGAAACACATGACAGTCCTGGGAGTTCAGCCTTGGCACAATGTGTGATGCATTTCCTCCGTTACACATTCAAATTAGCGTAGCCCACTGCAGTTGCAAAGGATTCATACCCGAACAAAGATGGCTGTGTTAACAATCCCATACAAACCACACACTGTTTCCCTCCTTCATTCGGATACTCCTCTGAATTTAAAAAGTAGGCTGTTAGAAATAATCTCTGACTATAAGATGTGGACTTTAATACCACAAGGCATGAAATGTGTGAAAACGTCAAAACGGATGACAATTGTACAGTGGTCAACGAGGAACAGCTCTGTTGACAAATACATGTCAAGAAAATTGTAAAAGTCTGTCAACCTGCAAATGTAAAGGAAAGGAAATTGTGATTTCAACAACAACAAAAAAATGATTTATTACATTGAGATGAAGCAGCTGGCGAGGTGACAAGTGCCAGGATTTCTCAACATGAACGAGAAACTCAAGATGAGCTGGGGGTGTTAATGCAACCTGCTTTCATGATAACATTGATTGCTAAAAGGAGAAGCGTCCATCCGTACGTGTGTCACGCTTCATTATAAAGGGTTCCTGCTGTCATCTACCATATAAAACACAATGTCAGTTTGTGTGTTTGTACAGATGTCTGTCCCCCTTCATAAGGGTAAGTTTTAAAGGCCAATCTTTTTAACATCAATGTGTGTTCACTGCGGTAATTTTTGAGGATAAAACAAACTCGAGAAACATTTTCCATAAAAGAGTAATTACGTCTTTTCTATTGGAATTGCAGACGGTGGCTTGCAAACCGAGCCTCGAGGGCGGTGTACAGAAGCGTTTTTTTTTAAATAACAATAAATGCAAGGGGAAGAGTGGGAAAATTTGCTGCACATGATGTGTGACACAGGCAGAGTAAAATGAGTGTTCATTTACATCCATAAGATGCATAACAAATAAAGAAGATATAAGCACACCTGTCACGAGGCCGAGGCCTCAGACTTTGGCACACTCACTCTTTTACTATTAGAGTAATAAAAATGGTACACTTAGAAAACTAATAATAGATTTACTTACAACAAAAAATTGTGTTAGTTTAATCTTAAGTACGCCAGTCTTAAAAGCCCGTTTTTTTCCGGTATTGAAGAAGAAAAATAATCAAGACTTCAAGCTTTAATGTAGCGCTTCCTGCTTTGTAGAATAATAAAAATGGCACAGTACTGTTAGAGTGCTAATAATATATTTAGATGGTGATAGAAAACTAATAATCAATTTATTTGGAACAAAACTTTGTGTCTGTTTAAGCATAAGTATATGCCTGTTTTAAATTGAAGAATTGAAGATGAAGAATTGAAGAAGAAGCAGTAATGGGAGCTTAAAGGGGAACCCAAATGCTCAAAATAACTGAATGCTAATTTATCACTTGATACCCTACAAAATAAATATGATGTGTCTTTTTCCAATTTTCGATTTATAAAGTAGGTTTTTATATATTTTTATTAAAGTAGGTAATTTTGCAATTTAAAGCCAAAATATTCTTCTTCTTCCTCTTCATGCTTGGCCATGACATCACTCTCAGAAGTTGACCACCATATTCGTATTGTCTTTTGGTTACATCACAGTATGATTTCACTCAAACGTGGAATAATTTTAGATTTTCCACAAATGTGCCCATCAATGCATTATTGGTGGTTGTAGTAATACAAACCAAGATGGATTAATGTTACACCAATGGCCGAAAGACCCTAAGTTTGCCAGAAATCATATCTGTGCTGTGTCGTGCCATATTTCTCCTGGAGTAATAGAACTGATTTATCAATTTATACAAAATCCTTGATAAACCGTCATTTGAAGGGAAAAGGGGAAAAACAAAACCTACCAATCTGTAATGAACATGTGACCAGCGTTTTCATCTTCACTAACACCATCTTCGTCTGAATCGCTCGCATAAGGTTCAAAATGATACGGCTCCATAATTCCCCCGAAAGCGTCTCCATCACTAATTTTGCCTCCAATATTTGATTCAAATTCCTACTGATCAGTTTCAACTTACTGGGGACTTTCAGAGTTGTTAATGACGGTGGAATCAATATCGGAATCCGAGCTCTAAATACACTGTTTCTCTATGTTAGCTGCCATTTATATCTAGGTTGGCGTTTTGAGTGTGACTTCAATGGCGAAAAACGAATAATGGACACTTTTAGCTTTTTTCGGCACTTTGTGATTGGCCAAAAAAAAATTCAAAATTAGTTTCCCTTCAAATTAAACCATGATTAATGATTTTCAATGATTCTCAGATGAAATCTGTTTGGGTTCCCCTTGAATGCAGTGGTTCAAACGGTAAAATGTGTTGTCGCAGGTCTACAAGAGCTTCGTATTGCTTGTTGTTGTTGTTGCTGTTGTTAGCGTTCTTGTTGGGGGTCAATTTTTGAAATGAGCACCCATTCATCGGATAGCTGCCGGACCACACCCACATCTGTTGCTTGACTCCACCCACCATAGTGCCAAGACGACATGATATTGCCGCCATCTTGTTTCCTGGTAGGCCTAATACATTAGGTTGTAAAGGCCTCTGCTGATTATACCCTGTCCGGCTTTGTTGTGTCAGATTTCCATTGGCTTTGTTTGGGTCGAGTGTTAAATTATTAGTAAGGTCTGTAGGCACCTCATTATCAAGGTGCGTATGAACCTTACACCTTATCGTATGCCTTATCATACAAGCCATAGCCGTATGCCATAGCCATAGCCATAGCCAAGCCGTATGCCATATCAAGCCTATATGTGCCTCCCTAAAAAAATGGTGTTACTTCATTTTTCAACGGCCACAATTTGGGGTTAAACAATCTGTGACCGTGTGACAAATGGGGTTGTTCTGATATAACCGTGTGGAGGCTGACATGACTGAGAGGTGTCATTTATATAATAGTTAATTTTTTAATCGCGCATTAAATGTGTGTTTCCCAATTGCGCTGTTCATCGTTTAAAATTGGCCATTTAAGAGTGGCCAGTGGCCATGACATGTGCATGTTTCCCAATCGGCCAGTTACCAGATTTTTAAAGCCAATTCAGTCATGCTTCATGGCAAAGTCCCATACCTCAAATTACCACGTACAGGTTTTTTATGAAACAAAGTGTTTATTACCACAGAGGGAGGGCGGAAGGGAGAGAGAAGACACACACCACAAAACTGAGGTAACGGATATAAAATGAATCCCCTGTTCGGAATCATAATGAATCTTATCTGCCTTCCTTCCGTGAAGATTATCACATTGCAAGTTCACTTACTAAGCAGCTAGCTAGCGCTTGCCAAGACAGTCGGTCCTTCACAAACTGGCTGTCCATTTCTGATGTGACTGAAGGTAGCACAGGAATATAGCATTTATTGCTTCATGGTTTGCTATTCGCAGTTTTTTGCCCAAGTCATTCACGAATAGGCTCTCCATGTCTGACATTCGACTGAAGGTGTCACAGGAATGTGGAATGTATTGGTTCATGGTTTAGCATTCACAATTTCTGCATTGTCTGTTTGCGTTTGGCCTCCTCCAGGGCGTAGCATGGGTACCTCGCTAATTTTATATAATTTTACATCTGACATTGCTCCTCCAGGCCTGTCCCACATCTGCCTTCTCAAAGTTATTCCATGTCACAAGCATTCCTCAAGAAACACTCCTCTGGTGACCTTCCCAAAATCCAGGCTTGTTGCCCAACTGCATTTATGATTCATCCCCTTACTCTCCCATTGGTTCTTATCTCCATTTGCGGGTTTTAGGAGGTGGGAGGAAGTTCTCCCAGAACTGAAAATCTCCACCTCCTTTTTTGGTAAAGGATCATTATTCATGAATCAGATTGAGATTTCGTTCTCATAGCTTCGTTCCAAGGGCTCTTTTAGAATCCTCACTGAACCTCTGACAGCCTCCACCTGTAGCTTGTTTGTAGTGATATTCCACAGAATGCTTTTTAAGTGCTCGGTCAGAGTTTTCTTGATCATCCCTGTTGCACCGACTATCATTGGTACAATTTCAGCTTTCTTCAATTTCCAAGTCCTCTTGACCCCATTTTTCAGCTCCTGGTATTTGATCATTTCTTGGTTTCTGAAGCATTTAGTGCAAGGTCATTGGGAACTGAAAGCTCAATCAACAATGCTGACTTTTCCTTTTTGTGCTTAGCACTATGTCCGGTCGGTCTGGTCCGATCCCTATTGTGGATGTCCTTGTCTCCGTCATCTTATCCTCCTCACTTCAGTCTTCAGTGATCCTCCTTCATAATGTGCTGCCCATGACTATCCTTATGCACTCACCTTTGCACATCCATGATCTCTTCAACACAAGTTGATGCTTTCCCATTCTGTTCCTATATTGGCCATTGTTACTCGTTTTTTGTTTTTCTTTCTTTACTCCTTGTGTATGTCCACTCTCCTCTGCCCCCCTACCAATCACCATACCCTTTGGTAATTTGTAACACCACTTGCCTTTGTAGGTTCGTTCCTCCACGAGCCGAGACTAATGTACAAAATACAATTTCTCCTGTCTACTACTGTAATTTAGTTAATTAAAAATACATGAATGTCTCCCAATAGACCTTTCATCATTATAATACATGTGTAGGCTCCTACAAGAACCTTGGACACTATTAATTAAAACCCCAAATCAGCTTTGCTTTGCTTTCGACAGTGGTTAGTCTATCTCTGCAAACGTTCAACTTTCAGTTTAGAAAGACCTCTCCTTTAAACAGCTGAACAATGGCTAAAAGGCCATCTCCAAATGTATTAGAACACAATGGATGAAACTAATGAGAAAAAGGAGAAGGAGAACGCTTCTTCAGGATTAACCCTTCGTCCAAGTTTTTTGCTCCTACAAAGGGTCAGCGCCTGAAGCGTCAGCTTCTCCTTGCTTCCCACCGGAGTTGCGCGTAGTATACCTCAATCAAAATCCTGTTCATGTCATCCATTGTCCTACCTGTCTGCCGACGTACATCAACACCGGTCTTCATGTGCAAGACTAGTTCTACATTCCAGTTGAATCACAGACACATAGGAAACAAAATTACGAACATTAGGAAAAATAAATATGGCTAAATAAATAGCAAGATTGGGGAGGAAAGAGAATATTTGCAACTAGCTCTGGCCACCACTCATACCGCTTTCGCAACAACATTCAAACATTTATATGCATTCAAAATAGTCCCACTTACACCTTTGAACTCAGTGTCTGTATCCCCTCTTCTTTGGGCTTAAAAAATCTAAATGTCAGCTTGTTTTACAGCTCACATTGCTGTAATTGCTGGCTTTGTCACCTTGGTTGTTACTAGTCTATGAAGCCTTGTCCGAGTTTGTATAACCATCACTATGGCTGTCCAATGTCCATGTCACCTCTTCTGCAATGCTGTACATTTGTGAGGATAAGTTGACAAAAAAACAAAGGCTGGTTCACGATTTCCTCCCTCCAACTCAACAAAGATAAGTTTGCCGGACCAGATACGTCGTGTTTTACTGTATTAGTGGGGCAACTTAGCATAACAATTGTGCATTTGTGAGGAAAGCACCAAATTAGGCACACTAGTAGACTATCATATTATGAAAAGATCTGGATATTGGGCCATCTCAGATTCAGAGATTTGATTTTTGCAAGATTTCGATTCGATTGGGATCGAAAAGAACACCTTCTTCGTCTTCTGTACAGTGAAGTTGCCAGCCCTGAATTATCTGGCTACATCTGGGTGCTTCATTGAGAGTGCAACCATGTCCCTCAGGTGAACAGGGACCCACCTGGCATAGTGTGTATGGTCTAAGGCATGGAACCATGGGACCAGTTCCGTCAGGGCATCAAGGTACATCGTGAATGAAGCCTGCCGCAGAGAACGCACGTAGACCAGTACCAACATCTCTAGTTCCAGCACAGTTTCCCAGTACTGAAAGTTGGGAATGTCTTCTCCTCTCTGGTGACACCAGTCTTCGACCTCAGGCAGGTCTTCTGCATCATCAGCATATGTCATACAGTGGCGTTCATACGCACGGTGTTGCAGGATGTGCAGTGCCGCTGCAGTGATTTGATGAGCTCTTCTTGTGCGGGTGACGTGGGCAGCTCGCAGGAAGGAGTCGGCCGTCCTTGGCGTGCAATCTCAGCTTGCAAATCTGCAAATCTTGCAAAAATCAAATCTCTGAATCTGACATGGCCCAATATCCAGATCTTTTCATAATATGATAGTCTACTAGTGTGCCAAATCTGGTGGTTTCCTCACAAAATGCACAATTGTTATGCTATATTTAGCTTAGCTGCCGGACTATATTGTTTTCATGTTCCTGTGTTTCTGGTTGTGTTTTCATCCAATTTCTGTGCCAAACCGAAACTTCTTGGGTTGAGTTATCGAATCTGTGTCCCTGGTAAAGTCCGGCCTACACTCTTGTGGGGCTGGGATTGTCGGGTTGTTGCTTCTACCTCCATTTTTGATCACACATGCTTCGTGTTCGCTCCTTCCCTTCCAGGAATTGATACTTCTGATCCCTCAGATTAATCATTTTCCCATTCTTACTCCAAAAAAAAATACAAGCAACAAAAAATTATTCTTCACTCCAAAGCAAACAACAAGTGGAAAAAAACCCAATTAAACCTGCAGTGCACAGTTACTCATTCATTCCCTATCCCTTCTCCTTTCAATTTCTCCAAACTGAATCTTCACTGAATAAAATGATTCTTCCTTTAAGATCTCAATAACATTTTTTTTTTCTTCAAAAAACCTATTTTAAAACGACTCGCTCTCACTACTCCAGCAGGGACATCCCATTCATTCTTCTTCTTCTTCATCAAAATGTGTTCCTTCTTCTTCATCAAAATGTGTTCCTCTTCCTCTTCACCAGGCTTATCTCCCAAAAATCTTTTTGCTCCTAAACACTTGGTTCATCCGTCCTTCTCTTGTACTTACAGCCCCACCATTTTCCTCGATGCCTTCAACAGAAAACATTATTACTACCCCACCCATAAAGTCTGTCATCGCATATCCAGTTTGAGAATCCTTAGAAGTCCATTTTGCAGAGATTGTGTGCACACGACAATCAACTCTCTTTCACGTCCATTGATGGTGTCCAGAGATTGTGTGCACACGACAATCAACTCTCTTTCACGTCCATTGATGGTGTCCAGAGATTGTGTGCACACGACAATCAACTCTCTTTCACGTCCATTGATGGTGTCAAATCCCTCCGTGTCAGTACGGTCCCCCCCCTTCTCCTGTCGCCTCTCAGCTTCCACCGCCGCTCTCCTTTACGGATTCTCCCTACACCTCCCCTCTTAGTTGCTTCCCTGCCCATCTTCCATCTCTCATCACCATTCTCAGAGAACAGCCGGCTTTCAGCACTGGTGATCAAAGTCTGGCAATTCACCCAGACACACTGGCATGGACTGCAAGCAGGCATGGTACTTCCTGACTGGTCTCCTATATCTCAGGCCTCTGATATTAACTCAGCCTAGAAATTATTCCACAGAAACCTGCTCAACCCGTATGCACAGATTCATCCCATCTCATCTGCTGTTATTATACCCATCTTCCCACCATGGTACACTGAATCCTGTAGGAAGGCAGTTGCTTTGAAACAACCTCCCAACAATGTATGGAGGCCCTCAATGTCAGACATGAGATCAGGGTCATCTCTCCAGAAATATATTGAGCTGTCGATACATTCTGGAATCTTGCTCTCCAATCTCCTTGTCTCTGGCATCAAAGGCAATCTACATTCTTGGGTTACTGACTGTTATATTCCTTATGTGTTATGTTCTCTCCAAATATATTGTTAGCCTGTCCCTTGCGTAGCTGGAGATGGGGTTTTCCAATCACCTCTGTGTGTCTGTCTGTATATGAGTTTGTGGTGTGTGTGTGTGTGTGTGTGTGTGTGTGTGTGTGTGTGTGTGTGTGTGTGTGTGTGTGTGTGTGTGTGTGTGTGTGTTCAGGCTGTAACTTTTTACCATTTGAGTTTTGTCATCAAATTTTCACCAAAGCCATATTATGATACTATTGAGAAGGCAAATTAATAATGTTGTCAAAAGGTCGAAGGTCAGCGCCACATAAAATCATCAGTTTTCATCCAATTGACCTGAAATTTAAATTTACCATTTGAGTTTAGTCATCAAGTTTTCAACAAAGCTTTATTATGATAATATGGAGAAGGTAAATTAATAGTTTGGTCAAAAGGTCAAAGGTCAGTGTTGCATAAAATTGTCAATTTTTATCCAATTGACATGAAATTTTAAGAATTTGCATATTGGGGCACTGAATTGGTTCACCAATCAAAAGCTAGAAGCCGATTTTTTAAAATCTAAACCTAAAAGGTCGAGGCTGCATAAAATCATCAATTTTCATTTTGTATTTTTTTAAAACTGTTTTCGTTATTTAGAGTGTGGAAGAAGAAGACGTCTCAATACAAACGCACACACGAGCTTTGCATTTTCATATACTTTGTAGATGTTTTTGTTGAATTACCACATGTGTGTGCGTTGCTGTTAAGACACATGATGATGTAAGAGGAAGTGGGATGGTGACATAAGAGGAGACGCCATCCCCTGGAGTTGAGATATGTGAACATTACGTGCTGCGGAATAAACGAATTTGTTCGTCACAATCAATGGCATTGTTTAGCGTCTGTTGTTCCACATAACACTGACTTCCTCCACTCTCGTAGCCAATGCCACACAACACTGACTTCCTCCACTCTCGTAACCAATGCCACATAACACTGACTTCCTCCACTCTCGTAGCCAATGCCACATAACACTGACTTCCTCCACTCTCGTAGCCAATGCCACATAACACTGACTTCCTCCACTCTCGTAGCCGATGCCACACAACACTGACTTCCTCTACTCTCGTAGCCAATGCCACACAACACTGACTTCCTCCACTCTCGTAGCCAATGCCACACAACACTGACTTCCTCCACTCTCGTAGCCAATGCCACACAACACTGACTTCCTCCACTCTCGTAGCCAATGCCACACAACACTGACTTCCTCCACTCTCGTAGCCAATGCCACACAATACTGACTTCCTCCACTCTCGTAGCCAATGCCACACAACACTGACTTCCTCCACTCTCGTAGCCAATGCCACACAACACTGACTTCCTCCACTCTCGTAGCCAATGCCACACAACACTGACTTCCTCCACTCTCGTAGCCAATGCCACATAACACTGACTTCCTCCACTCTCGTAGCCAATGCCACATAACACTGACTTCCTCCACTCTCGTAGCCAATGCCACATAACACTGACTTCCTCCACTCTCGTAGCCAATGTGTGGCTCTTAACAGAATCCTTACATCTCCATTCCCTGTCAAGGCTGGAGTGCCCCGAGGAGGTCTTCTAGCCCCCATTCCTATTCCTAATCTTCATCAATGATCTCTCTGACTCAGGAAAAACCTCTTTATACCTTTGCTGATGACGCGCCCTCTGCCGTGACATCCCTCATCCTTCAGGTAGACAGGCATCAGCCCTCTCTTCAGACCTTGACAGAAATGATAAGCTGGTCAAACGCTTGGAATACATCTTTCAATTCTCAGGAATCCCCCACACTCACTGTTTTCATCGTTCGTGGTTATGTATTATCGAGTGCCTCCAATTTGATATCAGCACTTTCCTTAAATTCCCACGGGCCTGTTTGCACTTGATGTGGCATTCTTAAGCAGTCTTCGGTGGGATAGATGCCCCATAACTTTTAATGTGATGCACTAGTTATAGCTGGTGAGCTAACAACTACCTTGATGATTGGATACGTGCGAAGAGTGGCCTTGCAGCAGAGATGTGAGCTGGCTTGTCTCGTTTTCTACCTTTTTGAACAGGTTAACGATTGGGGCTCAATTGGCGGGTAGTCTGTGATGTTTTGTTTTGATCAGCCCGTTCTAGCTTGGGACATTGCTTTGGCCAGTATGTACAGTTGGAGTAAATCAGTCATGTTTGTTGTTGCTGGAATTTCTCTGCCAATGTGTTGTTCATGGTTTGTTTTACATCTATATATATAAAACACAGTTTGTGTGTGTGTGTGTGTGTGTGTGTGTGTGTGTGTGTGTGTGTGTGTGTGTGTGTGTGTGTGTGTAATGTTACCGATAGACTCCTAAACGGAGAGGCTCACGTACTTGATATTTGGCACAGACATGGCCATTGAGCCTGGTAAGAACATGGCTGACCTAAAAATTTATTTCATAATATTTTTTAACCATATTTTAACCTCAGCGCATTTCAGCAAGGAATATTATGCACGGAATCTGACCGGTCGCAGAGCAGCGCGCTGATTCGCTCAGAGCGATCACGTGATGTTCCTTGCCGCCATTAACTCAGTTACGCGTTCGCACGTATTTCAGAGCGAAAAGCGATTGCGTTTTTTCACATTTGAGCGAGGAACATTGCCATTCACACCACATTGGTTTTTTTTTCTTTCATCTTTAGATCCATATTTTTTGCCATAACGTAGCGCATTATGGCTCTGAAAGAAAAAAAAAACCTATGTGGTGTGAATGGCAATGTTCCTCGCTGAAATGTGAAAAAACGCAATCGCGCGGCAAGGAACATCACGTGATCGCTCTGAGCGATCGATTGCAACTCTGCGTCGTGTCGTGGGCGTGGCCAACGTGGCCTCATGCTCCCAGGTGATTGGCTAACTCGAGCTCGAGAGAGCCATAATGCGCTACGTTATGGCAAAAAATATGGATCTAAAGATGAAAGAAAAAAAAAACCTATATGGTGTGAATGGCAATGTTCCTCGCTCAAATGTGAAAAAACGCAATCGCTTTTCGCTCTGAAATACGTGCGAACGCGTAACTGAGTTAATGGCGGCAAGGAACATCACGTGATCGCTCTGAGCGAATCAGCGCGCTGCTCTGCGACCGGTCAGATTCCGTGCATAATATTCCTCGCTGAAATGCGCTGAGGTAAAAATATGGTTAAAAAATATTATGAAATAAATTTTTAGGTCGGCCATGTTCTTACCAGGTTCAATGGCCATGTCTGTGCCAAATATCAAGTATGTGAGCCTCTCCGTTTAGGAGTCTATCGGTAACATTACACACACACACACAAACTGTGTTTTATATATATAGATTTTTTGACATAACGTAGTGCATTATGGCTCTCTCGAGCTCGAGTTAGCCAATCACCTGGGAGCATGAGGCCACGTTGGCCACGCCCACGACACGACGCAGAGTTGCAATCGTGCGTTTGCGTCGTTTCTTACCACGTGTAAACGTGGTATTTTGTCTACGAGTATTTTGAATTTGGTATTTTGAATTTGGTATTTTGAATTTGTCTACGAGTGAGTGACTGGAAGACTGACTGTGATAAAGGCAATGGCACCGAAGAAAAGCAATTTGTCACGTTCAACCTCCCGAGCAAGGAAAATCGCTGATCGGAGACTCCATGAAGCCGATGAAGGTACTTTTCACCATCGACAAGCCAATCAAGAACGTGTCTCTAGATTCAGACAGCGAGAGACAGAAGATGAGACAGAGGCACGTCTAAACGCCAATCAACAATGTATGGCGAGGGCCAGACAGCAAGAGACAGAAGATGAGACAGAGGCACGTCTAAACGCCAATCAACAACGTCTGGCGAGGGCCAGACAGCGAGAGACAGAAGATGAGACAGAGGCACGTCTAAACGCCAATCAACAATGTCTGGCGAGGGCCAGACAGCGAGAGACAGAAGATGAGACAGAGGCACGTCTAAACGCCAATCAACAAAGTGTAGCGAGGGCCAGACAGCAGGAGACAGAAGAACAGCGCCAAAAACGACTCAACAACTGGCAACCATCAGGCAGACGGCAGCTGGCCATTGCATGGGAGAAGGCTGCATTCAGTTACAATCCGAACACTGACTACTCCTCAAACGTTGATATTGGCTCCATGTCGTTCACCTGTCAGTTTTGCCATGCCTTGAAATGGAAGGGAGAAACACCAGGAATGTGTTGCAGGGGAGGCAATGTCCTTTTGTCTTCTCTCCAATCTCCACCGGAACCTTTGAAAGAACTACTTCAATCAACTACGACTCAATCCAGACACTTCCTGAAGGAAATCCGTAATTACAACTCTTCGTTCCAAATGACTTCGTTTGGAGCAGATCGCGTCGTCACTGAGCAAGGATTCATGCCTACATTCAAGGTGCAAGGCCAGGTATACCACCTCATTGGCTCTATCCACCCTCAACCAGGTGAGCAACCGAAATTTTTACAAATCTATTTTATGGGTGACCACCGAGA
Source organism: Myxine glutinosa (assembly GCF_964187855.1). Classification (NCBI taxonomy): domain Eukaryota; kingdom Metazoa; phylum Chordata; class Myxini; order Myxiniformes; family Myxinidae; genus Myxine; species Myxine glutinosa. The sequence continues at coordinate 220,772,352 of NC_136262.1, read as the reverse complement.
AGAAGCTGCCCGACGAGGACAGAACTTCCCCAACCTACGCTCTGAACTAATCCTCGCCTTACAAGATATGCTCCACTCAAATAATGCGCTGGTCAACAGCTTCAAGTCGACATTTGAGAGAATGCCTTCACCTGATTACAAGGTCGTAATTCGAGCTGACAAACGTCCTCACGGAGAGCACGAACGTCGGTTTAACGAGCCAGTCAACAATGACGTTGCAGTTCTCATGGTAGGAGAGCAGTACAACAATCGCGACATCGTCCTGCATCTTCGCGACAACAGCACGAAGCGGGTTTCGGAGACTCACCGATCCTATGACGCCCTTCAGTACCCTCTGATTTTCTGGAAAGGACAAGATGGCTATCATTTTGAAGTTGAACAAGCTGGCGGCCGGGGAAAGAAAATATCTGCGAATGACTTCTATGCCTTCCACATCATGGTCAGAAAGAATTCCACGAATCATATCCTGCAGTGCCGTGATCTGTTCCACCAGTTCATCGTCGACATGTATGCCAAAATCGAAAGTGAGAGACTCCTCTTTATCCGGCTCCACCAACGTCAACTGAGGGCAATAGTTAATTACTCCGACACATTTAGCTGCGGTGATTGAAAAATTACCGGACAATTGTTGCTGTTTTGATGCTTTTTACTGCTGTTTTGATGCTTTTTCACTGCTGTTTTGATGCTTTTTACTGCTGTTTTGATGCTTTTTCACTGCTGTTTTGATGCTTTTTCACTGCTGTTCTGATGCTTTTTCACTGCTGTTTTGATGCTTTTTCACAGCTGTTCTGATGCTTTTCACTGCTGTTTTGATGCTTTTTCACTGCTGTTTTGATGCTTTTTCACAGCTGTTCTGATGCTTTTCACTGCTGTTTTGATGCTTTTTCACTGCTGTTTTGATGCTTTTCACTGCTGTTTTGATGCTTTTTACTGCTGTTTTGATGCTTTTTCACTGCTGTTTTGATGCTTTTTACTGCTGTTTTGATGCTTTTTCACTGCTGTTTTGATGCTTTTCACTGCTGTTTTGATGCTTTTTCACTGCTGTTTTGATGCTTTTTCACTGCTGTTTTGATGCTTTTCACTGCTGTTTTGATGCTTTTTCACTGCTGTTTTGATGCTTTTCACTGCTGTTCTAATGCTTTTTCACTGCTGTTTTGATGCTTTTTCACTGCTGTTCTGATGCTTTTTACTGCTGTTTTGATGCTTTTTCACAGCTGTTCTGATGCTTTTCACTGCTGTTTTGATGCTTTTTACTGCTGTTTTGATGCTTTTTCACTGCTGTTTTGATGCTTTTCACTGCTGTTTTGATGCTTTTTACTGCTGTTTTGATGCTTTTTCACTGCTGTTCTGATGCTTTTTCACTGCTGTTTTGATGCTTTTTCACAGCTGTTCTGATGCTTTTCACTGCTGTTTTGATGCTTTTTACTGCTGTTTTGATGCTTTTTCACTGCTGTTTGATGCTTTTCACTGCTGTTTTGATGCTTTTTACTGCTGTTTGATGCTTTTTCACTGCTGTTTTGATGCTTTTTCACAGCTGTTCTGATGCTTTTTTGCCGTTTTTTTTAAATATAAAAATCTCATTTCAAAAAAAAAAATACAAAAAAATCTCACAATGATGACATATAATTCACAGAAAACGCTGAAGCAACCGCGTAATGTTGCTGTGCTGTTTAACTCTGAGTGAGAATAGTTCTAAATTTTAAAAACTTTCATCTGATATTTGTGATTTATTTCAAACAAACTGTATTGCCCATCGACACGGCCATGTATTCCTATTAACGTTATGTAAAGTACATAGATTGTGTGGATTACGTCATTTGTGGATGTGATGAATTGCCAGTAACCATCTATATCCCTCCCCTCCCCTTCCCTCCTCCCCCTCCCTCTCCACGTCCCCCTCCGCCCTTCCCCCTCCCCCCCTCACCATCCCCCCTCCCCTCCCTCCTCCGCCTCCCCCTCCCCTCTCCCCTCCCATCCTCCCCCTCCCCCCTCCCACCCCTCTTCCCCTCCCATCCCTCCCCCTCATCCTCCCCTCCCCCCTCTCCTCCTCTCCCCCTCCCCCCTCTTCTCCCCTCCCCCCTCTTCTCCCCTCCCCCCCTCTTCTCCCCTCCCCCCTCTCCTCCCCTCCCCCCATTCCCCTCCCCTCCCCTTCCCCCTCACCTCCCCTCCCCCGCCCGGCAATGCCGGGTACTTCTGCGAGTAGACCAATAAAACAGGTCATTTGTGAGTGTGTGGGATCATTAAATGAAATCACCAACTATATAGGGGCATCTATCCCACTGAAGGACTCGTTACCTCCACCACCAAAGGTGGATGAAGCTTATGTTTTCACCTCTGTCTTTTTGTCCGTTTGTTTGTTTGTTTGTGAACAACATATCTCGAAAAGTTGTGGACGGATTCGGACGAATTTTGGCAGAGATGTAACGTTTGTGTCTAGGACGAAATGATTAGATTTTGGTGAAGATCTGGATTCGTATCCGGCTACTAGAATTTTAAAAGTGATTCTTCACCATTGGGAGATCGGGCCAAAAACGATACATAGCACGATATCTTAAAAAGTTGTGGACGGATTTGGACAAAACTTGGTAGATTGGTTGGGTGTCTGACAAGGACGATTCGATTAGATTTTGGTGAAGATCTGAATATGGATTTGGATATGAGAATTATTTATTTTTTTAAAGTGATACTCCACCCTTGGGAGATCGGGCCAAAAACGACACATAGCAGGATATCTCAAAAAGTTATGGACGGATTTGGACAAAACTTGGTGGACTGCTTGGGTGTGTGACAAGGAAGAATCGATTCGATTTTGGTTAAGATCCGGATCCAGCTAGTATAATTTATTAGGTGATTCTTCACCATTGAGTGATATGGCCAACCAGGCGGGGGTGTATGCTCTCTATTGAGTGCCGATCAAGTTTATTTTGTGACCAATACTGATTGAACTTTAACACTAGTAAACATTTAAAAAGTGTACACTAGACCAATCAATGTTCTCCAGTTTTAGTCTGTAAAGGATGTGCGTGACCATTTTTGATTTTCAATGATCCTCGATAGTATAAAGAAAAAAGTATTGTCTGGATTGGTTGAAATATAAATGCTTGGTACACTGAATCCTGTGGTGATGTACTTTCCTTGAAACAACATAACTTCTGTTCCTGGCAGGAAAATCCAAACAAAGGCAACCTCATATCATTCCACAAAACCCGCAAGAAAATTGAGTCCTAAAACTTGGTGGTGCCCTGTTGAAGAAACTAAACCTTGGTGGTGCCCTGTTGAAGAAAGTAAAACTTGGTGGTGCCCTGTTGAAGAAACTAAAACTTGGTGGTGCCCTGTTGAAGAAACTAAACGTTGGTGGTGCCCTGTTGAAGAAACGAATACTTGGTGGTGCCCTGTTGAAGAAACTAAAACTTGGTGGTGCCCTGTTGAAGAAACGAATACTTGGTGGTGCCCTGTTGAAGAAACTAAAACTTGGTGGTGCCCTGTTGAAGAAAGTAAAACTTGGTGGTGCCTTGTTGAAGAAACTAAAACTTGGTGGTGCCCTGTTGAAGAAAGTAAAAACTTGGTGGTGCCCTGTTGAAGAAACTAAAACTTGGTGGTGCCCTGTTGAAGGAACTAAAACTTGGTGGTGCCCTGTTGAAGGAACTAAAACTTGGTGGTGCCCTGTTGAAGAAACTAAAACTTGGTGGTGCCCTGTTGAAGAAACTAATACTTGGTGGTGCCCTGTTGAAGAAACTAATACTTGGTGGTGCCCTGTTGAAGAAACTAAAACTTGGTGGTGCCCTGTTGAAGAAAGTAAAACTTGGTGGTGCCCTGTTGAAGAAACTAAAACTTGGTGGTGCCCTGTTGAAGAAACTAATACTTGGTGGTGCCCTGTTGAAGAAACTAATACTTGGTGGTGCCCTGTTGAAGAAACTAAAACTTGGTGGTGCTCTGTTGAAGAAAGTAAAACTTGGTGGTGCCCTGTTGAAGAAACTAAAACTTGGTGGTGCCCTGTTGAAGAAACTAAAACTTGGTGGTGCCCTGTTGAAGAAACGAATACTTGGTGGTGCCCTGTTGAAGAAACTAAAACTTGGTGGTGCCCTGTTGAAGAAACGAATACTTGGTGGTGCCCTGTTGAAGAAACTAAAACTTGGTGGTGCCCTGTTGAAGAAAGTAAAACTTGGTGGTGCCTTGTTGAAGAAACTAAAACTTGGTGGTGCCCTGTTGAAGAAAGTAAAAACTTGGTGGTGCCCTGTTGAAGAAACTAAAACTTGGTGGTGCCCTGTTGAAGGAACTAAAACTTGGTGGTGCCCTGTTGAAGGAACTAAAACTTGGTGGTGCCCTGTTGAAGAAACTAAAACTTGGTGGTGCCCTGTTGAAGAAACTAATACTTGGTGGTGCCCTGTTGAAGAAACTAATACTTGGTGGTGCCCTGTTGAAGAAACTAAAACTTGGTGGTGCCCTGTTGAAGAAAGTAAAACTTGGTGGTGCCCTGTTGAAGAAACTAAAACTTGGTGGTGCCCTGTTGAAGAAACTAATACTTGGTGGTGCCCTGTTGAAGAAACTAATACTTGGTGGTGCCCTGTTGAAGAAACTAAAACTTGGTGGTGCTCTGTTGAAGAAAGTAAAACTTGGTGGTGCCCTGTTGAAGAAACTAAAACTTGGTGGTGCCCTGTTGAAGAAAGTAAAACTTGGTGGTGCCCTGTTGAAGAAAGTAAAACTTGGTGGTGCCCTGTTGAAGAAACTAAAACTTGGTGGTGCCCTGTTGAAGAAACTAAAACTTGGTGGTGCCCTGTTGAAGAAACTAAAACTTGGTGGTGCCCTGTTGAAGAAACTAAAACTTGGTGGTGCCCTGTTGAAGAAACTAAAACTTGGTGGTGCCCTGTTGAGCCTGTCTCTGGTGTATGCTCCCCTTCAACCCCTTGCCTCTCTTAAAATGGCACCACACCTGATTCCGCTCGGAAGAAGGCCGAACGCCTCAATTCTGTGTTTGCTTCAAAATTTTGTGTCTCCAACCCCTCACTCCCTGTACACGCCATACCCAGTCGCACCAAACTGCTCCTGGATTCTGTTTTTCGCACTTGAGAAGGTAGAGAAGTTTCTCGCAATCCTCGACTGTGATTCTTCAACTGGACCGGACGGCATCAGCTCACGTGTCCTAAAACCTGCTGTGTTGCTCTTGCACATCCTGTCTCTGCCATTTCCACTCTGTAATTTGTTATGTGTGTATATGTATATGTATATCCATGGTATGTATATGTATATGTATATGTATATGTATATCCATGGTATGTATATGTATATGTATATCCATGGTATGTATATGTATATGTATATCCATGGTATGTATATGTATATGTATATGTATATGTATATGTATATGTATATCCATGGTATGTATATGTATATGTATATCCATGGTATGTATATGTATATGTATATCCATGGTATGTATATGTATATGTATATCCATGGTATGTATATGTATATGTATATGTATATGTATATCCATGGTATGTATATGTATATGTATATCCATGGTATGTATATGTATATGTATATGTATATCCATGGTATGTATATGTATATGTATATGTATATATATATATATACATCCTTTTTTCAAAACGTCCTTTCATGCTTTTTTCCCCAAACCCCTTTCTCTTCCCGAATGTTGAAATGCTTCCAGCACGTCTGCACTGAAGGTTGGAGTTCCCAAGGCAGTGTTCATGTTCTGGGCCTATAACAGAACCAAAAGCACAGTACAACTAGTGGGGAGGTGTGGTGGAGGGTTGAGGGACAAAATAGAAAGAATGGTCGTCGATGAAGAATATGACTATATGACTACGTCCCAGTCCGTCCTGAGCTCTTGCTCCTCCATTAGCCTGGACACTGAAAGCTTGGCAGGCCTGAAACTTTAATTTTGTCTGATTGTGACCTTTGACCCTTTTATGGAACTTGAATGAAACCATTAAACTAATGTCTGTATAATTCGATCTGTAGGGCTGTGGTAAGTGACCATTTTGCGCATTCTTATCCTGGAATGGTCGATATTCAGCACAGCTGCTCACGAACATTACTTTTGTGACCACGTTTGACCGACGACCCCTATATAATTCCATAAACAACTCAACCCAAATTTTCCTCCTCCTCTTCCACATCGAGGTTCTTCGAAAGCAAATTTGTGCCAATTTTATCTCAATTAAATCAAATACAAGCGAACAGCAGGAAAAATGTGTGATATTCAGCGTTAGGGTTGTTGTTAGGGTTAGTTGGGGTTAGGTGACCTTTAACCCTTTGAATTCGGAACAGCGGCCGAAATCGAATAAGTATAAAAGCGCTCAGGGTGTAAATGGACCAAGGCACCTCCACGACAAATTTGGAGAAAATTGGTTCGTAATTAAGGAATGGTGTGCAATTGTCCTTGTTGGAAAAGATAGAAAGAAACAAAGATGGAAGATGCAGATACTTTCAGACTCAATGGTATAAGAGCTAGATTGTCTGTTCTGTCTGGGTGGTTGTCGATTTGAACCCGGCCTAGTCATACTAAAGGCTTTTAAGATGCGACTTCTTTGCTTGATGCTCAGAATAAATTAAATAAATAAATAAAAACATGAGGGCATGCACAAACAGCCATATGTTGGCAAACATTGCACAAGTTTGCTTTTGTTGGGGAGATATAAAAAACCCTGAACATGAATCCTTTATGTAATGCTGTGAAACAAATAGAAAGAATGAAAATTTGACTACTACCTGCGAGCTACGAAAAAGGTATTTTTCACCCGAGGCAAAACACCATTGAGCACCTCATGCCGTGGAGGGGGAAGAGGGCAGGAGTCTGAGTAAACCATAGTGGTTTTTGAAGCAGTACCTATAATAACAACCTGTGATTTAGATTCCATAAATAGTGATGCGTTTTGTGAAGTTTGATGAATGTGACGATTAGGATATAATGAAGGCGTAGGATTGAAACCGAAGGCGTAGGCCCGAGCGACTCCATGGAAACCCATATAGTCAGGGCCCTTAGGGATCTTTTGGGGCCGTTTGGTTCAAATTCTTCCAAAAGCACCAAATTTGGCCCAGATGTTGCCCATGCCATACTCTTTCGATTTTTGACGGGCGCCAAGACGGGCGCCCCCCCCCACCCCCCCGGGGGCCCCATTTTGACGAAATACTAAATGGCCGCCACCCGGATTAGAGGAAAATCAGTTAAATAACCAAAAGGGTTGGAATCATGTATGATACCACTTTTCAGGGGTTTTCGAGGTCGAGGAATCCAATTATGATGTTATTTTGATGATTCGAGGTCAAGGTCAACCCTCAAGGTCATCTTAAAGGTCATTTTTGAGTCAAACATGTCGGTTTTTGAGTTTTTTGTCAAGATTTACGCGAGGTTCACCATTTTATGTTTCTGGGTTGGGTAATCGAACTCTGACCTTATTTTTGACAATTAGAGGAAATATTTACATGTCTATTTCCTAATTTTCAGGCATATGCAGTTCATCAGTCTTTTTTTGTTTTGTTTTGTTGTTTTTTTTGTATACAAGATCGAGGCTCGTGAAAGAGCGAACATTAATCACACAGAAAGAC
>NC_136262.1:220332280-220759780 GCF_964187855.1 Myxine glutinosa | reverse complement strand
GGCCTACGCAAAGTCCCTCTTTTGCCTCAAAACAGTGTGTGAGGCAATGGAGAGGCTGTTGATGGAGAGATTCACTGAGGAGGAGAACATCATGATCTCTGACCCTGCTGTGCTTCTCAGAATGACCCAGTCTTGCAACCGAGAGCACCTCGATGAAGCCCTCAAAGACCCCTCAACTCTACTCCTCATCAAAAATTTGCATAAAATTTGCATAATTTTGCATAAAATTTGCAGCAGTAATTTGCATAAAAATGGTATGTGGGACATTTTTTCAGCTTGGGGCCATAGCTAGTCATTTTCTACACATTTTTTCCAATCTAGAAACACTGATTAGAAGTATATCTCCGGGGGGTGCAGAGGGACCTAGTCTTCCTACTAGACTCATTTCAAAACGTTGTGGACCAACTACGACTAAACTTGGTGGATGAGTTGGTTGGACGACAAGAAGAAGCCAATTCGATGTTGGTTCATGTCCGGAGATCCGACCTGTCAATAGGACACAAAACGTAAACTGTTCAGCGTGGCAGAGGTAGGCCTATACACTCTACAGAATGCCGTTATAGTTGCAGGACGCAGTGTAGCAACACTACAAGCAAGAACATCGAGCAGAATGAAGGCTTTATGAGAAATCACTAACCCTCGTCATGGCTCAGCATGCCCTGTGGACTGCCAGGTGTTCCAATTTTTCATTTCATTTCGTGCCCTGAAAATTGGGTGGGCATCAAATTGGCATGATAATATAGAAAAAATTAAGAAATAATGTTCATGACTTTTCACAAGTCAGATTCTGATACGTTAGTCTGTAATATAATGTTGAAATGTATAATTTTATTTCCAAAATCTCCGTTTAGCCTCGAACGCATTTCGATGTATTGACCAATGAGGATCGCGCTTATTCGCGCTACGAACGATGTCTGGGCTTCCGGCTGCGAGTAAACAAAATGGCGGCCTCCAGTAGCAGCGACGGTGACGAGGGTGGGAGCGAGAAACGCTGTTATATGTGCATTTCTCCGGCCAAAAGATCAAGTTTAATACATTTTAGTGATATAACATGGCCGCGATATTTGCAATTTGTTCTTACGTGGCAGAATTTAGAAGGTGATCAAGCTGAAATTGCGAGAAATTTCGTGAAGAACCACGCTGACGAATTCGGCGAACGTGGCAACAGTATGGTAACAATACCTGCTATAGCTATACCGCATGATGCAGCGTTTCATCAAGTGTGTTGTTCACGATTTACCGATAAACAACGAGTGAGCAGGGTGCAAAGCAGCATGAAAAAGAGAGAAGAAAATGCAGCCTATACTGGTAGGTTGAATAACTTGAATAATAAATCATGACAATGCTTCAAAACTTAGTTTGATTTTTTTTTTTGTGAGGTATATGTAAAATGATTTTGTGTGTAGTCTTGAACGATTTTGAATTGAAGGAACTGTCCAATATTTATGCAAGGAGGTAGGGCCGAGGTGAAACAAATAAAATTTTTAAAGGAAGTCTGAGGAAGGGGGGGGGGGGGGGGGGGGGGGTTGGGAATCTAGTCGGGCTAACCATGACTTGAGGTCTAGACATTTTAAACTCACATAATTTTAATTGTTTTCTTTTATGTGTATTTATTGCAGCTTCAACATGCAATGACATCAACGTCAACATTGACAAGGTGCATAAAGGCCCACAACCAGTCAAGAAACGTGCTCTACGCTCCAGCTTAGGCAAGCCCAAATGTTCAGCCAGATCCCAATATGTGTTGCCTAATATATGCATCCTTTGTCAGAAAGAGAGAACAATCAATACAGGCAAAAGGGGCCGAAGAAAAGAGCCTCTAACAAGGTGCTCAACAATTGAGGCACCAAGACTGCAGCAAGCTGCTAAAGACAACAACAATACAAACCTGCTGCTTCAAATTCAAGACCACGATTGTGTTGCGATAGAGGTAAAATACCATGGTCGCTGCTACAAGGAGTATACCCGGTATTTAGGCAAGCTAGCAACAACACCTAATGCAGAGCAACAAGGAGACTCCAACTACTCAGAAGCATACACATTATTTTGTGCAACAGTCAAGGATCTTATAATAGACAACAAGGAAATCTACAGACTGAAACGACTTAATGACATGTTCATGAAACAAATCAAAGCAACACACGGAATAGAATCAAACTACAAAAGTGGCTTTCTCAAGACAAGACTGATGAAAACATTTCCACAACTATGCTTTCTAACCCCGTATATGCGCTGCCAAGGACACCTTGTGTATGTTAATGACATCTCCACTGAAGTGCTGGTTGAAGAAAAGAAAGTGTTGCAAGAAACCATGCATGGTTCAGGTGATGACACAACAGAGACAGAACAAACATCCGACTCTGAACCAACCCCACCAAAGCAACCTGGGTATACTGAGAATAACCTTAGAGAACACTACTTCACTGCGCTACAATTGAGAAATGCAATAGATGAGATCAAGCCAAATATGCCATGGCCCCCAACCTCTGAGCACCTGACAACAAATGCCGCAGAAGCAATTGTACCTGCCTGTCTCTATAACTTTATTGCATGGATGGTGGGAGTGTCAGACGAACCTGATTCTGATGAGTTTGTAAAGATAGAATCTACAATACATAGAAGAATTCTCACAATTGCACAGGACATCATATACCTCCAATCAAAGGGAAGGAAACAGATGCCCAAACATTTGTCACTTGCAATGACAGTACGTCATCTCTCAGGTTCAGCCCAATTAATCAGCCTACTGAACGGGTTTGGTTACTGCGTCTCAAACTCTGTCGTCTTAAATCATGACACTGCACTGGCTAACCAAGAACTACATCGTGGAGAGGATGCTCTTCCATCAATCATTCAGGCGGGCAAGCATGTCACACTCGTATGGGACAATAATGACTTCGGGGAGGAGACATTGTCTGGGCGTGGAACAACGCACAATACCAATGGGATTATAATACAGCGACCAAGTCAATCCCATGAAGTAGTACAACCAGCACCAGTCACTACAGTTAAGAGGACGCGGGAGAGATCGATGCAGCCACCTGCAGTGAACCTTGCCACATATTATGGAGGGAAAAACGAAGGACCCGCTCCATTCGCAACCAGCGTTCCATTGGATCGAGCAACGTACTTCCCATTACTCCAGCACCCTAAGACGATAGACCTAGCATACCACATCACCAAGTACAACATTGACGGGACTCTGCCATCTTGGACAGGATTCAACCAACTACTGTCTTGTGTTGAAGTTCCACCAAAGAGCGTGATAGGGTATCTCCCTGTCATTGATGCCACTCCGACTGAAATGAATACGGTACTAACAATACTGCAGAGAAGTGTTCAGATCGCCGACAAGTTACAGTTGGAAACAGTCGTCATTGTCGTTGACCAAGCCATCTATTGCAAGGCACAGCTCATTAGATGGAAGAATGCACAGTTCATGAAGAGACTGGTAATTCGACTTGGGGCATTCCACACTGCAATGTCCTTTCTTGGCTGTATTGGAAAGAGATTTCGAGATGGTGGTCTCCAAGACATCCTGGTTGAGTCAGAGATTGTTGCAGTGGGGTCTGTGAATGGAGTGTTCAGCGGCAAGCATTACAACAGGGCAGTTCGAGCCCATAAGCTGATGTCAGACGCGATGCAGCAGATGCTCCTGGATGCATATTTTGAATCTATTCCAGAACATGAAGCGGGTAGAGTGAAGGAACTTTTGTCAAACTTAGCTGAAGCTTTCCCACATCCAAACTACCATGTCATTCTCAACAGTGACAAGTTCAAAGACTTCAAAACCTCCTTTGACAAATTCTTAGAAGCAAGTGACACCAAACCAACATTTTGCTTCTGGAGTTCATACATTGAGACGGTGGAGCTTCTCTAGCCCATCTCGAGTTTATCATGACGTCAATGCGCACTGGTTCGCTTGTACGCCGCGTAATTGTCTTTGATGGGTTAAAATATCACCCCTTACACACTTATTGGACCTATTAACAGTTTCAAAATAGCATTGGTAAACCACCATGGATCGTAGTAGCAACACCAATCACAAATATTGTACAAAAATTTAAAATTATGCAGGTTTTAAGGTCCAAAAACATGACTTTCTGATAAATGCATCAACAGCATGTTATTTTACCAAGTCGTTAAAACAACATTTTTACTACTTTTGGGGGTCTGAATTAATAAATATTGCTGCCAAGACCAATGTGAACATGACATCATATAGTTTGTGTTGTTTTTTTACTGTGTAAATGGGTATTTCAAATGTAACATACAATTGGTGTATACTGGTGTTTTGGGGCAGCGGTTCTCGGTAACGTACCACGATATCGCTTGTGAAAAAAAACAAGATGTTTTGGAGGTCATAAGGCTTCATCCCACACCCTTCTTGCCAAATCCCTAGGTTCAGGTCATGAAATCAAAAAAAAAAATAGATATCCACCCTATGGCCCTGTGTCTACTGTCATTGTGAAGTGGTTACGTTTGCGAACGGACCGATTGTATTTTCCCAAAAATCGTTTGATACTGCATTTGTTTTCAAACCGACTTGGAATCCACGAGATCCGACCATTAGTCAGGTTCACGATGTTTTTTCGTTCAAATTTTTGGAGATTAGCAAAACTATACATTTTTGGAATATGCAGAGCATGAGGAATCTAAAAATTAATGTTGGCATTTGCGTAGACACCTTTGCGAAAATGACACTCAGGACAGCGATGAAGATCTGTAAAAGCATATTCCTGAACGGTGTAGACCTAGTAGATCCTGTGTATAGGACTTATAGTTCAATCTGATACTACCTATAACTTCCTATAACAACCTATAACTTCAAAGGACTTGCAATATCATGTATTATGTAATACAGTTATATCACAAATATAAAGACAATGGTTTTCAATTACATTTGTTTGTTGCTTTTCTATAATCCTGAGCACTATTTTGAGGCCTTTATTGGATTCCTTGACCCAGAAAACATAGGATTAGCATATTTAATTAAGTTTCTAGGTTGACTAGAAGCCGAGATAGCGCAAAATATGTATTTTATTGCGGCCATTTTGAAAATCCAAAATGGCGGCCATGCAGGTGTCTGTGCAAATGCCAACATTGATTTTCGGATTCTCCATGCTCTGATGATTCCAAAAATGTACAGGTTTTCTAATCTACCAAAATTTTGAACGAAATTATATTTGTTAGCATAGTGAACCTGATTACATCTGTATTCTCACAGCAGAGTTCCTCTAAGGGTGACGCATGATCATTTAGTCCGCATGCTGCAGACCCGTCTCAGATGAATAATTTCCCCCAAAGTCTTCGTCCTTTTGGGTGGGTCCCGAGCGGTCAATAGTGCATCATAAACCCATCTTTGTCGGTGTTTTCTGCAACCACCGTAGACACGGTGATGAGGAATGATACCGAGAAGTGCATGGAAATTTGAAGATACTTTGCCGATCAGTTTGTATCATGTTCACTGAACAAAGCAGTAATGGCGGATTGTCTTCACGCCACTATGTCAGAACAGGCGTCACGAAAACAAAAATGGGTGAGACAAACGAGTTTCAATTGTTAAAGTTCATATTTTTCAAAATCAAAAATGAAAGAATACATTTCATATGTAATTTCAATAAAATTGGAGGATGGTTTAGTGTGAACATGTATGTATAGGTGTCTGAGCTCCCCTTTAATGACATATAAAACCTTACATCTATCAGTATCATACTAAATTGATTGACAGGGGTGGACCTTGGACAGCGCATGGCCGTTTAGCTCAGATTTGTTGTGAAAAAATATTTTCACATTACAAAGGTCAACGTGACAATAAAAACTTTCAATGCATAAACAAATTGACGTAAAAGATGTAATGTGGCCACTTTCATCAAGCTGGATGAGTACTGTGATGTGTGAAACACATGTCACGTCAAACAGAGAGGTCCTGATGTGTGATGTTTGCAAAATCTGGACCTAAACCGTTGACAACATATATCAAGCGGATACGGATGTACACGTCACTTCCAGGTTGGCGGGCCCGGAAGCGGCGTTGTGTAGCCATTCTGATTTGAGCTGACCACCATCACATAATTGCGACACACAACTATTTTTTTATACATGTACATGTGTAGGCATAAGGTGTGCCCATACGGAGTTGTTCTCATTGGCTGGTATATTAATTTTACTAGTACCGACTGCAAAGCCGCAATGAGCCGGCGAAGCCAAAGCCTCTTGCCACTATTTTACCCATCACGATGGCATCAGTAGGTTAGGTAGTTGATAGTAGGTCGGTGTAGGTACCGTACCTGGTAAGACTTGGTAAAAGAGAAGAGCAGACAGTCCTCCCCAATACCTGCATACAATAAATGTCACAAGAAGCTTAAGGAAGTAACTCTACGATGTGCTAGCTTAAGGCCTATTTTAAGAAATTTTAACTGGGCTTAACATACGTTTTCACAGTATGTGTGTAGTCTTCTAACTTCAGTCGCTGTCAGGGCTGGTTCTCTCCGGGCACTGCGGCTTCCTCCACCAGAAGAAGTTAGCTTGCAGTGATTAATTCGGTGAATTCCGTCTCAACTTCGGATATTTCCGGCCGTGAAAAACTATCCGTATTTCTAAACTAAATATGTAAACCGCTTATACCGTATTTCTGGCCGTGAAAAACTATCCCATACGGCCGCGAGATTTCTAAAAAATAATTCTTCGTCAATGTTAGAATATTTGATGCCGTTTTCACCGTCCGAAACGCGTAATAAGCTTTAAAAAAATATTTTTTCAAATGCTCGAATCTCATTGGTTCTGGTGTTTGATGACGATTTTCGTTGAAGATAACGAGGTTGGTCTTAACGTATTTTAATTACAAATTAGAGGTTCATTAGATTGTGAATCAAAGAAAGACGGGTGAAACAAACTCCTATTGAACTCTTTCGCAATTGTTTTATGCAAACTTCCGCATCCGGTCGATGGCGGCCTCCATTGAGTGATTTCATTTTAGAAATTGTTTTGCAAATGCTCGACTCTCATTGGGTCCGGTGTTTGGTGACGCGTTTCGTTGAAGATAACCAGGCCCGTGCGGGCCGATGTTGGTCTTAAAGTATTTTAATAATACATTGGAGGTGCATAGGATTGTGAATCAAACAATGACGGGTGAAAGAAACTCCTAATGAACGTTTTAAATTTGTTATGCATACTTCCGCATCCGCAAGATGGCGGCCTCCACTGCGCTTTGGAATTCTCGAGCCAAGGCATAATCAGGTTTTCAACATAATACGTACGCGTTCATTGACAACACCGGCTTCGCCGGCTATTAAATTTTCTTTGCCACTAGTTTAATGTCCAGTGATAGATTGTTGTGTGGTTTATGGTGATTTGTGCCCATGAGGGTGAAAAAATGTAAAATTAAGTTTAGTTGTTGGCCACCGGAAATTGAAAGCACGCTTCCGCCCTGACTGCCATGGAGAGAGCAGGGTTTTAGCGCGTTCTCAGGCCCGGCCATTAACGGGGAGTGTGGTCACCGGTGTTGTGTGGATTCGCCTCTTCACCCATGAAGACCGTTGTCTTTGGGTTCGGGTGTTATTCGGAGTTTGGACTCGAATGACCCTCGGACTCGTGTGAGCGTTAAATGCGTCACTTTGTGGCGATTGATTCAGAGTTATTAAATTATCTCAGAGATTCGTGGGCTACAGGTGTTATTGCTGTTCCGGTTGATATTCTTTTTACCGGAACTAATGACGTGAACCGTATGTTCACTCTTAAAAAGCCGCTCCTTTGTGTTCCTCATCGGCAAAGAAGGCGCCATTTTCGGTTGTTGAGTTGGTGATCCGTGCGGGCTCGTCATGGTTGTGTAATTACCTTAATCGGGTTGCGCAGGAATTGGCAAAGCAACCGATAGTAATGTATGGATGCATCACGGAGACGCATGTTTTATCCACAATGACGAAGGTTGGATTATTGGCTACAGTAGTTGGAGCTATTGATGCTGGTACACGTGTTAATGTCTCGGGGAGATCCCTGGTAACAATCCCAGGTGATGCTGTATTACAGTTCGGTATGCTTGATGTTATTGGTTAAAGTATTACATGGCTATTATTGTTGATACACACGTTCGTGTATCAAAATGTATTGCTGACCAAAGAGGTTAATTGTTATTAATCATTACTTATCTGATTATTGGTCCTATTGTATTTAGAGCATGTTGATGCCCCTTTTTTTGATGTTGTGTTTCCCTTCAAACCAAAATGTTCATTAAACGATTGGAAGAAGACCAAGTTGGTGTGCAACTTATAGCAGCTACACATGCATTCATGAACTTGTATATTTATGATCGGGCACGAAAATTCCAATGTCTATCTTCCTCTTCTTCCTCTTCAACAACAAAATAAAACAAAATAGAAATAAAACAAAATAACAACAAAAAACAAAAGAAACAACAAAATAAAAATAGAGTAACCCTGCCCTGCGCCATCTTGCTACGTTTCATATGGATTCTGATGAAAACAAAAGAAGCAAAAACAAGTAGAGCTACATTCAAAGTACACCACCTCCATGCCAAATAAACAAACAACATATCCTCCAGCAAGTGATATTGCTGGGGTGCCTTCGGTACCCAGCGATGCCACCGCTCAGCAGGTGGGGCCAGAATAGGGAGGAAGAGGTGCACAATAATTGATTAATTGCGTAATTAAAATAAATAAATAATCGTAAAATAATTAATTCCTTCATCAATTGGCTAATAGCATACCTAAACCACCAGTGTTTCATCTGAAGCTGTAACTTTTTGAAAATTAATTAAATAACTAATTGATTAATCAATAAATAATTAATCGATTAATTGCTTGATTAATAAATCAAAAATATCCTTTATAGCCAAATTACTTGGTCACTGTCGTGTCCGAATATCAGTTTCCTAGCTCAAAAGGTGCCTGTGATATTGCCCAGATGCGAAAGAAAATAAACAAGTGATTAATAAATAAATGATAATTGTAAAATAATTAAATTATTAATCAATTGACTAATAGAATACCTAAACCACCAAAGAAATGTGCTTTAAAAATGCATCTGCTTAGAGTGGCTTGCACTTCACAGTTTTCCCGACAACTGTTTCGATAAGCGAAGCCGTATGAGTTGCAAATTGTGCAGTGTCGAGTCTGCCTTTGATACGAGACAAATCCTTTGGAATGTTCTAATTCTATTTGAGGATTCCAAAATATGTAAGAAACCAATAAATGCTGTTCAAGCAATTAACAGTCCACTATTGTTCTCCCTCAACCCATCATTGGATAAGATGACAGGATAGTTATTTAGTTCTCGCGGCGTAGATTGTCTGCCTGATGCGAAAGTATAGATACACAAATGACTCAAATCTGACTATATTTATAAATCTGACTATTTGATGTCTGGAGCATTTTACCAGCAAAGGAAGTTGCATCGTGGAGCATTTCATATTTTTAAAGAGACATCTGTCCAATTTAGAAATAATTTAAATTTTTGTTGAAGACTTAAGGAAATCTTTCACAGGAGATGTCCTTTCGGCCAGTACCCTGTGCACATTCCAAAATGCATGTTTGTATCAATGCAAATGGTTGAACTCTTCCAATTCTTCTTCCAAGGTATGATTCTTCCAAATCTGTAAATGCCTTAACCCACCTCTCACCTAGATAGATGTAAATTATCCATTTTTGGAAATAGGCTTAAGTACAACAAAAAGATCAACTTACTAGCTTAAAATGAGATGGACAAAATATTTCCATGTTTGCAATTGCTCACAATCTGGGTAACAGCAATACAGATCACATGGCATCCGGGAATAAAAACGGTGGACAATCCTGCAGCACGATCAAGCAATTTCACCATCAAATGGAAATTCATTGGAGATTATGTAGAAATCAAATGCAGCCAAATATCCAGAGGCAGAGCAAGCAGTCTGATCCTTTCTCCACCCTGATTAATGTCTAACCATAACCCAGAGCTTTTGGCTGTTGGTTGCACATTTTTCATTTTAATACGCTACTAGCAAATGTCTGCGAAGAATTTGCATGAAGGTACATTACCAGACTCGGTGGCATAACGGTTAGAGCATCCTCTCTGAGTCTGGGAAGTTGGCGGAACAAACCCTGGCCCAGTCAGACCAAAGATTTTTTAAATGGCACTTGCTGCTTCCTTACTTGATATAGCATTTTAAAGGATCATAGCATGGGCAAACAATCATATATTGGCAACTATTGTGCAGGCTTAATGGCATAATGGTCTCGATTTAAAGAAAAGAAAAAACACACACACACACACATATATATATATATATATTTTTTTTTTTTTTTTTTTTTTTTTTTTTAATACATGGTCAAAGCTTGTCAAAGAGCTAGAAAACAGAACAGATCAAAACAACAAAACAAAGGGAACAACAGGAGAAAGGGAAAACGCCAACAGCAAGGTGGATGGAGAAAGTTAGTCAATGGAGACAGACAAACAAGGGATACAGGCAACGATGGTAGGGGTAGGGGCTACTGCAAGGGGTGGACAAGATGGAAACATAAGCAAATTTTGGGAGGGTTGGGAGTGGTTTCATGTCTGTAGAAAATATCATGGCTTTGAATGGAAGATGACTTGAGATGGTGGTGAACAGCTGGTTTGAAGACCTGGAGGGAAGAATGATATTGAAGAGAATGTGGAAAGTGGTTCCACAGGTGGGGGAAAAAAAGGTATAAATGAGTGGAGGTGAACAGTAATTCTGGATTGAGGCAGTTTCTCAAGGAAGGGGTTGCTAGTGGACCGCATGCATCCTGCAGATATCTGGGAGAGGACAAAGCATGGACAGAGTGTGCAAGACCAGAAACGAGGTGGAAGAACACAAAGGGACCACCAACCTGTCAGCAATGACGAATTTATAGGCCCCTAGACTCGATTTCATCACGAGAAATTTCAAATGATCTTGAAGACCCTAGTTTCCATGGTGTCAAGCTGAGCAAGGTGTGAGGCAAGAACGCCCACCTAGAAGGGAGAGCAGTGCAGTACTCCATCAAGCTGCGGATGAAAGCCTTGCAAGTGGATAGGAGCTCAGATGTACAAAGGAATGGCTTTTGTCAACGGAGGATTCCCAGTCAGCATCTGGCTTTGGAGGCCAATTTTGAAATGTGACTTGCCCAAGAGAGATCATGGCTGAGAGGAGACCTAAGAGTTTGAGTGAATGAACCTATGAGAAAGTAGATGGGAGAGTTTTCAGTACGATTCTTTCAGAGATAGAGTTCAGTTCTTAGCGTTTGACCAGATTGTGATCCTGTCAAGGTCTGAGTAGAGGGAAGAGGCTGCAGATTTTCCAGAGAGTCAGTGAGATAATTGATGAGGATTATGAATAATATGGGACCTTGAACACTGCCTTGAGGCACTCCAGCCTTGACAGGGAGACGAAAAGAAAGGATTCTGTTGAGAGCCACAAGTTGGGTATGAGATTGGAGGAAGTCAGTATTATTCAACGGATTCCTTGTGCTTCCGGTTCCGGGTTGCTTCATGTGCGTTGCTGGTTCGTGACTTCCTCCCTCCAGCTCAGCAAAGCAAAGTTTCCCAGAAAAGATACATTGTGTTTTATTGTTTTATTTTCATTTCAGTGTTGCTGGTCGTGTTTTCATCCAATTTTCCATGCCAAACCTTACTTAGTTGTGTTGAATTGTAGAATATGTGTCCCTCGTAAAGTCCGGCCTACTCATCTAGGGCTGAGCTAGTCAACTTTCTTCTTCTGCCTTTGTTTTTTGATTGCACATGCTTCTTTTTGACCCTTTTCTTCAAAGTATTGTTATTTCTGACCCCTCACCTTAATTGTTTTCCCCTACTTGCTCTAAAAAAAATACCAGTAGAAACAACATAAACCTCTTATTCACCCCCCTCCCCACCCCCAATTTTTTAAAAAAGAAAACCAAACTGAATCTGCTGTGCAGTTACTCCATTCTTAATCCCTCGTCCTTTTCAATATCCCCAAACTGAATCTTCACTGAATAAAATGTTTCTTCCTTCAAAAGTTATTAATAACAATTAAAAAAACAGCTAAAATAAATGTTTTTGAAATGCCTCACTCTGCTTACTACACCATCAGGAACAACGCAACCATTCCTCTTATTTTTCATCTAAATCTCCTCTATTTTTCACAAGGATTATTTCCCCAAACCTTTTCACCCCAAAACAATTACTTCATCCAACCTACTCTTGTACCTATAAAGCTCCATTTTCCTCCGTTCCTTCAATGGAAAACATTTGGTGTCAAACTTTTTGGTACCTTTGATATTGAAAATGGCGTTAACAAGTGAAAGCATTTAGTGAGCCATTCAACAGGACACTGTCCACCTTTTGAGGAAATCATTAACTATCTGGAGGACCATTTACCGGTATCACTGTAAACAAAGGCCAAACAAACTACTGGAGAAAGCCAATCAATGTTGGGGTGGGGTTTGGTGTAGTGTTAAATGCAATATACAAAAATAACAATTTATCATAAAAATAGATTCTATAGATTATATAGCAAGTTTCATGAACGTAGTCCACCTCCTTTTTGTCCCATGTCCCTCTGACACGGTTGCAGACGGGGGACATTTCAATGAGCACTGTCCAACTGACATACCGATCATCTGTTAATGTACTTTTGTGCATGCGATATTTCAAAAGCCGTTGAACATTTAGCTCTCATATTGCAGATAACTATTCCTCATGACATTATCTCAACCTGATTAGATCACGGCCCTGATTGGCTGAATTATGTTGCCATGGCAACCATCTCGGTAACTTGGCTCTTGTATGCCCTATTTCAAAAAAACATTCAAGATTTAGCTTTTGTATTACACAGATCTATTCCTCATACCAGCCAAAAGGTGGTGACCTGGAGTATCAGCTCCTAGTTTGTGGTAATATTTAAATACTAGCCGAACCCCGTGGAACATCCACGGAAGGGAGGATGTGGTGTATGGATAGAGTGTACCATTATGGATGGCATAGGGGATTTGCTTGTCCGAGTAAGAGTTAGGAAGAAAGATGAGAATGAAGAGTGCGTATATGAACAATGTATTTATTGCAATCTACTTAAATGACAACGCTACGATATACTTTTGAAAAATTAATGGATTCGTAATAGGAATCGGCATAGCACCACTCTGGGATTACCCACTCAGTGGATGGCTTGCTGTCGCCTTCGCCTGTCCAATCAGCGGACGGCTTGCTTCGCCTTCACCCAGCAGACGCCAATACGATGGCGTCGTAAGATGGCGTCGTATCGGCAGTTAATCGGATGCTTTTGGGCCCCAACGTCGGCGAATTCAGATTTTTCGAGTATGGCTGTACGTGATAAACAAAGAGCGCGGTTCGTAGATCGTAAATCCATTAGTGCGTGGGTATCGGGTCACTGGGTGTGGCTTAAAAGGGATAACAAAGTCGAGTCCTTACGCTATTATTATATAGATTCTGGAGTTTCCCGATTTGCCTGCATTTTACTTGTACAAAAAAAAATGATGAGAACATTAGTTCGCGAGCTTGATAATCATGAGCACACAATGAATCCAATTACAGTTTAGAACTGGGAGTATTGGCTTTGCCAATATTTCATCCCTTCAAAAATCATGGTAAAGGCTAATAGAGCATAAATCCCCTTTCATAAGATTGCAGCTTGCAGCAATTTCAAAAAAAACAAGCAAATTGCCAATTCAGCACAAGGTAAACCTTTTCCCATGCAGCCTTTTCGCCAACAAAGCAGAACTGCTTGTGAGAATGATCTTTCAATGTAGGGAGAGGGAAAAAAAATCGAATCGAGATTGCACCTTGTGCAGTCTTACAAGAGTTTAATATCTACAAAAAGGCTACTGTTTAATGTAAAGCACCACTGAAGCATTCCATGTAAGACCTGGAATTCTTGCAGATCAACATCATCTGGTTTTATTTACTTCACATTCTATTTACATTTATTTTCTTCATCATCGCTCATAAAAGATGTCCTTTCATGAATCTCAGCTGGAAAAGCTTGTATACATTTATCAGATGCAGAACAAGGATATTAGGAGACGTTCGACAAATCAACGCAACATGTGGGATTTGAACCTGGGATCCAAGCGAGTCCTGAATGCGTGCCCAAAAAACTCAACATTGGCAGCCACATCGTCACATGGCACATTCATGAAAAATTGCTCATGAAAATCATTGTTAAAAGACTGAAAGTAACAAAATAGACTCTGCTCAAGACTGATGTGTTGTGACAAATACAATGGTTGAACCTGCTCATTCTGAGTGCTATTATTAATACAGAAAAGGCACAGGTTTTGTCTCTCAACATTGATCTTGAGCAGGATTTTGACTTTTTTTTTATGATCAAGCCCTTTGTGCCCTCTTCAGCAAAGGACAAAAGAGTATCTATTTGGCAAAATCAACAACATTTACCAATTTAACAACACTCTTTGAAGGAAGGATGCGCATGATAATCCGGTTCCTATCATGAACCCGGTGAAACATTTCGAATCACTCTTGTTGGCCACAAGAACCTACTTGTTCTGGAATTAAGCCAAGGACAAGAATCAAAAACAATTGGCCCAACCTGAATATTAAAATGTAAGATAATGACAAAACTGGTAAAAGAGGGCGGACCACAAAAAAAATTGGCAACGAATAGTCTTGGCCTTGAAAAGCCCATCTTTCCAAACCCACAAATGCTTTTCTGTTTCATTAATGTCAAAATCTCACTGTCTATCCATCAAAGATGGCTGGCACTTTGATATTGTGGTAACCACCCCCAACCGCACACCAGGTTTGATATATAACTGCAGAATGGCATTTAGTCATCATAAATATTTCCTACGCTGCTCCATCCTCAAAATCTGTTAATGAGTCCAAGAAACAATTGTCTAAAATATTTTACACAAGATAATATATTTTCTTCCCTGTTTCTAAAATCATTGTTCATTTAAAGCCATCTTTTTAAACTCACCAAAGTGCCCTCTTCACTGAAGTCCAAGGCATCGAGGTCTAAGTATTCCGGGCTGTCCATGGTGCAGGAAGGATGTGCATCCCATTTGTCACATCATGCGATGCTCATCTCCTCCATCCAACGGTCAAAATGAAGATTTGGGTGTCTCCTGGAAGTTGGCTCACCGCCATCTCATCTCGGCAGGCCACAACCCTGTAACACAGTGGTACAGGACTTGCCGAAGGCACCCGAGCAGCACGGCGGCATGAAACGCACCGCAGCCCCTGAAAAGGCCACTTGTCAGTTCACAATGTAAAGGAAACAAAAAGCAGGACAAGAGGCAGTTTCATTCTACGGAATGAGAGCAACAGAACTATCGGATTGCGCGGTGACCGGTGGCAGGGCGGTACTTGGCCAAAAACTCTACGGTACTCAAGGGGGCAATGCACCTGGCACTCTACCAAGCTGTGCTATTTGGTTGCCGTACACGCAGCTTTACTTTGCACTGGGAACCGCCTGAGCCTGCCAGATGCCTCATCAGTGGAATTATGAGCGGATTATGAACTAAACAGAGGAAATCTGCATGGAATGCAGCAATGGCATTTTTCTTTTGTTTCAAATACCTTGCAGACATGACCTCAGGTATGACAGAGCTCAAATATAACATTATCTGGAAAGGTGCATTTGTTGATATTGCACGACAGGACACAAGAAGATCGAGGAAAAGGACAAATGGAGTAGAAAACTTATGATGTGATGAACAATGTTATAACTCTTGCACCATTATTCACGAACTAAGCTTAGTGTAATGCAAGCCATGTGCAGACAGCTGCTGTACACCACTGGGTTGTCTGCCATTTCAGACCTCTGGTTTAGGGGCCAAATCCCTGTTATGTCATCTGGTCAACATAAGCGTGCCTTATATTTGAGTTAGCAGGTTTGTAACTACTGCTTGAATGAATATGGTGCGGTGTCAAGTAATCTTCACAATCAAATTCTGAAAATGTTGAACAAGTTGATGAGAAAACGCTACTGGAGAGGCACAGAGTTAATTTTTCTGCATTTATGCATTTATTTCTGCTCTTCTTCACCTCCATTGCTACATGCTGCACTACTATCAGTTTTCCTGGAATGGAGTTCTGTCTGCGTCCCTTTTGTCCACACCTCTCTGAAACATCTTTCACAACAGCCAAAAGGTCCTAAACTCCGCCATGACAAGGTAACACAGCCTTGGCAGCCACATCTGCCCACATATGACTGCCCGTGTCAGGATCCGTGTTAGCTGGATGACCGATGCCAGGAAGGAGCGAAGAACTAAGGAATTCATTTGGCAACAATTTCCCAGTCAAGATGCTCTGCCTTTCAAGTAGCAGATATCCTCGAAATAAAATAGGAGATGCTAAAAAAAAAAGAATATTCTACATGTCAAGATAGTCTAGCCTTTGGTCTGGAAAGTACCTTACTGTCACGTTCATACTTGATCCTGTTTGGAGTTGCTATCTGAGCACCTTGCTCATGATTCTGGAGACTGCGATTCCAGCATCATGAGTAAAGAGCTCAGTAACAGCAACAACAACAACCGTTTTATGACCATTTGCCCCAAGGGGTTGGTCCAATACTGGCATCCTTCCATGCGGATCTATATCGACTGTGTCAGTTTCATACAAACCGCAACATTCCATATCTTTCTTGACAGTTTCAATTCATGTCTTTTTGTGATATCTTCTTGGCTTTCTTACTTCTACCACGAGCTTTATTGCTTTCTTTACAGCTTCATCTTATGACCATAGCACATGACCATCTTCTGACCCTTGTTGCACACGACTTCGTTGCACACACGAGTGAAGCGCTCAGAGGGAAATGCCACCAAATCCCATATGTTGTGTTTATTTGTCCACTTTTTAGGAATGTCCTTGAAATTAATGTGAAGGTTTATTGCATCTCTTAATGTTCTCGTCCAATTCGTGATATGTGTACAAGTTTTTCCATGAGCCTGAGCAACTCGTGGGGAAAAAGTAAATAAATAAATCGGATTTAGCACATTCTCTGATGTATGGTTATATGATTTAAATAACTACATTATTAAACACTGATAGTATAATTTTAAAAATAATAATTTAAATATGAGCCATTGAAAGTTAATTGAAGCTATAGTCAAACTACATATGAAATGCACAACCACTGATTTTATTGTGGACCTTGAGATTTTCCATGTTAATCTCATGCTCTTAAAAAGGGTTCCCTATCTACTAGGAATAAATTGCATGCCGTGCATACCCAGCTCATGCAAACTTGAATTCCTAAATAAGGCTTGTAATTGGCTCAAGGAAATGGCTAACATATGTCTAAACAATTTGCAGCAGTGCTGTTAATGCAGCAGCAATCTCGATTTGCATTAGGAAACCCACCCTATGTCTAGCATGCTTCGTTTCACTTTCATTTGGAATCTTCAGCGGTGAACTCAGGAATGAACACGAGCATAACTTCAGCAGCCCGAACCAAAATCTTTCAATTTCTATCTAATTGACTACAAAATTGGTCATTATGCAGTGCAGCCCTCCCAGGGGTGATATATATATATATATATATATACTGAAACGCAAAAGAAACTTACCACCTTTGAAACCTTTAAATATCAACAATAACACTGCATATAGTAAATGTGTGAACTTATTTGTGGACAATAGTGTCCTCACTGTCAGACAAAACGGTCACGGATGGTCACTTGAACCTTCAATGGTCACTTCATAGCACAGCTGTTGAACAGCCGTTTTGACTGTCAGTGATTAGCCGAGGGGTACGGGATGATTTTAATGAGCTGCACGTGATGTCTTGATATTGGCTTTAAAAAGGCCAGTGCAAAATGGGCATTTCAATCAACATGCCACGATTGTCAAGGGATCAACGGCAGCGTGCCCTGTGCATGCTGCAAGGCGGACTGAGCTACCGTGAGGTGGCACGTCGCCTTGGCTGTTCACACCAGACGATATCGGCCCTGGTGGACAGAGACACCCTCCACAACTCTGCAGATGACAGACCTCGATCAGGGAGGCCAAGAGTCACCACTGCAAGGCAGAACAGGCAGATGGTCCGAGGTCACCTGCGGGATCGATTCCGTCCAGCATCCCGCACTGCGGCAGAAACTCCAGGGCGTGCAAACCCACGGATCTCCAATGATACTGCACGAAGACGACTGCATGACTATGGTCTGACTGCCAGAAGACCATACAGAGGCCCCGTGATGACGGTTGCCCATCGCTGCAACCGTCAGAGATGGTGCCAGCAGCATCAGCGGTGGACCTTGGTGCAGTGGAACGAGGTCGCTTTCAGCGATGAGTCAAGGTTCTGTGTGGACAGTCCTGATGGGCGTGAGTGTGTCTGGAGAAGAACTGGCGAGCGATATGCCGATTGTTGCGTGTGTCAAGCCAACAGGTGGGGTGGCCCAAGTGTGATGGTGTGGGCAGCCATATCAGGCCGGTACAGGACGCCACTGGTGGTTGTGGATGGGAATCTTAACGCCCAGCGGTATGTGGATAACATCCTGCGACCTCATCTGCTGCCATTCCTGCTAGACCACCCAGAACTGATAACCTTTCAGCATGACAACGCTCGTCCCCATGCTGCTCGCTTTACCACTGCATTTCTCCAAGGCGAGAACATCAACACCATGCAGTGGCCTGCGCTCTCCCCTGACCTGAATCCCATAGAGCACCTGTGGGATGAGCTTGGGAGACGCGTAGTTGGCAGGGCCAGGACACGGGCAGAGCTGCTTCAGACATTGAGGACTGAGTGGGACAGAATCCAGCAGCAATCCATCCAAAGACTGGTAGGCAGTATACGCCGACGATGCACTGCCTGTATCCAAAACAATGGTGGCCATACACGCTATTGAAAGGGGACTGACATTGCACCCTGTGCTGTTCTGTACTGTAGAACAAACTGATGAGATGGTGTATCTTGGTCAAAAACTTGACATGTCATCAATAAAATGCCAATGTTTCAATTAGCAATTGTTGGTTTGTTTTATTTTGAACTGTTACAATTTTATTACATTTCAAACAAGTGGTAAGTTTCTTTTGCATTTTCGGTCTTTTTGAAGTTGGTCAAAATGGTCAAAATGGTCAGATTTTTCGGTCAAAATGCCCATTTTGCACTGGCCTTTTTAAAGCCAATATCAAGACATCACGTGCAGCTCATTAAAATCATTCCGTACCCCTTGGCTAATCACTGACAGTCAAAACGGCTGTTCAACAGCTGTGCTATGAAGTGACCATTGAAGGTTCAAGTGACCATCCGTGACCGTTTTGTCTGACAGCGAGGACACTATTGTCCACAAATAAGTTCACACATTTACTACACGCAGTGTTATTGTTGATATTTAAAGGTTTCAAAGGTGGTAAGTTTCTTTTGTGTTTTCGGTCTTTTTGAAGTTGGTCAAAATGGTCAAATTTTTCGGTCAAAATGCCCATTTTGCACTGGCCTTTTTAAAGCCAATATCAAGACATCACGTGCAGCTCATTAAAATCATCCCGTACCCCTTGGCTAATCACTGACAGTCAAAACGGCTGTTCAACAGCTGTGCTATGAAGTGACCATTGAAGGTTCAAGTGACCATCCGTGACCGTTTTGTCTGACAGCGAGGACACTATTGTCCACAAATAAGTTCACACATTTACTACACGCAGTGTTATTGTTGATATTTAAAGGTTTCAAAGGTGGTAAGTTTCTTTTGCGTTTCAGTATATATATATATATATATATATATATATATATATATATATATATATATATATATATATATATATCTATCTATCTATCTCTCTCTCTCTCTCTCTCTCTCTCTCTCTCTCTCTCTCTCTCTCTCTCTCTCTCTCTCTCTCTCTTCCAATCAGTCTCGGGCAGGACACCATGTTATCAATCCTATGCAATCAGGGCAGAATCAGTCAGGACCTAATTAGCATATTTCATCCAATCAAGCAATCAACTTCTAGTAGGGCACAGGCGTATCTAAGGTCACACTGACCTTCCATACCTTAATAACACCTCAATCTCTTGAGTGCGTAATGCAAAAGGGAGACGGTCCTACCATTGGGATGTCATGGATAGGTATCTAGGGCTGGCAAAGG
The DNA here is from genome assembly GCF_964187855.1 of Myxine glutinosa. Classification (NCBI taxonomy): domain Eukaryota; kingdom Metazoa; phylum Chordata; class Myxini; order Myxiniformes; family Myxinidae; genus Myxine; species Myxine glutinosa. The sequence goes on along the minus strand of NC_136262.1, from coordinate 220,739,743 downwards.
GAGGTCACTTCATGCTGTGCATTAGTGCCAAATGACAGCACTTGTAGGCATGTTAGTGCTGAGATACAAGAAGGCTATTCAGCCGTTAAAGCTCTTGATAATCCACTCCGTGCACATGCTGAACGGCACTGGCTGCGAGATTGGCAGCAAAGGTACGACGGCGAGACGGAGCGGCACATGGGAAGACTCAATCCGGACCTGTGTCAGACCATGGTTAGCCCTCAGGAGTGCAAAGCACAGCCGGTTCGGCATGGTGATCAAACAAGCATCAAGAATTAGAGTCACAGGAGATTCCGGTTTCATTCTGCTCTGATCTATTGACCCCCATCATAGGATGGCAGCTATGGACCCAAAATAACATAGAAAGCCCAGTCATGGTCTTCAGGGAAGCATCACATGAAGGATTTCATTACAAACATAAAGTTATTCCAACAGAAATTTGGGATTTTGCAGAAAAATGACATTGCTTTCCTGGAAGGAATGAAATTTTTGATTCTGATGTGATGTGCCATACTCTTTACAGAGCGTTGGTGCTATTGACGCAGTTTCTTGGCAAAGGTTATACTGCTTGGTTTGACATTGTCTTCCCAGCATTGTTTGTATGTGCTCTATCCTTCTAAATGCTGAGCATCAAGCAAGGAAGCAGCACGTACCATATTGAAAGTCTTTGGTATGCGGCGGCCAGGGTTTGAACCACCGACGTCCCAGACTCAGAGCAGACGCTCTAACTAATACACCACCGAGGCTGGCAAGGAATTAAATAAATGTGTCAAAAATAAGTTGATGACTAATTGTTACTAAAGTAAAAAACAGTAGATGTCACGTGAAAAAACAAAGATGAGAAACAAATGTTTTGGCTAATGGAAGTGGGGAGATAAAGGAAAAATACTGGAGCATGCTTGTTTGATGCAGGAATGGTCAGGAATGCCCCCAAACATTTGATGAAATGTCATTGCTCAGCATACTGGAAACAACATGAGAAAATGCAACCTTTTGGGGGGTGGGGGAAGTGGATGCTAAAGAGGGAAGAGAAGTGGAAGAAATGGGCTGTGGCAAGCAGACGGATGGGCTGACCAACGAGGTTAATGACTTTAAGCAGCACCGCATGGAGTGATCCGACTGTGAGAGCAAAGGAAGGCCAGTGCTCCTCTCCAGTCTGAAAATGTGTGCAGCCATCGCTGCTTCAGAGACAAAGCGAGGAAGAATCCTCCGATGTAAGCAGGGAGTGAAGCAGCCAGTGTCCGATGCAAGACAAAATTATTTCTCAGGTAGAATTGGATTCCAATGAACATTACGGCCCACATTGTAGATGGCAAGGCCATGACTCCCTTCCATTAAGGTGACTTTTGTTCCGAATTTGTGAAATACTACATCCTGAATCCTGCAAAAGTGTGGTTAAAAAAAAAGAAAGAAAGTGGTGGCCACCGTCACCCTGCTGTGGCAGCAAGGCTACTTTTGCTCCCAATCAGCAGAAAAGGAATGAGTTGCGACAGCAGAAGCACAGCATGATGCTCCAAGAAGAGATTACTGAAGACGATGATGAGGGGGAAAAAAACAAGACTACGGAATCACGGAAGCATGAAAAGGTGAGCTCTTGAGTCCGAAAGATTCATCTAGATTCGAGAACGACAATGAATCCTCTATAGCTTACCACCTGGTGGTTGACAGCCTGACAGTTCCATAGATGGACATTATACCACTGATTTTAAACCTGCGGCACTATTACATTAGCACAAAGATGCAAAGAGGGATCCATGCGTTGCACAAAAGTGAAGAGTTAAGGAACATTTCAAATTCCCTGTGCTTCATTAAAATGTCCGTTAAGTAACAAGAATTATGCGATCATCCTGAAGCTCCTACGGTGTGATAACCTTGAAATGACCACAAACATGTTTTCAGGAGAGCATCTTCCTTCGACATTTTACCTGGACGGCAAAGCACCATGGTGATATGGCACCTCTGTCACTCCCAAAATGCACTGAGCATCACCAATGGAACAAGATAGAGGGCATGTCAACAAAAAATTCTGATTTCATAGTTGCTGCTCATCTTTACACGATGCATCTTTAATGCCAAGTGTTTTAATTTTTTTTTTGTATGCGGTGTCGAGGCTCATGGAGGAGCTTGAACACAGATCAGGACGTAACAGAACAAAAACAACAGTAGGGAAGATATGTGGGGCACAACAAAAGCAAGGTAGAGGGACAAAATAGAGGGAAGCGGAGAAATTATGTATGTGAGGAAGAAAGAGGGCAAGGAGTGAACAATGGGAGTGAAGAAGATGGATACTGCAAAATCTCATTCAGAGAAGTGGAAGGAAAAACTGTAAACTTGGAAAGGTGTGCTTGGGGAGGGTTAATGGGGGTAGAAAATATCATGATTGTGAACGGCTGTCTTGAAGCCCTGGAGGGAAGAATGAGATTGAAAAGACTAAAAAAGTGGGTTGCACAGGCAGGGAGAAAAAAGAGAGGAACGAACAAGGAGAGGTGAGCAGTGCATCTGCATTTTTGGAATTTCACCAGAAGGGAGTTACTTGCAGATCACATGTGCTCTGCAAAATCATGAGCTGGGTGTACATGGGGGGATGAAAGGTGTAAGAGCATGGAAAAGGAAAAGAGTGCAAGACCAGAAAGGAGGCAGTAGCACATAGAGGGACCACCGACCTGTCTGCGATGTGAAACTGATAGGATCAGAGACTGAGCTTCATCGCAAGAGATTGCCATGATCTTGAAAGCGTTGGTTTGTGTGGCAACCTGAGTAAGGTGTGAGGCAGGAGTACCAGGCCAGAGGGGGGGAGCATTACTCCATCAAGCTGCGAATGGAAGCTTTGTGGGTGGATGGAAGTTCAGGAGTGCCAAGGAAGGACTTTGCACGACAGAGGATGCCCAGTCAGCGTCTGGCTTTGGAGGCCAACTTTGAAATGTGGTTTGCCCAAGAAAGATCATGGATGACAGTGAGGCCCAGGAGTTTGAGTGACAAGTTTTTCAGAAGGATAGTTAAGGAGGAAGTAGATAGGAGGGTTCGACAAAACGGTCTTTTCGTAGAGACAGATCGAGAGGGGTGAAATTACCAGCTTATACAACAATTAGCAATTCTTTCCTTCCCCAAACATTCCCTGCCACTTCCCTCCCCATATTAGTCACCGATTATTTACACGTTTTGCACAAATTGAGGATAAATTTTTTTAACCCAACGAGGCAATGAACGTGAGTGCTGCTATGATACTATTGTCAAGGGGGGAGCATCCAGGGATCAATAGCAGGGAAATCCTTAGTGGATGGCTTTTAATGGGAACATTAAATACCTGCTGTTGCAATATCCTCCCACGTCTTCCCCTCACTCTACACTAGGCCCATTGTGGGCATTGCCAACCCTTATAATGCGCGCTTTAATTTTATCACTCACGGTGCAAACTCAGTGGGTCCAAATGGAGAGGAAGTTTGAAGATCAACACGCTTCCGAGTAACATGTGACCACTTACAAAACAAAGGTGGAGCGCATCATGACAGTGCCACCATCTAAAATATTGAATAAGGTGTCTCAAGCTCAATTCTTGGGAGAACATTCAGTCCAATAATCACAAAGTCCACTTGGCAGAAACATCTGATATGAGAAAAATCCCAGAAACAATATCACAAAATGACACCAAAAGACATAAAACATCGTGGCATGGTTTGCCTTACTGGGTCAGCTCCTCGTAAAATAGACGCAAATAAGGCACGAACTCCGCACTAAATGCTTTCCAGACCTGCAAAATGGACTGAAAAAACATTCATCATGAATCCAGGGGCACGAAGCTTTGTTGTCTCGAACTTGGCGAGACAAGCCGCAAACAAGGGTGCAGTGACCGAGCCTTTTTGGCAAGGTGGGAGAGTTTCAGGTTTGTTGCTAAACAAAAGCCACCGGTAAATGAGGCCACAGGTAATCTGCTCGAGATCGTTTCTTCCCTCAAGTCGGTGCATGAATAAGTATTCCAAGGCACAAAGTGATCCCAAAACATTTGGTACAGAAGATCTTTTTGTCCAGAGCCATGTGTGCAGGTCCTCTCAATCAAAGGCACAAAACATGGACAGTACGTACCTTGAAAAAGGTCATAATGGACTGGCCATACAAAACAATTAACACATCACATGCATAAATAAACAACTTACTAATATTATACTATTACTGTCATTTCGACCTGCGATTTATTTATCACAACCAATCCGTAGGGCTGACAAACGATTAGCCCCTGCTATTATTCAAACACGACAGCAAGGACTCCTGGGCAAACGAATAAACAGTGCTGAACAATGTGTGTCATGATCACTTAACGCCTTGGCCTAATACTTGCTTGGAAAGTTTTCCCTTTGCTTTGGGTCCACAAGTCGAGCAGCTTTCAACAATGATCAATCAAAGCCTAAAATGATTATCCACATGTAACCTTCAGATTGCTTGCAACTACTCAAAATGTCACATGCTTTCAAGGGGTGTCACCATGGAAAGTCAAACTTGTCGTTTGCCTTGCTCCATTAGCAAAGCGCATACTGACACATTTCCTCGTGTTTTTGCCGAAGACACTGGGACTGCATAACATGGAAACGTGGGACCGCTTCAACATCACCGATGCACAATGGTACCGTTAAAAACAGATGAAACTAGAACGGCATTCAGTAGCGAGCACACCTCCGCCTGGCTGGCTGGAGTACATCACTCAATGGTGAAGAATCACTTAAAATCCTACTACTTGGATCCGGATCCAGATGTTCACCAAAATCGAATCGATTAGTCCTTGTCACACACACAACCTGTCCACCAAGTTTCGTCCAAATCCGTCCATAATGTTTTGAGATATCCTGCTATATGTTGGTTTTAGCCCTATCACTCAATGGTGGAGAATCACTTAAAAATTAAATAATTCTCATATCCGAATCATATTCAGATCTTCACCAAAATTGAATCGATTAGTCCTTGTCACACACATAACCTGTCCACCAAGTTTCGTCCAAATCCGTCCATAACGTTTTGAGATATTCTGCTATATGTTGGTTTTAGCCATATCACGCAATGGTGAAGAATCACTTAAAAATTAAATAATTCTCATATCCGAATCATATTCAGATCTTCACCAAAATTGAATCGATTCTTCTTCGTCACACACACACAACCTGTCCACCAAGTTTCGTCCAAATCCGTCCATAACGTTTTGAGATATTCTGCTATATGTTGGTTTTAGCCATATCACGCAATGGTGAAGAATCACTTAAAAATTAAATAATTCTCATATCCGAATCATATTCAGATCTTCACCAAAATTGGATCGATTAGTCCTTGTCACACACATAACCTGTCCTCCAAGTTTCGTCCAAATCCGTCCATAACGTTTTGAGATATTCTGCTATATGTTGGTTTTAGCCATATCACGCAATGGTGAAGAATCACTTAAAAATTAAATAATTCTCATATCCGAATCATATTCAGATCTTCACCAAAATTGAATCGATTCTTCTTCGTCACACACACACAACCTGTCCACCAAGTTTCGTCCAAATCCGTCCATAACGTTTTGAGATATTCTGCTATATGTTGGTTTTAGCCATATCACGCAATGGTGAAGAATCACTTAAAAATTAAATAATTCTCATATCCGAATCATATTCAGATCTTCACCAAAATTGGCTCGATTAGTCCTTGTCACACACATAACCTGTCCTCCAAGTTTCGTCCAAATCCGTCCATAGCTTTTTGAGATATCCTGCTATATGTTGGTTTTAGCCCTATCACGCAATGGTGAAGAATCACTTAAAAATTAAATAATTCTCATATCCGAATCATATTCAGATCTTCACCAAAATTGGATCGATTAGTCCTTGTCACACACATAACCTGTCCTCCAAGTTTCGTCCAAATCCGTCCATAGCTTTTTGAGATATCCTGCTATATGTTGGTTTTAGCCCTACCACTCAATGGTGAAGAATCACTTAAAAATTAAATAATTCTCATATCCGAATCATATTCAGATCTTCACCAAAATTGAATCGATTAGTCCTTGTCACACACATAACCTGTCCACCAAGTTTCGTCCAAATCCATCCATAACTTTTTGAGATATCCTGCTATATGTTGGTTTTAGCCATATCACGCAATGGTGAAGAATCACTTTAAAAATTAAATAACTCTCATATCCGAATCATATTCAGATCTTCACCAAAATCGAATCGATTAGTCCTTGTCACACACATAACCTGTCCACCAAGTTTCGTCCAAATCCGTCTATAACGTTTTGAGATATTCTGCTATATGTTGGTTTTAGCCATATCACGCAATGGTGAAGAATCACTTTAAAAATTAAATAACTCTCATATCCGAATCATATTCAGATCTTCACCAAAATCGAATCGATTAGTCCTTGTCACACACATAACCTGTCCACCAAGTTTCGTCCAAATCCGTCCATAATGTTTTGAGATATGCTGCTATATGTTGGTTTTAGCCCTATCACTCAATGGTGAAGAATCACTTTAAAAATTAAATAACTCGCATATCCGAATCATATTCAGATCTTCACCAAAATTGGATCGATTAGTCCTTGTCACACACATAACCTGTCCACCAAGTTTCGTCCAAATCCGTCCATAGCTTTTTGAGATATCCTGCTATATGTTGGTTTTAGCCCTACCACTCAATGGTGAAGAATCACTTTAAAAATTAAATAATTATCATATCCGAATCATATTCAGATCTTCACCAAAATTGGATCGATTACTCCTTGTCACACACATAACCTGTCCACCAAGTTTCGTCCAAATCCGTCCATAACGTTTTGAGATATTCTGCTATATGTTGGTTTTAGCCATATCACGCAATGGTGAAGAATCACTTAAAAATTAAATAATTCTCATATCCGAATCATATTCAGATCTTCACCAAAATTGAATCGATTAGTCCTTGTCACACACATAACCTCTCCACCAAGTTTCGTCCAAATCCGTCCATAACGTTTTGAGATATTCTGCTATATGTTGGTTTTAGCCATATCACGCAATGGTGAAGAATCACTTAAAAATTAAATAATTATCATATCCGAATCATATTCAGATCTTCACCAAAATTGGATCGATTACTCCTTGTCACACACATAACCTGTCCACCAAGTTTCGTCCAAATCAGTCCATAACGTTTTGAGATATTCTGCTATATGTTGGTTTTAGCCATATCACGCAATGGTGAAGAATCACTTAAAAATTAAATAATTATCATATCCGAATCATATTCAGATCTTCACCAAAATTGGATCGATTACTCCTTGTCACACACATAACCTCTCCACCAAGTTTCGTCCAAATCCGTCCATAACGTTTTGAGATATTCTGCTATATGTTGGTTTTAGCCATATCACGCAATGGTGAAGAATCACTTAAAAATTAAATAATTCTCATATCCGAATCATATTCAGATCTTCACCAAAATTGAATCGATTCTTCTTCGTCACACACACACAACCTGTCCACCAAGTTTCGTCCAAATCCGTCCATAGCTTTTTGAGATATCCTGCTATATGTTGGTTTTAGCCCGACCACTCAATGGTGAAGAATCACTTTAAAAATTAAATAATTCTCATATCCGAATCATATTCAGATCTTAACCAAAGTTGAATCGATTCTTCTTCGTCACACACACACAACCTGTCCACCAAGTTTCGTCCAAATCCGTCCATAGCTTTTTGAGATATCCTGCTATATGTTGGTTTTAGCCCTATCACTCAATGGTGAAGAATCACTTAAAAATTAAATAATTCTCATATCCGAATCATATTCAGATCTTCACCAAAATCGAATCGATTCTTCCTTGTCAGACACCCAACCTGTCCACCAAGTTTCGTCCAAATCCATCGACAACTTTTAGAGATATCCTGCTATGTATCGAATGGTGAAGAATCACTTAAAAATTCTAGTAGCCGGATCCGAATCCGGATCTTCACCAAAATCGAATTATTTCGTCCTTGTCACATACGGTACATCTCTGCCAAATTTCGTCCGAATCTGTCCACAACTTTTTGAGATATCTTGTTCACAAACAAACAAACAAACAAACAACGGACAAACGGACAGACAGGGGTGAAAACAATACGCCTTCAATTTGTTGCTTTTAGCGTTTCAACCATTAACAGTATATTGCTTGGAAGTTTAGGTGCAAAATGAAAATTACAAATTATCCAGGAAAGCTACTCAGGAATACGTAGTTGCGATCTCGAATTCCTGCCATACAAGATAGCGTTTCCTGGGCCATTTTCTTCAACGTTCCGAGATAGGCCCAAAACACACAAACGGGCCAGATGGCCGAGGAAAGCCCTGCGCGTAACATATCAAACTGTCACTCGAGTGCAGTGAGAGGTTAGAGGTTGGGGGTAGAGGTGGTGGATCTCAGGCTTCTATCTGATTCCAAACCCCAGTGCACCCTGCATACATCAACGGAAATGTGTGTCCATCGCTTCACATCCTTACACGGCACGCACGAGGATTGATGGAATTCCAAGATTTACTTGCCCTCGGCCTGGATCAAAGAAAAATATGCAATAGAGAGCACATTTACCTTAGCAGTCATCCTGGCATGAATCATGATGTGTTAATGCACTTTCCCTTTACAAAGGAACAAAAGAGAGTGCAAAGAATTCTCTGTCTTAATGACATCAACATACCATTTTTTTCAATGCCCAACAATCAAAAATCCCTTCATCCACCTCCTCATTATGGTGCTGATTAGGAATACAAAGCTGCCATGAAGATGTGTTTCGGTTGTGACTTGTACAGAGACGCAGGTAATTCTAGCTTATGTAAGATTGCTGAACTACAAATGACAAAAATACTCCAGAAATTTTAGCGATTAGAGCAACACTCTTTTAAGATAATTATATTGGATTAAAGAACTAGTCTTGCTTGCAAATGCAACTGTAAATCAGTGTTGGCGGACAGGTAGAAAGCACTGAGAACGGCTTGCACAACAATTAATGCCAAATTTCATTTTCTTCCTTTGGGTAGACTCAACAGAACGTTAATCGAGGTATGCCAACCGCTGTTGGATGCAGGAAGCTGATGTTCTGGATGGTAACCCGTTGTCGATTAAAAGAGCTCCGTTGGTCTGAAGAAGGTTTAATGGCCGAAACGTCAGCTTTTTCTTGCTGAGTATGAAGCCCACACATAAATAACAGTGGAATATTAGGAAAAAAATAGAATCTTGAATTTAGAAGACAACTCCCACATATTAAAAAAATAAATTAAAATAAATAATAATAACATTAAAAAACATGCCATATCTATATGCATTTTCACAAGATGTAATCTTAATATAATGGGGGGAAGTATGTTGTATGTAAGTATCATCTACTACTCCGACAGGATTTAACCTAAGAAGCTAAAACTTCCAGCGATTAATGAGGGCACCCTGAAGTTGTGCCTGTGCAATTTTTGTTTGAGTGCATCAAGTTTTGAAAAACAAAATCACATATCTTGGCGTTTTCTTCCTTTGGAATGAGGGTGGGCGCAGTTGGAATATTCCAAGAGATGTGTTATATATTCTATATGCACAAAACGCATGAATCATGATGAAGTTTCGGCCATTAAACCTTCATCAGACCAACGGAGCTCTTGGAATATTCCAAGCGATGTATTACATATTGTATATGCACAAAACGCATGTTTTTGTTGTTATTAAATTGCTTTAAATGAATTTATGTTTTTTGGAGAGCAATCAAAACAGCGGTCTGTTGCCTATACACCACCCAGATAAAGGGAAGTGTCAGAAGAACGTGCTGCAGCTGCACACTTGGAACAAGATTGCCCATAGGACAGGTACACTACTGCTATGCAATTAACAATCATAAAGATAATAACAATACGCCCCCCCTTGCCATAGGATAATAACATTACCCCACATTACCATAGGATGCAGGTGCTTCCAATAGATACAATGAATCTGATTTAACATCCTTCCAAACATATATGTTTCAGGAAACTGCACTTGCATGTTTTTCAATGGGTGGGAATCAACACACGACTCAAAGTATTTTGTCGAGAAAGCTATGAGAATAGACAACAATAATAATACTATTGATATATAGGATGATAGTGAAGATTGGTAGGATGAGAAACCAAGAGAAGAAAAAGAAATTCACGATGTGGATTGGCTGCAAGTCATTCTTTGATCAAATATTGAACATTCATCGATTTTGAGAAAATTGGAATAAGATTCAAATTGTCGCTCGATAAAACCAAGATCCGAGGGAGAAACATTCAGCACACTAACATGACAATATAAGGCTAACCTTATAATGTCCTGTTACATGCAAATAAATACTGACAATTTGTTGTTTGCAGACATTCGGAACAAAAAATAAGTTTATTTGCAGGGTGACAATTTTAGCAAATTGCAAGGAATCTAACAGGCTAAAGATCCTGGCTTCTAAAATGGGATCTGGCATTCCGCTTCATTACATGCACCTCCAGCCATTCAGTGATGTGCACCAAATCCAGCAAAAACCACACTTCAGGCTTTAATGGTGATTGCAAGTGCATTATTGAGGATAAAAAGTACACTCATGTGCTTTGTTATTATTATATTTTAGCAATGATAACCACATAGTCAGGTTCACGATGTCAATAAATTATATTTCGTTCAAAATCATGGTAGATTAGCAAACCTATACATTTTTGGAAAGGTTATAGCATAAGGAAACTAAAAATCAATGTTTACATTTGGAGAGATACCTGTATGGCGGCCATTTTGGATTTTCAAAATGGCCACTGTAAAATACATATTTTGTTCTATTTCTGCCTCTAATTACCCTAAAAACTTTTGAAAATATACTAAACCTATATTTTCAGGGACAAGGAATCCAATGAAAGTATCAAATTAGTGCTGTGGGGAATGGTAAGACACGAATCAAAGGTTTTGAATTGCAAAATACTGTCTTTATATTCGCGATAAGTTGCATAATCAAATACATGTTATCATTTTGTACAGGCAGTTAATAACATCAAAATGTGTCACAATAATTCATATCACCAAACATACACAGGCAGTCAGCAAAATCATATATACACATGCAGTCAGTATAACTTCACATCTACACAGGCAGTCAATGACAAAATATACACAGGCAGTCAATGGCATCAAACATACACGATTACAGAATATGCCATTTTATTTAGAGTTCGTCATCACTGTCCTGTGTGTCGTATCCGACAATATAGTCCGCATCGTTTTCACAGTCCGTTCCACACAAGCAAAGGTCGGTCAAATTGATTGGCAAATCGAATTGGTCGAATGGTCGATCGAATCGAATCGAATCGATCGAATTGGTCGAGTGGTCGAATGGTCGATCGAAGCGATTGGTCGAATGGTCGAATTGGTCGAATGGAATTGGTGGATTGGTCGAATTGGTCGAATTGGTCGAATCGAATTGGTCGGAATTGGCAAATGTAAACATTGATTTTCAGATTTTCCATGTAATAACGTTTCCAAAAATGTATAGGTTTGCTAATCTACCATGATTTTGAACGAAAAAACATCGTGAACCTGACTAACACCTTCAAGGCCTTATAACCGAAGCTCTTTAATTGACCTGTCGCATGGTCTGCAGAGACCAATTCAGGGGCAAACTTTGACTACAATTGTGATGCAGAGATTTCATTGTGCTGCACAAAAAGGTGCATCCCATTTCCCAAGGATGCGTTTGATAAGCATCGCGTATTGGGAGATGTCACCTTCTCCTCTCTCCCTATTTCTCTCTCCTTCCCCCACTCTCCCACCGCACTCCCCCTCCGCCCTCCTCATCCCCTCTCTGACGCCAACCTTAACTTGATCCTGCGTAAAGATGGGAGCTCACATTTCAATCAAGTCGTCCTTGCCCATAGCTTTGGCCCACAAGCTTTGAAAATGATCTTTCCTCATGAGAATCGACTACCCATGGTGTGTCCATTATATTCAGTCTGACAACGAGGCGAACAATGACTCTCAATAAAGTGCAGTTATTTCTAGCTTAAGAAATGAATTTCCTGTTATCTCATTTTTGATGTGTGTGAGACATGTTTAAGGCAAGCTGATGAGAGAGTGGAGTGTCTGCAAGGTCAGCAAAACATTCACACATAGCTAAACCTTTCACAAGAATGGATAATTTTGTTGCTTAGCCAAAGCCTTATACACAACATGCACCGCAGAGAGTTGTCCACAGGCTGAAATAATGAGGCAGTACTATTGCTGTGGTCCTGCTAATGACAACAGGAAGGATTGTTAACCTTTCCATCTGAACAAAACAAGCCTGCAGTGTATTATAGACATCTGCTACACATCGCACAAATTAATAACAGAAAATTGCTAAGACTATGGACTGGACTCATATGCAAATGCATGATGCAGAATATTAGTACAAACCAGCCTGCAGTGGATTGGAGGGCAAGGTCTGCACCTGCTGCTTTGTCATGGTGGAGGCAATTTACAACAAATTTTACAAAAATGGATAAAATCAACAGAACGTTGACTGAGGTGTGCCAACCACCAACACATCCGTCAAACCAACACATCCGCCAAACCAACACATCCGTAAAAACAAACACACCCGCCAAACATCAAATCATGCATCAAATCAACACATCCGCCAAACCAACACATCCACCAAACAAACACATCCGTCCAACCAACACATCAGACAAACCAACAATCCACCAAACCAACACATCCGCCAAACCAACACATGCGCCAAAAAACATACCCGCCAAACCAACACATGCGCCAAACCAACACATGCGCCAAAAAACATACCGGCCAAACCAACACATGCGCCAAACCAACACATGCGCCAAACCAACATATCCACCAAACCAACACATGTGCCAAGACAAAACATGCACCAAACCAACACATCCACCAAACAAACACATCCATCCAACCAACACATCCGTCAAACCAACAATCCACCAAACTAACACATGCGCCAAACCAACACATCCGCCAAACCAACACATGCGCCAAAAAAACATACCCGCCAACCCAACACATGCGCCAAAACAACACGTGCGCCAAACCAACACATCCGCCAAACCAACACATCCGCCAAACCAACACATCCGTAAAAACAAACACACCCGCCAAACCAATACATGCATCAAATCAACACATCCGCCAAACCAACACATCCACCAGCCAAACACATCCGTCCAACCAACACATCAGACAAACCAACAATCCACCAAACCAACACATCCGCCAAACCAACACATGCGCCAAAAAACATACCCGCCAAACCAACACATGCGCCAAACCAACACATGCGCCAAAAAACATACCGGCCAAACCAACACATGCGCCAAACCAACACATGCGCCAAACCAACATATCCACCAAACCAACACATGTGCCAAGACAAAACATGCACCAAACCAACACATCCACCAAACAAACACATCCATCCAACCAACACATCCGTCAAACCAACAATCCACCAAACCAACACATGCGCCAAACCAACACATGCGCCAAAAAAACATACCCGCCAACCCAACACATGCGCCAAACCAACACGTGCGCTAAACCAACACATGCGCCAAACCAAACCAACCGGTTTCCTCTGCCTTCCAGCTTTCATACAACCCTGCTTTTGAAACAACCCCGCTTTCATACAACCCCACTTTCATACAACCCCGCTTTTGATACAACGCCACTTTTGATACAACCCCGCTTTCATACAACCCTGCTTTTTATACAACCCCGCTTTCATACAACCCTGCTTTTGATACAACCCCGCTTTCATACAACCCTGCTTTTGCTACAACCCCACTTGGACACAACCCCACTTTCATTGAACATGCTTTGATTCAACCCCACTTTGATACAACCCTGCTATCACATTATTTTTTCACACACACACACACACACACACACACACACACACACACACACACACACACACACACACACACACACACACACACACACACACACACACACACACACACACACACACACTTTATAACTTTATAACAACCCCGCTTTCAAGTTTTATTTTTCGGATGAAGTTTTGTACTAGTCGAATTATGACGTCATAATGGAGGCACCTATGACATCCTCATTCACGTGGGTTATTCTCCATGGATAGTTCTTTACCATGAGACTTGTGGCAATTTTGTCTGTCCAGCGCTTTTTGAGAAAAAGAGATGCAAAGTTTTTCGGTTTTTCCAAGATGGTGGCCGTACCACGTGACCTGTGACGTCATAATTATCCTTAAAAGATTATACGTGCCCAGGAGCACCTGTGGTGAAAATTTCCTGTCAATCGGTGCAATGACTGCAGAGAAAGTGATTTGTAAACAAAATTAACCTGAAAAATCGCAGAGCCAGAATCATTGATACTAGCCGAAACCCGTGGAACATCCACGGAAGGGAGGATGTGGTGTATGGATAGAGTGTACCATTATGGATGGCATAGGGGATTTGCTTGTCCGAGTAAGAGTTAGGAAGAAAGATGAGAATGAAGAGTGCGTATATGAACAACGTATTTATTGCAATCTACTTAAATGACAACGCTACGATATACTTTTGAAAAATGAATGGATTCGTAATAGTAATCGGCATAGCACCACTCCGGGATTGTCCACTCAGTGGACGGCTTGCTGTCGCCTTCGACTGTCCAATCAGCGGACGGCTTGCTTCGCCTTCACCCAGCAGACGCCAATACGATGGCGTCGTAAGATGGCGTCGTGTCGGCAGTTAATCGGATGTTTTGGGCCAAAACGTCGGCTAATTCAGATTTTTCGAGTATGTCTGTACGTGATAAACAAAGAGCGCGGTTCATAGATCATAAATCCATTAGTGCCGTGGGCATCAGGTCACTGGGTGCGGCATAAAAGGGATAACAAAGTCGAGTTCTTACGCTATTATTATATAGATACTCCCCGTCGATGTGCTTCTGTGGTAATCGCGAATATGAGTCACATACACGGTCACCATGCCTGACGCCACTGTGACCGTGTTTTGATTAATAAATATACGAGTCACAAAACACGAACCGAACTCACCTCAAGCAGTAAAAAGGTACAAATCGCTCCTAGAAACCACTTCATCTCTTCAGACCTCAACACACCTCGATAAGTGACGGCAGCGCTCATGGGATCTTCTTCTCCCGTTAAGCTCGAATTTTTTCTCTTTAAGTTAAGTCCAATCAGTCCTCTCTGCTCGAAGTGCTCAGGCCATGCCTTCCCGCTCTCATAGTTTTATTGCCGTTCGGTGTACAAAGGGATTGACATATCGTTCGTCTGTTTCAGCTCGTTATCTTTAAGCTTCCTTATGTCTCGCCACCTGCTACACCTCTCTGAGTTACGAGGATTTATGCAACGCACCCCGAGTATCGCAACGTCACTCCATTTAACTTTATTAAAATGACGATAAAGACGTTTCCTTATATATCCTAATTTAAAATGTTCAAGGGAATAAAAAGACCATTTGGTTCACACCACCCATGTTCACACCACTCGACTGTCCAATCAGCGGACGGCTTGCTTCGCCTTCGCCCAGCAGACGCCAATACGATGGTGTGGTAAGATGGCGTCGTATCGGCAGTTAATCGGATGCCTTTGGGCCCCAACGTCGGCTAATTCAGATATTTCGAGTATGGCTGTAGGTGATAAACAAAGAGCGCAGTTCGTAGATCGTAAATCCATTAGTGCCGTGGGCATCGGGTCACTGAGTGCGGCGTAAAAGGGATAACAAAGTCGAGTCCTTACGCTATTATTATATAGACTAGCCGAAACCCGTGGAACATCCACGGAAGGGAGGATGTGGTGTATGGATAGAGTGTACCATTATGGATGGCATAGGGGATTTGCTTGTCCGAGTAAGAGTTAGGAAGAAAGATCCATTTTCACTTGTGCAAAAATGCTACTCACAATTACATCACCTGTGCGTCGGCCTGTGGTTGAGCCAGAGAGTTGGCCTGTGAGTCAACGTCCTTTCCAATGTCTGCAAGAATTGAAATACTGATTGTGAATGTGTAAAATTATATGAAAGAAGAACATGCATATCAATAGACGATGCCATCGAAAAGGAGAGCAGCTGTCAATAGAAAAGGATGTCTGACATCAATTTGACATTATTGCACAGGAAATGACAAACAAAGAAACAGTTCATTTCCATCGAGTAATATTACGATGAGAGATCAGCCGATACCTTTATTATGTCCATCAGCATCCATGGCACTTCGAAAAAAAACGCAGCATCAGCCAGCCGCAGCCAACTATCACGTACCGTCTCGAAGTCAATGCCATCCTTTTATCTCTTCGTATACAAGTACAACTCACTGATCGCAACGTCACTCCATTTAACTTTATTAAAATGACGATAAAGACGTGAAACCCGTGGAACATCCACGGAAGGGATATCGTTCGTCTGTTTTCAGCTCGTTATCTTTAAGCTTCCTTATGTCTCGCCACCTGCAACACCTCTCTGAGTTATGAGGATTTATGCAACGCACCCCGAGTATCGCAACGTCACTCCATTTAACTTTATTAAAATGACGATAAAGACGTTTCCTTATATATCCTAATTTCAAATGTTCAAGGGAATAAAAAGACCATTTGGTTCACACCACCCATCACACCACTCGACTGTCCAATCAGCGGACGGCTCGCATTGCCTTCGCCCAGCAGACGCCAATACGATGGTGTCGTAAGATGGCGCCGTATCGGCCGATAATCGGATGCTTTTGGGTCCCAAAGTCGGCGAATTCTGATTTTTCGAGTGTGGCTGTACGTGATAAACAAAGAGCGCGGTTCGTAGATGGAAAATGCATTAGTGCCGTGGGCATCGGGTCACTGGGTGCGGCGTAAAAGGGATAACAAAGTCGAGTCCTTACGGTATTATTATATAGATGGCCTGGGAAGCTCGGGCAGAGTTTCTTCCTCACAGTAACAACTTTAGATTCTCCATGTAAAATGCGATAGTGTCATATTTTCGTCAAAAATAGTCGGAATTTCGCCAAATCTGTTTTGGTCGTGTGTGAATATACCCGAACGATTGCCAAATCTGAAATCAGAATTTTATTTGAGGTTCAAATGACCCTGTGAAGTCGCTCCGTGCGCTAACTGCACATCTGTACAGTGTGATAATTAATTAATTCCCCACTCTCGACAACCTCAGAAAAAGGTGTTGCGTTTCTTCTTCTTCACAAAATAACTTCTAGCTCCCAGACCATACATCCAATCATCGTGAAATTGTGCACACTTGTTCCCCTTCATGACTTCTACCATATTATAAAGTTTCACGTCGATCAATGAAGCGGTTCAAGAGATATAATTTTAAAAAATATTTTCGTTCAATTAATTATAAATCACTGCCAAACCATGTGACCTATCACAAATTCCAAAAGGACGTTCAGCAGACTGATATGCTGAAGACATCTGTGAAGTTTCCCCTCGATTGGATCAAAAATTAGGGAGGAGCTAGGTTTTAAAGGTTTATGCTTAAAAACGCCATAACTCCAAAACCGTGTGACTTATGACGTCATGCTCACTGACTTTTTTGTTCGTCATGGGTATGCGATTCTGCCTGCAAAGTTTGGCCTCGATCTGTTCAGCCGTTGCGGAGAAAAAGGGTTTTTAGTGTTTTTTGCGAAAAACAATATGGCGGCCGAACCATGTGACGTATGACGTCGAAATTTTCTGCATTCTTAGTTTTTTTTTTAACGAATGTTATGTAAAAAAAATAATATTGGTGGGAGCAAGGGATCTCTTTGTCGAATTCTAACCTCGTAACGTTAGCACTTTTAATATACTAAATAAACACGTTTTTTGGTCCCATTGGAGAGTTCTTTAGAATGAGCCTGACTCAATTTTTTCCATTGAGCCATTTCGGAGATATAGAGGGGCAAAGTTGAAGGTGTTTTCCAAGATGGCGCCCATACCACGTGACCTATGACGTCATATTTAGCAGTACAACATTATTCGTGCCTAGCCGATCGTTGGATGATAATTTCTTGTCAATCGGACCAAAGGTTGCTGAGAACATTAATTTAAAAGTTTTCGGAAGTGAAAAATAGGGTGGAAGAATAATAATAAGAAAAACTCTCGGAAAAACAAAAGGCATACAATTACATTGTAGAGGAAACCTAATAACTCAAAAGCATCAGAAAATGCAAAGCCTGTCCGCGTCCGCTTTGTATTCAGACTTCTTCTTCTTAACACATTCTAAACATGACAAAAACAGCGAAAATATACCAAGAAATTGACGATTTTAGGCGACATTGAACTTTTGACCTCAAAGGCATTAGGCTTCAGTGACCCAATATGCAAACCCTTCTTAAATTTCAAATCAATCTGATGAATATTGACGATTTTATGCAACCTTGACCTTTGACCTTTTGATCTAAAAAAAAAGAAGCAATTGCCTTCTAGCATTTGATTGGTGAACCGATTCAGTGACCCAATATGCAAATTCTTAAAATTTCAGGTCAATTGGATGAAGTTGACTATTTTATGTGATGCTGACCTTTGACCTTTTGATTAAGTTCTTAATTTATCTTCTCCATATTCTCATAATAAAGTTTTGTTAAAAATTAATGACAAAGCTCAAAGGGTAAATTGAAAATTCATGTCAATTGGATGAAAATTGATGACTTAAGGTGATGCTGACCTTTGACCTTTTGAAAAAAAATTGTGTTCTCCATATTCTCATAATAAATCTTTGTTGAAAATTTGATGAGAAAAGCTCAAATGCTGAAAAAAGAAGTGATGACACACACACATGCACACAGGCACACACACACACACACACACACACACACACACACACACACACACACACACACACACACACACAGAAGTAATTGCAAAACCCCGTCTCCCGCTACGAGCTAATAATGATTATAATAAGATTTCCCTTCCGGAACTTCAATGCAGGAGACCATTATTAAGGCATCAAGCGTGCACAATGGTTGCCAACATATGGTTGTTTGCATGTACTGTATCCTTTTTAAATGCTGAGCGTCGAATAAGTAAGCAGCACACACCATTTTAAAAGTGTTTGGCATGGCTCGAACCACCGACCTCCCACACTCAGAGTGTATGCTCTCACCATTACACAACTAAGTCTGGTCGAAGTTTTTCATTGTTTTAGAACCACAAGGTTTAAGTTAAGTTTTTAACCCGAGGTTTAACTCGGTCCTCTGCCCCTCAATGCTACTTTATGTTGGCAGTTTCGAGTATGTCTTTTTCCAATCATATGTTTAACAAGCCATCTTACATTTTATGACCTCTCACATTTTAATAAGTGCACGATTTAAGCTTCACTTCAATACTTGTGACGTTTGCAAAATGTATGCAGATCAAGATGTACCAAGGCCCAAGGGCATATCAAGAGGTACGCGCATTCACCTCGAAGCTGTCTAGCCTGGGTTCAAATCCCGACCCAACTGTCTACGATGTCTATACGATGTCTCTCCGAAAAGACCGACTGGAAAACCCTCCCATCCACTTTCTGAATAATCCTCTCCAAGAAGTTCTGTCACTCAAGCTTTTGGGTCTCACTATCTGCCATGATCTTTCCTGGGAAAACCACATTTCAAATCTGGCCTCCAAAGCCAGTCGCCGACTGGGCATCCTCCGTCGTGCGAAGTCCTTCCTTGGCACACCTGAGCTCCTCACCACATACAAGGCTTTCATCCGCAGCTCTATGGAATACTGCTCTCCCCTCTGGTCTGGTGCTCCTGCCTCACACCTAGCCCGTCTTCAAGCTGTTGAAACCAAAGCGTTCAGAATCATTGGAATCTCCCGCGATGAAGCTAACTCCAAGGGCCTTTCACTCACTCACCGCAGGCAGGTTGGTGGTCTTTCCGTCTTCTACCGACTCCTCTCTGGCCTTGCCTCCCCAGCTCTCTCTGGGCTCTGTCCCCCAAATATTCCTACAGGTCGCACAAGATCTGCCTGCAACCCTCTTATGGTTAAACTGCCAAAATCAAGACTTTCTGCTCACCTTCACTCCTTCATTCCTCTTTTCTCCCGCCTCTGGAACAAACTCCCTCACGCTCTTCAATCCCACTCTACCCTCCAGGTCTTTAAAACAGCTGTTCACCACCATCTCTTATCTTCCCCCATCCAAAACCTTGATCTTTTCTACCCCCGCTAATTTCGGTCCCCTTGTGTTTTATACCTCCCCCCCCCCTCCCCTTCCCACGCCTCCTGCCCCCAAGCCCTCTCCCTCCCACACTTCTCCCTGCTCTCAAATGTTGTGGTTGTGTGCTTCCCCTTCTCTCCCCATCTTGTCTTCCGCTCCCTCTTTTTGTATATTTTGTTTGTCTGGTTGATTTGTTTGTGAAATAAATGTTAGCTCTTTCACGAGCCTCGATTCAGTATACAAAAAAAACAAAAAACTATAAACTGTCAAACTGCTATAAACCTCACACACTGACAATTTTAGAAGTTTGATTTTGAGTTGCCTTTTGACCTTTTGACCTCAAAAATAGTTGCTTTCCCAATTCAGTGATGCACTATGTAATTGCTATTTAATTTTCAAGTTAATAGGATGAAAAGTGACGATTTTTCAGATGAAAATTGACGATTTTAGAAGTTTGACCTCGAGTTGACATTTCACCTTTTGACCTCAAAAACAGTTGGCTTCCCAATTTAGTGACTCAATATGCAAATGCTGTCCAACTTTCAATTAAATCAGATGAAAAATGTAAATTTTAGAAATTTGGCCTCAATATGACCTTTGACCTTTGACCTCGAAATCAATAGGCTTCTCAGTTGTCACTACCTCTCTACCTTTGTAAAGTTTCATGTTGTTCGGTTTAGAATTGTGACCTGTAGACGATTGACCGACAAAGAAACAGACAGACAGAATAACGCACAAGACCAACTAATATACCTGAAAAATGTTCGATTTTGCAAGTAACACAATGTACCATGTGTCAAATGCATGATAAAACATTACTGTAATGACAAAACTGTATGGTACTTCAGGTGTATGACGGGACAGCATGGCAAAGGTGAATAGGAGGAGGAAGGAGAAAATGGAGGGATGAAAAGTTGGTTGACAGACCGTATGTGGAATGGGGAAGGAGGAGGACTAAGGAATGAGAGTAATGGGATGGGAAATATTGGGAGAGGAAGTAAGACAGGGAAGAGGGAAAGAATATCAGTTTGAAGAGGGAAGAGGAGCAAGAAAGGAGAATAAATAAGGAGATGGAAGGAAAGTAGGAAAAGGAGAAAAAAGTAGGCTGGAAAAGGAGGGAAGGGTAGGGATTAGTGGAATAGGAAAATGAACATATCTGAAAGGGAAGAGAAGGATGATGAGTTCTCAACTTGCTAAGCTGCAACAAATCCAAGAATAAAACACATGAAATTTATTTTTCCAAATTAAGAATACGAGTAGACAAACCAAGATAGAGTTGGGTAGGAAAGGAACATGCGAGACATGAAAAAGGAAAATGAAAGGGGATGAAGACTGAAATTTAATCCTCAGCTTTCATCTTGTCTCGATAGAAGTTTCCAATGGAAGCAAAGCAAAACTAAAAAATAACCAAACAAAATTAAATTCAAGCTATATTTTGCTGCTGTCACATTCACCTTTGGGTTGGTGTCCTCATAATGGCATCACATGACGATGGCAATGCGCATGCAGACATGGCTAATGAATAATGATGGAGAAAGTTTAGCAGACATAACTACAGGACTGATTACATTTGATCATAATGTGCCTTGAGCAGTATCAGGGGATCTGGAGGCCAACAGCAGCACCATGTAAATTGCTAGTACAACCAGCAAATGCTTTTTTGATGTTGACCTACAAGCAGTTGTAGTTGAGACATTGACAACTTTGCCTCACGCATCACACAACGCCTAAATCAACAAACAATTGTACAATTTCATAGTCTGTTACAGACGCCATTTTGAAAGAAGCAGGTGACCTACCAGCTACCTCCCTCAATACCATCCATTATTTGAACTTTCAAGTATTCATTCCTTCTGCGTGTCGTTTATATTTTGAGTAGATGCAGTTCAATGGTACTATACAGTATAGGAATTAATTAATTAATTAATTTTTACAACAAGGAAGGAATAGGCACTGATGAACGAAACCACGGCCTGTCCCTGCTCTTCTACAATTCCTTCCCTTGTGATTTGGGAATCCATTTGTTGTCATCCTTCTGTTTACCATTTACCCCCATAATATGTCTGTTAGCCTCAATATCTGTATTTTAAAAAGCCACTTTTGCACGTAACTCTTCATGACTGCATTCATAACATCTGCTTTAATTTAATATACAACCCCAACCAGAGCAAAGTCGATGGCACGCCATCGGAAATCCCACGCTTCCCACGTAAAGCAAAGTTTGAAAATGGCAAAAAGGTTCCACCAGGAATGACCCAATATCAAATTTTGAGTTCAAAAATACTCTGTTTAGACCCCTGTGACCCCAAGGCCCCACACCCTGGGGACATGAACCGGGAGTCAAATCCCAAAAAATCATCACATATTTCATGTGTCCCCCAATGTTGATTTCATACACAAAGTTCCATTTTAAAAATGTGCCTGGAATTGCATTTTTGTGTTTTCTTTTTGACCCCACCACAGGGCGTGTGGTGGTGGCCAAAAAAAGATACAGCTCTCGCACCCTCTTGTCATTGGGTGAATGTAAAACTACCACGTTTAGTAAATTTCTGCACACCCGTTTAGGAGGAGATAGCATGACAGACAGACAGACAGACAGAGACGATTACAATATCCCACCATTTCTCTTTTTTTTAAGCATGGAGACAAAAATATGTTACTTGATCTTTTTTGATAGAATTTTAAATAATGGCCTTATGCATTGGCGTTATTGTTTTCACAATAATAAATAGTCCAAGAGTGCGTTGCGTCAATGGAGGCACCGTCCATCAGATTGTTAATCTGGCTGACCCATCTGCTAGCATTGACATTGATTGCTGAAGAAGTTAAAGATCCAACAGTACATTTTAACTGATGTAGGCAAGCTATCTCCGGCACCCTAGGCAAATGCCTATATTTCCTGCCATAACCAGCTCCAATTCAATATTCTGCCTGGCCAATAGGTTCATGAAAAAGATGGACCAATCTTATATGTTTTATGAGCCATATACAGTCACGTGAAAAAGTAAGTACATGCCATGTAAAGTTTTGACTTTTTCAACATATTTCAACATACAGCTATTTGATCTTCATTTCAATAATATTGATAGATAAAGGTGATATAATATAACAAATATCATGAAACATTTACATTTTGTAGTCCATTGTATAATTTAAATAAACATAAATGCAAATTTCGCATGTGGAAAAAGTAAGTACACCCCTACATTTATCACTACTTCAAATACCTAGAATTAGAATCAGGTGCACCAGCTCAGGTGCAAATGATTAGAACATCGTTAGAGAGGATCTTGCAGGAACCTGTCTTAGTTAAACCTCAGACATTTAGTTTGGTTTGCTCTTTGTTGTTGAAGTGTGCGGTGTCACCATGCTTCGATCAAAAGAGCTCTCTGAGGCCTTCAGAAAGAAGGTTATAGATGCCTACGAGTTTGGGAAGGGATTTAAAAAGATCTCCAAACAATTTGAAATCAATCATTCGACTGTCCGGAAGATCATCTACAAGTGGAGAAGATTCCAAACAACTGCCAACTTGTTCAGGCCAGGCCGCCCCAGCAAGTTCAGCCCGAGAGCAGACCGCAAGATGCTGAAAGAAGTCTCTAAGAACCCCAGAATGTCATCACGGGACCTACAGGTAGCTCTTGCCACTGTTGATGTCAAAGTGCACGAGTCTACCATTAGAAAGAGGCTGCACAAATTTGATCTGCATGGGAGGTGTGCCAGGAGGAAAACTTTGCTGTCCAGAAAGAACATCAGGGCAAGACTAAAGTTTGCCAATGAACACCTAGGCAAAGACCAGCACTTCTGGAACAATGTGCTCTGGACAGATGAGTCAAAGGTAGAGCTATTTGGCCACAGTACCAGAAGACATGTTTGGCGAAAACCAAAGACAGCATTTGACCGCAAGAACCTGATACCAACTGTAAAGCATGGTGGTGGAAATATTATGGTTTGGGCAGCGTTGCTGCCTCAGGGCCTGGGCAGCTCACCATCATAGAATCCACTATGAATTCTTCATTGTACCAGAGCGTGCTTGAGGATAATGTGAGGCCATCTGTCGGAAAGTTGAAGCTCAACCGAAGGTGGACCTTGCAACATGACAATGACCCTAAACATACCAGTAAATCCACCAAGGAATGGCTGAAAAGAAAGAAATGGGGGGTTCTGGAATGCCCAAGTCAAAGCCCGGATCTAAATCCCATCGAGATGTTGTGGGGGGATTTGAAACGAGCTGTGCATGCAATAAACCCCTCAAACATCGCACAGCTGAAAGAATTCTGCATGGAGGAGTGGGCAAAAATTTCTCCCAGTCGATATCAGAGACTGGTAGACAGTTATAAGAAACGCTTACTTGAGGTTGTTTCTGCCAAAGGGGGCAATACCACCTATTGGAGCCAAGGGTGTACTTACTTTTTCCACATGCGAAATTTGCATTTATGTTTATTTAAATTATACAATGGACTACAAAATGTAAATGTTTCATGATATTTGTTATTTTATATCACCTTTATCTATCAATATTGTTGAAATGAAGATCAAATAGCAGTATGTTGCAAAATGTTGAAAAAGTCAAAACTTTACACGGGGTGTATTTACTTTTTCACGTGACTTTATCCCAAACTATAAAATGGGACGCAAAGTGTACTATGTTTTTCACATTTTATAATATGTCTCTCTAACCTATCTCCTCTTTTGCTTTTCACTACTGTACCTGTTATACTACAATGCACTAGTAAGTTATAAATATGAGTCCCTTACAAGAAAAGTAAATGCAAGAGGAGGCCATTAGGCCCATCAAGCCTGTGCAATGGTTCCCAACCTGTGGTTGTTAATCCATGCTCTATCCTTTGTAAATACTCAGCATCAAACAAGGAAAACAGCATGGATCATTTTTAAAGTCTTGGTATTGATTGGTCAAGGTTAAAACCACTGCTGAACACCCTTCGAATGCTCTAGCCATTAAGCCATGGAGTCTGGTTAGCCCGACACCTGCGCAGCAGGAGACAAGGTTTTGTAATCACTTCCGTGTGTGTGTGTGTGTGTGTGTGTGTGTATGTGCGTGTGTATGTGTATGTATGTGTATGTATGTGCGTGCGTGCATGCGCCTGTGTGTGTGCGCTTGTGTGCGTGTGTGTCTGTCAGGGCCGTAACTTCTCCACCATTTGAGCAACTGTCATCAAATTTTCACCAAACCTTTATTATGATAATGCGAAGGCAAATTAATAATTTTGTCGAAAGGTCAAAAGGTCAAAGGTCAGCATCACATAAAATCATCAATTTTCATCCAATTAACCTGAAATTTCAATTTACCATTTGAGTTTTGTCCTCAAATTTTCAACAAAGCTTTATTATGATAATACGGAGAAGGAAAGTTAATAATCTGGTCAAAAGCTCAAAGGTCAGCATCACACAAAATTATCAATTTCCATCTGATTGACCTGAAATTTTAAGAATTTGCATATTGGGTCATTGAATTGGTTCACCAATCAAAACCTAGAAGCCGATTGTTTGTTTGTTTTAGATCAAAAGGTCAAAGGTGCTACTGAATACAAACAGACGTGGACAGGCTTTGCATTTTTACGTGCTTTCTAGTTATGTTTTGGAATAATTTATCCATCTGCATACAAATATGCGAACCCTTTAGAATAATCTTTTCTATCTTGAGCATGTGACACCAATCACATTTTTATTCTGGAATAGAAACAACACAGCAATCTATACTTTAGAGCAGTATTATATCCATCTAACAGGGAATAGCACATAGATATCTATCGAGGTTGTGCTACGGTATATGTGGCACCAATGGACCACACAACAGACAAGAGAAGCCAAAATCAAAGCTGCTCAGAGACCATGATAATACCCAGCTATCAAGCAATACAGGAAGATGCCAGAAGCCTTTGGATTATACTGGTAGCTTCTTCAACCAGACTGTGCTTCAAATATATTTTACACTCATGATCAGCCAAAATATATTCTGGCAAGGCCAAATCGACTTCATTACAGCAGGGCAGCCATGTGGCATCATGTACAATGTCTGTTTATAAAGTAAAGTCCAGAGAGACTGCCGGTGTGGCACAGAAACCGAGATCCACTTCCAAAATCCCAGATGGAAACATACATAATGTGCAAGCTGCCACCCACAGATTACACCATCTCTGCCAAATCACACCATTTCTCAGATATGGAACGCAGGTACTGCACCGTACCTCGTTCAGCCACTTTTACTTTCAGCAAAAAGACAAATTACATAATATTTTCCGACATAATAAGTCGAGGTGCAGGAATCACCAAAAACATTAACATGTTTGACCATCTGGAAATTGAGGTGGCCATCTTGACAATTGAGTGGTTGGGATAATAGGAAAGTAGAATGTCGGCAAAGGAATAAAAAGATCATGAGAAGGTACGCAAGGCACAATAATACGACAATGAACCACAACTTTGAGACAATGATAATACGACAATGAACCACAACCTTGAGACAATGACAATACAACAATGAGCAACAACCTTGAGACAATGACAATATGCCAATGAGCCACAACTTTGAGACAATGAAAATATGACAATGAGCCACAACTTTGAGACAATGACAATACGACAATGAGCCACACCCTTGAGACAATGACAATACGACAATGAGCCACACCCTTGAGACAATGACAATACGAAAATGAGACACAACTTTGAGACAATGACAATACGATATTGAGCCACAACTATGAGACAATGACAATACGACAATGAGCCACCACCTAGAGACAATGACAATACGACAATGAGCCACAACTTTGAGACAATGAAAATATGACAATGAGCCACAGCTTTGAGACAATGGCAATATGACATTGAGCCACAACTATGAGACAATGACAATACGACAATGAGCCACCACCTAGAGACAATGACAATACGACAATGAGCCACAACCTTGAGACAATGACAATACGAAAATGAGCCACAACTTTGAGACAATGACAATACGACAATGAGCCACAACCTCGAGACAATGACAATACGACAATGATTCACAACCTTGAGACAATGACAATACGACAATGAGCCACAACCTCGAGACAATGACAATACGACAATGAGCCACAACATTGAGACAATGACAATACGACAATGAACCACAACTTCGAGACAATGACAATACGACAATGAGCCACAACCTCGAGACAATGACAATACGACAATGAGCCACAACCTTGAGACAATGACAATATGACAATGAGCCACAACCTCGAGACAATGACAATACGACAATGAGCCACAAACTCGAGACAATGACAATACGACAATGAGCCACAACTTCGAGACAATGACAATACGACAATGAGCCACAACTATGAGACAATGACAATAGGACAATGAGCCTCAACCTTGAGACAATGACAATACGACAATGAACCACAACTTTGAGACAATGACAATATGACAATGAGCCACATGCCACAACAAGAGTTAAAAACAAGATCAGAGGACAATAAGACACCAACTTAAATGATCGGAGGAAATAATCCGAGAAAATGGAGACAAAAGAATTGGAGGTGAACAAAATGCTTGGACATTTCACTTTGAATCTTTCATGCTGACTTAATAGAACAATCTTACCTAATGATGTCATGACCAAGAGATCATTGCGTCGTCGTAAAATTGTACACTTCATTAACCACAAATTTCAGAAGCAAATCACTATCAAGGTGAATTTTACCTATTTTGTTTTTTACAAGACACTTTTCTAATCTTATAAAGCATTATACTTAAGATATGAGAAGGCAAAATATGATCATTGTTTGTGCTGTTTGGAACATTTTAATGTGATTGCATTCAGGTGAGCCATTTAAAATGGTTTTGATTGTATAACAAAAATGTTAATCATATCCTCACGCTTTCATTGAAGAAAGAGCCTTATTTTGGGTTTGTTAAAATGTTCAAAAATCGTTCTTGCAACATCAACCTTGAGGTAATTAGCCCTGACATTGAGTTAGATAAATCACCCGTACCTTAAAGTTATGCTGACGCCATGCCACCAGCTACCCATCTGTGCATATCATTGAACTTGCACATTGCTTTGGAATTTCAACAGATGACAGTAAATTTCGGTAGATTATATACTATATATATATATATATACAGGCCTATATTTATTTATATATATATATATATACAGGCCTATATTTATATATATATATATATATATATATATATATATATACAGTATATATATATATATATATATAATTATATATATAATTATATATATATATATATATATATATATATATATATATAAATATAGGCCTGTATATATATATATATATATATATATAATTATATATATAATTATATATATATATATATATATATATATATACGTATATATATATAAATATAGGCCTGTATATATATATATATATATATTCTCTGCCAGTCTGTCTTGGCTGGCCTGATTCCACCCACAATTGTAACCTCAAAAAAAATCATATCCCACGTCTGCCATTTTGGGCCCCACTTATTGGCCTCAGGCTTCAAGACTAGGTCCTCAGGCTTCATGCCTCTGGTGTACATTTGAAGAATGAAAAACAAAATTTACGATCATGAAATAAAGGTACGTTTTGAGGAAATAAA
Source organism: Myxine glutinosa (assembly GCF_964187855.1). Classification (NCBI taxonomy): domain Eukaryota; kingdom Metazoa; phylum Chordata; class Myxini; order Myxiniformes; family Myxinidae; genus Myxine; species Myxine glutinosa. The sequence goes on along the minus strand of NC_136262.1, from coordinate 220,710,977 downwards.
GGTACGTTTTGATTACATAATATGTAAAGTAAATAAACATATGTGGCAAGTTCGAGCTGAAAAAAGAGGGGTGGTCGGAAACAAAAGCTGGTTATTTTTTATATATTTTTACCAAATGTAAAAACGCTTTTCGAGTGATTGTCAGTGACACAAAATACACTACAATACTGAGATAGCTGTTTCTTGACGAGTAATGATAATGAGGTTCCAAGTTCCAAGTCAGACAACTTCAAACTCGGTGATTGTGGTGACACGATATTAAATATGTAATGATCCATGTAAGAATGCCCTTTTGCTCTTATGAGCGAGAAGGGGGGAAGAGGGAGGGGAGCACAGAAAACTGGGGTTCAGAGGGGGGATGGGAGGGAGCAAAGATGGGACGGGGTTGGGAGGGGGGGAGTTGAGGACTTTTGCTGAGGGAGGAGTGGGGTTGAATGTTTGGAGTGGAGAGGGGATCCAGTGGGTTGGGAGAGTGGGTTGAGGACTTGGTGTTTGGGAGGGTTAGGGAGTTGATGATTTGGGAGGGGGGATTGATGAACAGGTTTGGGAAGGGGGTTGATGGCTCAGGGTTTGTAAGGATGGGGCAGAGGAGTTTGTGAGGACTTAAAGTCACATTTTACATGATTGACGTGGAATTTTCATGGGTACCTGCTCGTAAATTTATAATTAGCTAGCAGCTGGATCATCCACTGCCCAGTCCGACAGGATGATGGAGAGGTACCATACTTACCTTTGAGCTGTAAAGTCTGGCTTTGATGCTTTTCAAGTTTTTCTTTCAGGTCTTTCGGGTTTTGAAGTTCGGGTCGCGACCCTGGATTTGGGAACCCCTGCTATAAACTCTCAGATTTGGTGCTTTGTGCTTTGCAAGTCGGGAGTTGAATAACAAATTATACCATCCCTCGGACGAATGCAAAAACTACGTGTCCTATCCACTAGTATTATTTGGTAGATATAAAAGGTCCATAGTTTCGTGAATATGAGGTGAGTTATTGCTGATGTGCTGGCTAAATTCCAATTTCCTGCCCAGATCAACTCGAATTTAACGTTAGGCCTGGGCAGCTGGCTTGTGGAAGATTTAGATCAAAAGCTTCCCCAGGCTGACCCTACAAGCAGGTTAGAATCATTGGCAGCATTACAGTACGACTTACTACTGGTTGTAATAGTAGTAGTACTAGTGAAAATAGTGTAGTATTTGTAGTGGGTCTTCCACTACCTAGCTGGTGAAAATAGTGTAGTATTAGTCGTGGGTCTTCCACTATCTAGCTGGTGTCTTCCACTACCTTCCACTACCTTCAGGCCCTTCCAATGACAACAGAAGGCTACTCGAGGGGTCAATATATGGTTGAACCCCAAAAAATTTGATACAAAAGGTTTTTCAATGGATTCTGGTGCCATTGGGCATGCTAAATAACATACTAAAAATCTAGTAACATCTGACTTCCGGAAAGGGGTCATTTTCAAGATGGCGTCCAAGATGGCCGCCGGGAGCTTAAAATGGCCATATCTCAATTATTATTCAACCTAGAAAGGTGGTTTTGGTGTCCAACCCTAGGTTTTCGGGCCCAAGGAATCCAATTGAATCAATAAAATTACCGTCAGTTAATTATTTATTGACAAGTCCAAGATGGCATCCCAAGGTGACATCCTGATCCACTAAAATGGCTCTGTCGAATAGTAGTCAACCTAGAGAGATTTTTTCAGTGTGTATACCTAGGTTTAAGGCACCCAGAAAATCATCAAAATTACTTAAATAAGCACAAAGTAATCAGGTAATCCAGTAAGCCAGGTTTACCAGCCCATTAGGCATTTGTTGTCTTATACAGTTAGTCGCTATTCATCGGCATCCTCCGACTCACCAGATAATGAACCAATTGTGTGTTTCAGATTGGAGATAAGAGTGTAATGTGTCTACGCCACTGCCACCTGTGACTCCAGTCCACAGTATTCAGTGATCATTACAGACAAAGGTTTGTACAAAGCTTGAGAGGTTATGGCAAGGGACAGACTATTTTATATTGGGGAGGGTGGGGGACTGAAAAATCTGACAAACAATTAATTTTAATCTCAAAAGGAATAAGTATATTATTTGGTACATGTATGCATAAACAAAATCCATATTATCAGCCTTCAAAATGACATTCAGTTGAAACTTAAGGCAATCTGTCACAAATTTCTGGAGTCTCGTGGATACCGAAAAGTATAGAGGGGTCAATATATGGTTGAACCCCCAAAAAATTGATACAAAAGGTTTTTCAATGGATTCTGGTACCATTGTGCATGCTTAAGAAGAATATGACAATCCACATTACAAGTTTCTTCCAGAGGAGTCGGAGGATGACGATGAATAGCGACTAACTGTACAAGACAACAAATGCCTAATGGGTTGGTAAACCTGGCTTACTGGATTACTTGATTACTTTGTGCTTATTTAAGTAATTTTGATGATTTCCTGGGTGCCTTAAACCGAGGTATACACACTGAAAAAATCTCTCTAGGTTGACTACTATTCGACAGAGCCATTTTAGTGGATCAGGATGTCACCTTGGGATGCCATCTTGGACTTGTCAATAAATAATTAACTGATGGTAATTTTATTGATTCAATTGGATTCCTTGGGCCCTAAAATCTAGGGTTAGACACCAAAACCACCTTTCTAGGTTGAATAATAATTGAGATATGGCCATTTTAAGCTCCCGGCAGCCATCTTGGACGCCATCTTGAAAATGACCCCTTTCCGGAAGTCAGATGTTACTAGATTTTTAGTATGTTATTTAGCATGCCCAATGGTACCAGAATCCATTGAAAAACCTTTTGTATCAATTTTGTTGGGGTTAGGTGAGTTTTTTTCGTATATTGACCCTACTATACAGTCGATGTTGCAGAGAGCCGGTGCTTGATGACGAATAATCTTCAATAAAAATATTCATGACATTTGCTGCTTCTATTTTATCTGACTATGTGAGGCGGAAGTTGCCACCTCCACATCAGATATATCCAAGAGTCCATGACCCGCAGGGCAGAGTTCACTCAACTTTCAAATGTTACAAAGCCAGATATCCATCCTTGCCATTTTCCACATAACATCACTGCATTATATACATATATGTTATTTTTTATTTTGCTTGCTCTTCTTGCCTGCCTTCCCATATTCCTCCTGACAACAGGGAACCTTAGGTGGACCTATGACTTTACTTTTTTTCTGAACCATCACACAAGTGAAGTATCCCATTCCCATACCTGAATTTGAGGATATTTGACATCCATACAAAGCATCACTGCTGTAGACTCCTTTCTCTTTTATTATCTGCCCTCAGGGCTTTTCCTTCTTCAACATCTGCTTTGTTGTTGCTACCATATATTCAAATGTTGTTTTGCTTGTATTTTTTACGGCATAGCCCATAGGGCAAAGCCGCCTAGAACAGTGTTTGTCCGTCCATATGTAAGTATGTATGTATGTATGTATGTATGTATGTCCCATCAAATATATACCAATCAGCGCTGAGAATCTGGTCACATGACAGGGTGATGTGATTACGTCTGATGTCATTACGGCAGTATCACCTGGTGTTGGCCTAATGGTTAGGGTGGCGGGCTAGGGATCCTAAGGTCCTGAGCTCGAATCCCATTGAATTAATGCCAGGTGGGGTTGATTTGGGGTTGGTTCAGCCTGTCATCCTTCTGAGCTCAGCAAAATGAACACCAGATAACTAGCTATAGAGAGGCACTGCATCAGCGGCAGATGTGCCCACAAAAAAATGATGCAACCAGCAGCAGGGTGGCTGCACATGAACCACCACAGCTGACTCTTTGCATACCACCATTTTGATTCCAATTTCGTTCAGGCCGAACAGATCGTCGAACCTGTCATATGTCACAATCTGCATGCTCTTCCTTTATGTTCTTCATTCAGTGTGAAACACAAACAAACTGATTGTGAAAATGACCATGAATTTATCAAAAGCATAGACGTTAAGGCTCCTGCAACAATACGGTACATATAGGCCTTAGGATTCATGTCTCACCTTTGGACCGCTTCGGGCAAATTAAGCCCAGGTTTCTTGTTACAGTAGTATCGTTTTCATAATAATATAGTAAGTATCACTGTAGGGGTTACCCCATTGGGACATAATCCACAGGCACGGGACCAGTGGGGCCATTGATTGTATGGGCGTGGCGTGGCGTGGCGTGCGCGTGGCGAGCCACGCCCCCCGAAGAGTGCTTTTGCGTTATAAATGATTTATGAGTTCCGGTCACGAGTTAGTTCTGTTGGAATAAAGGAGCTTTGAACAGCTGAGAAGTGTCTCGTCCTCTCGTCACCGGCAACTCCTACATTGGTGACCCCGTCTTGCTCTCGACGTTTTCGGAGCTTCAAACGAACATGGCGACAAGCGCAGTTTCGATTAAACTGCCGGAGTTTTGGGAACGACAAGCGGCCGTCTGGTTCGCACAAGCTGAGGCTCAATTTGCCATTCGGTGCATTTCTGCCGACGACACGAAGTATTACTATGTCGTGTCTGCGCTCAGCTGCTCCACTGCGACCAGAGTGGTGAGCCTTCTTCAGGATCCTCCGAAGGACCGCAAGTACGAGACGCTAAAAGCGCTGCTGCTTGTAACCTTCGAGCGCACTGAGGCCGAGCGCGCCCGCGAACTACTTTCTCTACCCGGGCTGGGCGACTCTAAGCCGTTGGACCTTATGGACCACATGTTGTCTCTCCTGGGCAGCCACCGACCATCTTTCCTCTTCAAAGAACTGTTCCTGCAACAGCTGCCAGGTCAGGTACGGGCAGCCCTGGCCAACTCGTCTGTTAAGGATTTCTGCGCCCTGGCCAGGGAAGCAGACAAGTATTTCTCCGCCAGACAGCAATGTAGTGCGCCGCATGGGACCCCGACCCCGTCGAGCCTGCGCCGATGGCGGACACCGTCGCGGCCGCCATTACGACCCAGCGGCGGAAAGCCCCAGACTTGTGCTTTTACCACGCAAGATTTGGTTCCAAGGCCAAGGCATGCCGGCCACCCTGCAGCTTCAGCGAGTCGGGAAACGAGATGGCCGGCGCTCGTTAACTGCCATGAGCATCGGCCGTTCAGGAAGTTTACTGTTCATTTCGGACACCGACTCTGGACGTCGTTTCCTCTGCGACACAGGGGTCCAGGTGAGCGTTCTACCTGCGTCGGCATTGGACCGGGAGGCCAGGAGTCACGGCCCCGCCCTGGAAGTCGCCAACGGCAGTGCTATTCAGACTTTTGGAAAACGGACCATGGCACTGTGCTTGGGCGGGCAGCGGTTTACATGGGATTTTGTCACGGCGAAGGTGTCCACCCCCTTGCTGGGCACTGATTTCCTCTGCGCCAACAGCCTATTGGTGGATGTAAAAAATCGGCGGCTCGTTAATGCAGAGACCTTCAGTTCTCTTCCATGCTCGCTGAGCGGGTCCGCTTCGACAAGGCTTACGTGCACGCTCTCGACCTCTGATGAGTTCGCCTGCCTCCTCACTGAGTTCCCGGCTCTTACACGGCCCACCTTTTCGGCCGTTACCGTCAAGCACAGGGTGGAGCATCACATTCCGACCACTGGCCCGCCTGTCTACGCCCGGGCTCGACGCCTCGACCAGGGAAACTCGCTATCGCAAAGGCGGAGTTCGACACGTTGGAGCATTTTGGCATCGTGTGATGGTCCGACAGCCCGTGGGCCTCGCCTCTCCACATTGCGCCGAAGCTGGGTGGCGGTTGGCACCCGTGCAGGGATTATCGCCACCTCAACGACGCGACTACCCCCGACTGCTACCCAATCCCGCACATCCAGGATTTTTCTGCCCACTTGGCCGGTAAAGTTTTTTTTTCTAAGGTGGACCTCGTTCGTGGTTACCACAGGTCCCTGTCCGGCTGCAGGACATTCCTAAGACCACGGTGATTACACCGTTCGGACTTTTTGAATTCCTCCATATGCCTTTTGGGTTCAAAAACGCGGCCCAGGCTTCCCAGCGCCTGATGGACAGCATGTTGCCGGATTTGCCGTTTCTGTTCGTCTTCCTGGACGATATCCTCATCGCCAGCGCTTCCAGGACGGAGCACATGCTTCACCTCCGAGCGTTCTTTGAACGCGTCAGTCAGCATGGCCTTATCATTAACCCGGCCAAGTGCTTGTTCGGGGTGGCTTCAATTGACTTTCTCGGCCACCGCATCACGAAGGAGGGGGCCTTCCCACTGCCGTCCCACTGCTGTCTAAAGTGGAGGCTGTGAAAGGTTTTCCTAGCGCACCCTCACCGTCAAGGCCCTGCAGGAGTTTTTGGGCATGGTGAACTTTTACCATCCTTTCGTTCCTCGTGCGGCCCAGCTCGTCCCACTGCCGTCTAAAGTGGAGGCTGTGAAAGGTTTTCCGCGCCCCCTCACCGTCAAGGCCCTGCAGGAGTTTTTCGGCATGGTGAACTTTTACCATCCTTTCGTGCCTCGTGCGGCCCAGCTCATGCGGCCCCTTTATGAGGCCCTCGAGGGCAAGCCTACCAAACGCTCCATTGACTGGACCGAGGAGATGGCCACGGCTTTCACGGATGCTAAACTGGCCCTCGCCAGCGCAACCATGCTGGCGCATCCGTCGCCCGATGCACCGATTGCTCTCACCACGGACGCTTCGGACTACGCGGTTGGGGCTGTGCATGAGCAGTGGGTCAATGGGGCATGGCAGCAGCTTGCTTTTTTTAGCCGGCAGCTCTGCCCTAATGAACGAAAGTACAGTACCTTCGATCGTGAGCTCCTAGGCCTCTACCCAGCTGTCCGACACTTCCGTTACCTGTTGGAAGCCCCCCCATTCACGGCGTTTGTGGACCACAAGCCCCTGCTTTTTGCCATGGCCAAGGTCTCGGAGCCGTGGTCCGCTCGTCAACAACGCCAGCTCTCCTTCATTTCCGAGTTCATGACAGACATCCAACATGTTGCTGGGGAGGATAATACGGTCGCCGATTGTCTCTCCCGGTCCATAGTCGGCGCGGTCCACCTTGGCATCGACTATGCCCACATGGCGGCCGGAGATCAGATCGGAGATCAGATCTCCGACCCGGAGGTCCAGGCCTGCATGGCGGCGGTCACGGGGCTTCGACTGTCTGACCTGCCATTCAAGGACACGGGCACCACGCTACTGTGCGACGTTTCCTTGGGTCAGCCTCGCCCCGTCGTACCCACCAGCTGGAGACGGCTGGTGTTCGATGACGTCCACGGTCTTTCTCACCCGGGCAGGGAGACGTCACAAAAGTTGGTGGCGGCGAAGTTCATTTGGCACGGGCTCAGGAAGGATGTGCGTGACTGGGCCAACACCTGCGTCGAGTGTCAACGCTCGAAGGTGCATCACCCTGAGCGACGGTTTGACCAGGTCAACGTGGCCCTAGTGCCTTGCGACAGGCCTTTCCACGTTCTGGAGACCGGGGACAAGTCCTTCGTGGTCGACATCGGCGGCAAACCGGACCACCTTTCGGTGGACTGCCTCAAGCCAGCTCACTTGGACCTAGACCAGCCCCCTCGGTTGGCTCAACCCCCGAAAACGGACATTGCCCGTGTGAGTGAATTCTGGGGGGGCGCATGTAGGGGTTACCCCATTGGGACATAATCCACAGGCACGGGACCAGTGGGGCTATTGATTATATGGGCATGGCGTGCGCGCGGTTGTTGGAGCCACGCCCCCCGAAGAGTGCTTTTGCGTTATAAATGATTTATGAGTTCCGATCGCAAGTTAGTTCTGTTGGAATAAAGGAGCTTTGAACAGCTGAGAAGTGTCTCGTCCTCTCGTCAGCCGCAACTCCTACATAATACTTTTATCTCAATGCCATGAATACAAAGTTAATGTATTGAAGCGGTGTATGGTTCATGAAACAATGATAAGTGTTGTACGGTACTAATAACCGCGGAAGTAAGGAATTAGCCTCAGTTTTTTTGTAGTAATGAAGGAGCTGTGCTCCAACTCGAATCGAAAGAATGGACGCGACAAAAAGCTGGAATTCGTCCGAGTTTCTTTATTGCATCAAATCAACTCGGGTACTCTCTGGAGCCCGTTTATCGGGCAGCATTATATACAAGCACTCGAATATCTCATGCTGGAGCGTTTGCCCTTAAAAGGCGCGACTGGGCGTGTCCGGGAGACCTGGGCGAGTCTGGACATGCCCGGGAACGGCGAGACTGGGTGTCGTCGGACGGGCCGGGCGTGCCTGGACATGCCCGGGAACGGCGAGACTGGGTGTCGCCGGACGGGCCGGGCGAGCCCGGGAAAGGCGAGTCCGGGCATGCCCGGGAAAGGCAAGACTGAGCGTCTCCGGGCGGTCTGGGCAAGCCTGGCACAGCGATCGTTCCGTGGTTGCGTCCTCGGCAGGTGTAAGGCGATTGTGTATGTTGAGCGGCAACCGCTACACATGCCCCCCCAGAATCGACTTGCACCAGCAGGGTCAATTTAAGGGGGGTCCTGATGACCCGGCCGAAGTGACCCCTGGAGGGTCGTGGGGGGGGGGGGGGTCCGGTGTGGGGGTGGGTGGTCGAGCGGGAGGCACCGTGGATGGGGGGGCGGCCTCGCCGAGGAGGAAGGGCCAACCGAGGTGGTTGGTCGATGTCCACGTGCGCCGGCTTGAGGCGGTCCACCGAAATCCGGTCCGACCTGCCGCCGACGTCGATGACGAAGGACTTGTCGTCCCGTCGCAGGACCCGGAAGGGTCCGTCATACGGCGGCCTGAGTGGCCCCCGGTGTGCGTCATGACGCACGAAAACATACTCCGCTGTGCGAAGCGCTGGGGGACGTAGGCCTGGGGGTCACCGTGGTGGGACGTTGGCATGGGGGCAAACCATCGGGCGGTCTCCTGGAGGTCCGAGCGCTGGCGATCTGCGGACCAGGGACTGGTGGCATCGGGCACGAATTTGCCCGGGACGCGTAGCAGCTGGCCGTAGACCAGCTCGGCGCTGGATGCCCGAAGGTCCTCCTTGGGGGCCGTGCGGAGGCCCAAAAGGACCCACGGTAGCCGGTCGGTCCAGCCGCCGTCCTGAAGGCCGGCCATGAGCGCGGCCTTCATGGAACGGTGGAACCGCTCGCACAACCCATTGGCTTGGGGGTGGTAGACCATGGTACGGTGGAGCCTGACCCCCAGGTTGCGGGCGACCGCGCCCCACAGCTCGGAGGTGAACTGCGGCCCGCGGTCCGAAGAGATGTCCGCCGGTGCGCCGAAACGGGCGACCCAGGTGGCGATGAAAGCCTGCGCCACGTCGGCGGTGGTGGTGGAGACGAGGGGAACGGCCTCCGGCCACCTGGTGGTCCTGTCCACCATGGTGAGCAGGTGTGTGAAACCCCGTGATGTGGGGAGGGGGCCCACTAGGTAAACGTTGACGTGGTCGAAACGCCGTTCGGGCACGGTGAAAGGTGCCAGCGGGGCCTGTGTGTGTCGGTGGACCTTAGCCTGTTGGCAGGCAGTGCAGGTGCTGGTCCAATCGTGGACATCCCGTCGAAGGCCGTGCCAGACGAATCGCGTCGACACCAGCTTCTGGGAAGCTTTCCGGCCAGGGTGGGAAAGGCCGTGGAGGGAGGTGAAGATGCGGCGTTGCCAGGTAACGGGCACGATGGGGCGAGGCTGGCCTTGGGAGACGTCGCAGAGCAGGACAGTGTCCGCGAAGGGGACGTCGGCCAGGCGGAGGCCCGTGTTCGCCGCCCGGAGGGCTTGCACCGTGGTGTTGGTGGTCTGGTCAGCCGCCATAAGCGCGAAGTCCACGCCGAGGTGGACCGCGTTCGCGCTGGCCCGAGAAAGACAGTCGGCCACGGCGTTGTCTTTGCCGGCGACGTGCCGGATGTCCGTGGTAAACTCCGACACGGCGGAGAGGTGGCGCTGCTGGCGGGCCGACCACGGCTCCGTGACTTTGGCCATTGCGTAAACCAACGGCTTGTGATCGACGAAAGCCGTGAAGGGTCGGCCCTTCAGGAGGTGGCGGAAATGGCGAACGGCCAGGTGTAGACCGAGGAGCTTGCGGTCAAACGTGCTATATTTGAGCTCGTTCGGCCGGAGTTGCCAGCTGAAAAAAGCGAGTGGCTGCCAAACCCCGTTCACCCATTGCTCATGTACGGCGCCCACCGCGTAGTCGGAGGCATCCGTGGTTAGGGCGATGGGAGCGTTGAGCACCGGGTGAGCAAGCAGTGTTGTGTCGGCGAGGGCCCGCTTTGAGCTTGTAAATGCCGTGTCCATGGCTGCGGACCAGACGACGTCGTGTTTGGCCGGCTTGCCCCGGAGGGCTTCGTAGAGGGGCCGCATGAGCTGAGCAGCGCGGGGCACGAAGCGGTGATAGAAATTCACCATTCCGAGGAACTCCTGCAGGGCCTTGATGGAGCGGGGACGCGGAAACGCGGTGATGGCCTCGACCTTGGTAGGCAGCGGCACGGCCCCGTTCTTGGTGATGTGGTAGCCCAAAAAATCAACGGCCGTCGTGTCGAAGTGGCATTTGGCCGGGTTGACGATTAGGCCGTGCTCGCTGAGGCGCCCGAACAGTGTTCGGAGGTGGAGGAGGTGCTCGGCCCGGGACGCGCTGGCGACGAGGATGTCGTCCAGGTAGACGAAGAGCAACGGCAGGTCGCCCAGCATGCCGTCCATCAAGCGCTGGAACGCCTGAGCCGCGTTCTTGAGGCCAAATGGCATTCAAAGGAATTCGAATAAGCCGAACGGCGGGATGACGGCCGTTTTTGGGACGTCAGCCAGCCTGACGGGTACCTGGTGGTATCCCCGTATCAAATCGATCTTCGAAAAAATGACCCGTCCTGCCAAACGGGCGGAGAAGTCTTGAATGTGCGGGATCGGATACCTGTCGGGGGTGGTAACGTCGTTAAGGCGGCGGTAGTCGCCACATGGGCACCAGCCGCCCCCCGGCTTCGGTACGATGTGTAGTGGCGAAGCCCATGCGCTATCGGAGCGCCGCACGATGCCGAGGTGTTCCAAAGCGTCGAACTCGGCTTTGGCACGGCGAGCTTGGCTGGGTCGAGGCGGCGGGCTCTGGCGTAGACCGGCGGGCCCGTAGTTGGTATGTGGTGCTCGATACCATGTCGTACCGCGACGGCCGAAAACGTCGGCCGCGTGAGAGCCGGGAACTCCGCGAGCAGGCGAGCAAACTCGTTCGCCGCTGGGAGGGCGCATGCTAGCTCGGTCGGTGCGGAGCTGCTCAACGTGCATGCCAGGGAGCTGAAGGTCTCGGCGTTGACGAGGCGACGCCGTTTGACATCAACCAGCAGCCCGTGTGCGCAGAGGAAGTCGGCGCCCAGCAGAGCAATGGGCACGCTTGCGGTCACAAAAGTCCAATGAAAGCGCTGGCTGCCGAAGCAGAGGGTGACGTTGCGTGGGCCGAAGGTGCGGATGGCTGATCCATTGGCCGCCACCAAGGAGGGGCCGCAAACCGCGGACTGCCTGTCCTGATCGGAGGCGGGTATGACGCTCAGTTGGGCGCCGGTTTCACACAGGAAGCGCCGTCCGGACGCTTTGTCCCTGATAAAAAGTAAGTTGCCCGTGTGGCCGGCGCTTATGGCTGGTAATGAACGCCGTCCCGGCCCTTTCCCGACTTGCCGAAAGTGCACGGGGGTCGGCATGTCCGGGCCTTTTGTCCGAACCTGGCATGGTAGTAACACCACGCCTGGTCAGGTGTAGGCCCCGGTCGTCGTGCTGGAGGCGGTCGGCGCAGCGTAGCGGCCGCCAATTGCGCCGGCAGTTCGGCCGCCGACCATGCCGGTGCTCGGGCGACATGGGCATTGCTTCGGACGGCGGCAGGCTCCAGGTCGCTGCCCCGATGCGTTGGCCTGCCGAGGAGATCTTGTCGGCTTCCCTGGCGAGGGCGCGGGGATCCGTGATCTGCGTGCTTGCCAGGGCGAGGCGTACCTGGCTTGGCAGCTGACGGAGGAACAGCCCTTGAAAAAGAAAATCCGGGGCGTGCTCCCCGAGCAACGAGAGCATGTAATCCATTCGCTCGTACGGGCGCGTGTCGCCGAGCTCGGGCAGGTCAAGCAGGCGCCGTGTGCATTCCGCCGATGAGAGGGCGAAAGCGTCGAGGAGGAGCTTCTTGATCGCGCCGTACTTGTCAGCGGCTGGCGGGTGCTGGAGGAGGCTGAGGGCGCGGGCCGCGGTGGCTGAGCCGAGTGCTGCTACCACATGATGGAAGTGGGTGTCGTCGGCGGTGATGCCTCGCAGGGCGAACTGGGAGTCCGCCTGGGCGAACCAAACCGCCACGTGAGCCTCCCAGAAGGTAGGCAGTTTGAGGGCAACTGCCGTGTCCATGTCGGTAGGTCACCAATGAAGGAGCTGTGCTCCAACTCGAATCGAAAGAATGGATGCGACAAAAAGCTGGAATTCGTGCGAGTTTCTTTATTGCATCAAATCAACTCGGGTACTCTCTGGAGCCCGTTTATCGGGCAGCATTATATACAAGCACTCGAATATCTCATGCCGGAGCGTTTGCCCTTAAAAGGCGCCGGGAGACCTGGGCGAGTCTGGACATGCCCGGGAACGGCGAGACTGGGTGTCGCCGGACGGGCCGGGCGTGCCTGGACATGCCCGGGAACGGCGAGACTGGGTGTCGCCGACGGGCCGGGCGAGCCCGGGAAAGGCGAGTCCGGGCATGCCCGGGAAAGGCGAGACTGAGCGTCTCCGGGCGGTCTGGGCGAGCCCGGCACAGCGATCGCTCCGTGGTTGCGTCCTCGGCAGGTGTAAGGCGATTGTGTATGTTCAGCGGCAACCGCTACAGTTATACCATTTTCGACATTAAGATAATGTAATGTTAATATTATGGTAAATCTAATCGTAACACTAATACCTTCGTAGTGACTGCAAAGTTACTGGAGGTTAAAACATATCATCTTCTTTATATTAAAGTAGCGGCAGTTTTGTGTCTGGCCGTCACGCTACATCATTACGTCTATTATGTCATTATGACGGCTGACTCCACCGACCGACATTTTAATTTACTAGTGCACGGTACACCCGCTCACTACGGGAGCGGCAGGAAGTGTCACTCCTCTTTGGGGTATATAGATTACAGTCGATGTATGGTCGGGTCTCAAAGAACATTGGGTGTGTTCATTTACGAAGGTTCTTGTAGAGAGATCGCCAAGTGGTTTAAGCATTCGAGCAAGCAAGCATTCCATTCAAAACCATTAAGGAACGGCTGGCTTGACAAGCGCTAGCTAGCTGCTTGGTAAATGTTTCACACCCTGGGCTTTCTCCCTTTTGGTTTTGTGTTAAACAGCAGGAAAAGCAGGTTTCATTGGTGGTTTTCAAAACAAAACCTTAATTGGTGGGTTTGAAAAGGCAGCTACGAAAAATGCCACTTTTGCGGCAGGAACGGTCATGTTATTTACCCAACCATTGTGTGGTATATAGATTACAGTAGATCTTCGCTCAGTTCTGCAAGTAAAATCTTACCTCAATTAGAGATGATGGAAATAGGCTCAGAGAGTGAGGCATTGTGAATGCCTAGTTGGTTGTTGCACAAAAAGATTGAGGTGTATTGGAGAAAGCCACGGGGGAATGAATGATGCGTCTCGACAAAATTAAGACAAATCTTCTTTTTAGTCTGGTTTGAAGCGCAAATTTCTTTCCCCACTTTAATATATGTCATCATGGAAAGAATGGAAAGTATGAAAGCAGTAAATGCAAATGGGAATGAGCAAATTGCCAGTGTGAGCAAGAGCATAAAAGCCGACTTGTCCAAGCAAATAAAAGGAGCTAAGGAGCTACAGTTAATTTCATTGAACAATTTTGCAAAGTGAAGGACGAGTTAGCAAAGCTGGAAGATGAGCTCACAAGGCAAGAAGAAAATTTTGACACAATAATGAAGTGTGGAGTTTAAAAGATCCGCATGAGGGAGGGACAGCAGGACCAGGGGAACTTGGATAAGAACCTCGATCATTTGAGTGGTTTTGCAAATGGGTTTTTGAAGAAAAGGTATGAAGTGAATGGGTGGTTGTTGTGGAGAAAAAATAAACTGCAAAAAAAAATAAGGGAACAAGACGTACAAGACATTTGAGAATGAGGGGAAAGAGGTGATGGTGGAAATATAAAGTTTTCAGGACCAAAGTGAGGAAACTATGAAAGAGAAGGTGTGTGGAATTTTGAACTGCTGTTGTACTTTTGTACAACAAAAATACAACAGCAATTTGGTCCTGACAACTTTATATTTCCAGCTGTATAACTAATAAATAGTATAACTACTAGGAGCCAAATACTGAGCCTTGTCCAGTCTGGCAACACAGACCGTATGAATTGCCGAATACAGCAAGATCCAGAAGCGAGACAAACTTTCCAACCATTTTATATCCAGATTTGGTGAATTATTTTATTTACGACAAGTATTTACACCCTGGAAGACATGAAGGCATGGATACATTTGGATGTCTATAACTAGTTGAAGTCTGGGTGGATCAGTGATGTGGCGGTGGTTATGAATAACAGCTTATCACGTTGTATGAGCGAAGGTAGGCCTATGATACATCAATGGCACGGACTCATGTTGACTGATCACAGAAAATATCAAGATCAGGGTAAACCTCATTTGGAAACCAGCGGGCAACTCCTGGCGATTAAGTACACACACTCTTTGCACACACCTTGCTGTTGTGTATTTTGCAGCGGAATACTGTTCTCCTGTTTGGGCAGAGCAGCAACACAAAACACTTGGAGACTGTCCTGAAAACACTGATGGAGATATTCAGTGAATAAATATCTGTACGGTGGCTCCCAGTCCTGTCTACCATTCCACCCCTTGATGTGCGCCGGAAGGTAAGAGTGATAAGAAAGTTTGACTGCATCAAAGCCAACCCAGAGCTTCCAATCCAGGAAGACCTGCAAAATCTACCAAATATGGGACTCAAGTCATGCAAACCTTCCTGGGGCTCTGAAGCGTTATGAGTGATGAGGAGTTTAAAACAAAGGACAAGTGGTGCAATCTCTAGTCTACAGAGACAACAACATAGTTAACAAAGAACTGGTGAGTGATGCAACAGAAGAGCCTCTATAGGTTTCGACCTCCCCCAGAAACAGTGGCCTGCGCTCAACAGGATCCGTACGATGGACATCACAACAACTCCACAAATGGAATTTTAAGACAGTCAG
The DNA here is from genome assembly GCF_964187855.1 of Myxine glutinosa. Classification (NCBI taxonomy): domain Eukaryota; kingdom Metazoa; phylum Chordata; class Myxini; order Myxiniformes; family Myxinidae; genus Myxine; species Myxine glutinosa. Next base: position 220,695,882 of record NC_136262.1, on the reverse strand, counting down.
GCATCTGACTGTTGTCACCTAAATCAGACTATTCCTTACATTGTGAATAAGTGCCATCTACGGAGGTTTGATGAAGGATTTAGGGCAATCCACTTAACAACAGACAGTGCCGTGTTACTTGGCTGTCCAACTTAGACTTAGATCTGTGAGTTGTAACTTGTCCTACACAATATCAAATTAGATGTTGGCAGAGCAACATATTGCATAGCTAGCAACATCTTGCCCTAAAGCTTTATCTTCTTTCATCAATTCCAAGAAAGACACTAACTAAATAACTAATGCTGGCAGATGGGACGCCCAGTTTAATGTCCATCTGAGGGATGGCACACACATTGATGAATCGTCCTGCCTTTGACACACTGGTATGACCGTTTTATATCTGAGTTGGGATACAAACCCAGGCTAGACAGCTTAGAGGCGAGTGTGCATACCTCTAGGCCATCCTGCCAGCCCTCACAACATGGTACTAAATTGAAAATACATTAAAAAAACAAAACATTTTTGTATACAAGATCGAAGCTCGTGTAAGAGCTAACAGTAATGACAAAAAAACCCATAAATGGACACATAAAACATATAATAAAGGGAGCGGGAGACAAGATGGGGAGAGAGAGGGAAGCACACAAATACAACAGTAGAGAGCAGAGACATCGGGAGATCTGTGGGAGGGAGAGGGCTTGGGGGGGGGGATTGGGGCATGTGAAGGGGAGGGGGGGTGGGAGAGGTATAAAACAAATGGACACTGCTAGGACTTCCAGGAAAGAAGTCGGTGTTTCAAAAAAGTGAATCTGGGGTGAATTAGCGGTGGTAGAAAAGATCAAGGTTTTGGATGAGGGAAGATAAGAGATGATGGTGAACAGCTGTTTTAAAGACCTGGAGGGAGGAATGGGACTGAAGAGAGTGTGGGAGTTTGTTCCAGAGGTGAGAGAAAAGAGGAATGAAAGAGTGAAGGTGAGCAGAGAGTCTTGATTTTGGCAGTTTCACCAGAAGAGGGTTGCTGGCAGATCTTGTGCGACCTGTAGGAATATTTGGGGGACAGAGCACAGAGAGAGCTGGGGGAGCAAGGTCGGAAAGGAGTCGGTAGAAGACAGAAAGACCACCAACCTGCCTGTGGTGAGTGAGTGAAAGGCCCTCAGAGATAGCTTCATCGCGGGAGATTCCAATGATTCTGAAAGCTTTGGTTTCAACAGCGTGAAGCCGAGCTAGGTGTGAGGCAGGAGCACCAGCCCAGAGGGGGAACAGTATCCCATGAAGCTGCGAATGAAAGTCTTGTATGTGGTGAGGAGCTCAGGTGTGCCGAGGAAGGACTTCGCACGACGGAGGATGCCCAGTTGGCGACTGGCTTTGAGGGCTAGCTTTGATGGATGTGTTGTGAATACATACTTCTTTATTTCTTAAAATACATAGTTCTGTCGGAAAACGGTGGGTAGAGACCAACTGATCTGACTTTTTCTTAAAATAGGAATCTGAATTGTGAGATTAAGTGGGTGTGAGTGTTAAGCTTTTGGTTATCATGGTAACATGTGTGTATTTCATTTATCACTCATTTTGGGGACTCAAAATGGTTAGTGTCATGTTAAAAACTTGATGTGATGGTAGATCTGGCAATGATGTCACGATGACATTTTTGCAGGACTCTGGTAACTCAAAATTTGCCACTACAATACTGGGCAGGTGTGTTACCAAATGATACCCAATGAGAGGAAGAAATTTGGATGCCAATGAATGCAGTTTGAATTATTTTGGGATTAATTAGCTGGATTGGGCAAGGGAGATCTACTCAGCTGGTGACTTAATTAGGGGGATAAGTCTGGAAAGTCTGCGTGTCCAGGTGCTCACAACAACAATTTTGGCATTGTGAGTGCTCTTACAAAGCTATTTTGGCACAGGGAAAGTCATCGAGTTGGCTTGTGTACAACTGAGCCAGCTATATTATAATAATATGGTAAATAATTTTCTTATTCAAAATGAATTATCTTCAAGGACCAATCAAAAACATGTTTTTGTGAAATAACTCTACAAAGCATAATTCAGGTTATTGTGATCAACTCTGGAGGAAATTCATCATTATCATCATGCATATTGAAACACCTGGGTGATAGTTTATAGCTGGGTCGAGATTTGAACCCAGGTGAGACCGCTCAACAGCGAGTGTGCGAACCTCTGAGTGGTCCTGCGAGCTCCAGAGGCAAATAAGCAAGCATCGAGATAACAATAGAAACAAATAAAGTAAAAATATATATATTAATTCAATAAAAAATTTAAGAGAAAGCATTTCTGATCTACCTTTAGTGAGTAGCGAACTGTGCAGACGTTGTTGTTACTCTTTTACGAAAACTAAAACATTAGGGGCCAGCACCTTCAAATTATTACACTAAGTTGGGTTAAACGATTATTAACAAATGATTTCATGCAATAATAAACCACACCTAAGCTGTTGTTGGAAATAAAAACACATGACATTGTGTTTTTGTTCATTAAAATTAAGAAAAAGAAAAGCGAAAACATTAAGAAAAGTGAACAATCATTCATTCATTCACCAGCTCCTTGGAGGGGAGAAAAAAAATTTGAAGTTATTTTTAATGACACTGTAAGGCAAACAGTTTCGTCAAAGATCAGTGTCAGATTTGGAATAAGAAAAGACCTGTCTTTAGGTGTCCAGCAGTTCACAGAGGTGAAGCACCTGCTCAGAACTTGTTGACGTTATTCAATTCATGTCTAACATATAAAAGTGAGAACGATTTTACCCCCCACCACTTTCAGGAAAATTAATTAAGGCAATAATTATAGTTTTATGTTATTAAGAAAGAAAGTTTTCCTTTGTGACTGCAGATTTGCCAATATCACGAAGTACACACCTACTATTAGGGTCATTATCTTTCATCCGTTTTCGTGATATGTGCACAACGTCCCCGACCCCTGACCCCCACCCAATCCAAACCCCCCATCTTGAAAATCCTGCATCTCCCTCTGCATTTGCAAGCAAGCCCACATGCAGAAATAAGTAGCCAAAATCGAAGCTGAACAAACAAAACGCAGACAAACTCAAAATGAAAGCGGAGACAAAGACCACTCTGTATGCCACAGCATAGGGGTACACATTGCAAAGAAAGCAGGTATTTATATTCAACATGCAATCCAGCACATTGAGGAATATCCACAAAAGATATACAGTTTCAGGGCAAACGTCTTCAGGTCATCTGCTAAAACAAGCCAAACATTGAGGTTATAAATAGGGCCGCAAGGTAACAAAATATGCCCAGAAATTTATAGATGGATGGAGTTCATAAACCAAACCTTGGCTGGTGGTACTTTTTCTTTCCCAATTAACCCTGTAATGAGAAAATCATGGACACACTTTCCATGCATTACTGTCATTAGATAATACTAGCCTCCAGTGGGACCTTCGTCAACTTGACACAAAACCCTTGTGTTTGCTACATTGGGGTGAGTGATCCCTGAACAGTGAATGATCAAATGCAATTGCATTTTTTTTAGAAAACATATAAACTTTAAATAAACAATTAAGCTTGCTGTGTAAATTATTTTGGGGATAAAACAGACCCTAATAGCGCAACACAATCAAATATTATAAATGGTTTCATTAAGAAAAGCGAACATTCATTCAATGCAACAATATCAATCTGAGTTACTTTCACTATAAATGAATAGGATGGATCCACGGGTGGATTGATTATTTCCCCTCGAGTTCCCCACATCGATACGAATCGACAAAGTGATGGATTGGCATTCTAAACGATGAGAGGGCAATTGTATGCGTTGTCTAAAATCAGTCATGTAGGATAAATATTGTCTTGCGTCACATGGCATTGGTGTCACATCCATGATTTAAGGTTTTAAACTTTTATCAATGAATTCCCAAAATAGCATCAATCCATCTACAACCTGATTTTTATAAAGTTAGTTGTGGTCTTTAAATGTCATCATTGTCTAAACTAGATTATTCTAGAGTATATTCAAGAGTATTGTCTAAATTAGAGTATTCTAGAGTGTTTTTTGTTCTACAAGAATATTTTGGAGCATTTTTTATTATTGTAGAGTATTTTAGAGTATATTCTAGAGCATTGTCTAAACTAGAGTATTTAGAGTATCGAGTATATTCTAGAGTATATTTGATAATATTGTCTAAACTAAAATATTTGAGTATTTTTTTTATTCAACTACAGTATTCTAGAGTATATTCTAAAGTATTGTCTAAACGAGAGCATTCAAGAGTATTTTTTTATTCTACTAGAGTATTCTAGAGTATTTTTTATTCTACTATAGTATTCTAGAGTATTGTCTGCACTGGAGCATTTGAGAGCATTTTTTTAATTCTCCTCGAGTATATTCTAGAGTATTGTCTAAATTAGAGCATTCGAGAGAATTTTTATTCTACCAACGTATTCTAGAGTTTTTATTCTACCATAGCATTCTAGAGTATATTCTAGAGTATATATTTTTTTGTTCTACTAGAGTATTCTAGAGTATATTCTAGAATGTAGAGTATTGTCAACACTTGAGCAATCGAGAGCATTTTGTTATTCTATGAAAGTATTCTAGAGTATTGTCTACACAAGAGCATTCGAGAGCATTTTTTAATATGAGAGTATTCTAGAGTATATTCTAGAGTATTGTTTACACTAGAGCATTCGAGAGCATTTTTTTCTTCTATGAGAGTATTCTAGAGTATATTCTGGAGTATTGTCTGCACTATAGCATTTGAGAGCATTTTTTTTAATATGAGAGTATTCTAGAGTATATTCTGGAGTATTGTCTACACTAGAGCATTTTTTATTCTATGAGAATATTCTAGAGTATATTCTAGAATCTAGAGTATTGTCTAAATTAGAGCATTCGAGAGAATTTTTATTCTACCAACGTATTCTAGAGTTTTTATTCTACCATAGCATTCTAGAGTATATTCTAGAGTATTTTTTTTTTTGTTCTACTAGAGTATTCTAGAGTATATTCTAGAACGTAGAGTATTGTCAACACTTGAGCAATCGAGAGCATTTTGTTATTCTATGAAAGTATTCTAGAGTATTGTCTACACTAGAGCATTCGAGAGCATTTTTTAATATGAGAGTATTCTAGAGTATATTCTAGAGTATTGTTTACACTAGAGCATCCGAGAGCATTTTTTTCTTCTATGAGAGTATTCTAGAGTATATTCTGGAGTATTGTCTGCACTATAGCATTTGAGAGCATTTTTTTTAATATGAGAGTATTCTAGAGTATATTCTGGAGTATTGTCTACACTAGAGCATTTTTTATTCTATGAGAATATTCTAGAGTATATTCTAGAGTATTGTCTAAACTAGAGCATTTGAAAGTTTTTTTTTTATTCTATGAGAATATTCTAGAGTATATTCTAGAGTATTGTCTGCGCTAGAGTATTTTTTATTCTATGAGAGTATTCTAGAGTATATTCTAGAGTATTGTCTACACTGTAGCATTCAAGAGCATTTTTTTTATTCTATGAGAGCATTCCAGAGTATATTCTAGAGTATTGTCTACACTAGAGCATTTGAGAGCATTTTTTTCTTCTATGAGAGTATTGTCGAGTATATTCTAGAGTATTGTCTAAACTAGAGCATTTGAGAGTATTTTTTTTATTCTACTCGAGCAGTGGGTTCTTTACCTTATTTGAGTCATGGACCCCTTTGAGAATCTGGTGAAAGCTACGGACCCCTCCCCAGAAAAATGCACATAAGCACATAAACACAAAATTTTGCATGCAATGAATAAATTTAATTGCATAGGAAAATTATTTCCTTCACATACTGTTATAATCAGAATAAAAAAACAATCTTCACAAAGAATACATCTCACTTTTTTCATGCAAAAATCAACGACCATTCCCTGAATAAAATGAAATATATCCAAATTGTGCAAATTAAACAAAAAATAAACTTCAATTCTGCTCAAAAAGTACATTTCAGTGAGAAGGGTTTTGTTGTTTGGCTTCAATTAGAAGATGAAATTGGGGAGTGGTCTTTGACAAGGCAACACGCATGTCATGTTTGACATCCAATCGATTTATACTTTTCGTTTTGATGGTAACAAGTGCTGAAAATCCTGACTCGCAAAGATTTGTGGTTGCAAACGGAATCAGAGCTCCCACAGCTCGCTTTGCTAGACGAGGGTAGGTTTGTGTCAAGGAACACCAAAATTCTCCAAGACTCTTCGAGTTGAACTCATGTCGTATCATTTCCTTTGTCCTCAGGTCAATGAGGTCATCTTTGGCAAGGTCTGCATCATTAATACAGTTTATATCAGCAAGGAAAAGATTACGAATCCACGTTTCAACTTCAAGGTCATCTGAGCAGAAGTAACCTTCGAACGAGTTCTGCAATGTTTCCAGGTGTCTGCACATTTCTGCCTGCAGAGAAATTGACAGGGCTATGTCTCTCTCGACTCCATCCTGCAGAAGCACTTCCTCCAGCATTGGAAAGTTTGCATCGTTGTGTGCCTCCAATCTACTCTTCCACAGTGACAGCTTGGCCAAAAGAGCTTGTAGGTTTTCAGCAGCATCCATAATGGTGACTGCAGGGCCTTAAATCGAAAGATTCCTGAGTCGTGACAAGCCGTGGAAAGTGAGAAATAAGCAGTTAACTATGGAGTGGCACTGGGTGGCGGTCCTGCAAACGACGACACCAAACTGTAAACACGCGGTCTAGCGGCCAGCGCTAAAATCTGGGGCAAGGTACATTTTCTTCAATTTCTATCGACGGGAACTACTCTAGAAGTCATAACTTGACGACGATGACAACTGTATGCTACCTGACTGTGCACTCAGTATCATCCCATTTCAACCTACCTTACAGATCTACTAGTCTTCAGTGAGCAATAGTAAGTACATAACATCCTGTACAAGTGTACATAGACAAAAAATAAAACTTTTTATAAAAAGCTAGCGAAAATAAATTTTAAATAATTTTTCTGCACCTGGTTCACGGGCCCACCGGAAGCCCATCCACGGACCCCAAAGGGGTCCATGGATCACAGGTTAAGAACTCCTGTACTAGAGTATTGTAGAGTACATTCTAGAGTATCGTCTAAACTAGAGCATTTGAGAGTATTTTTTTTTATTCCACTAGAGTATTCTAGGGTATTTTATATTCTACTAGAGTATTCTAGAGTATACTCTAGAGTATTTTCTAAACTAGGGCATTTGAGTGTCTTTTTTATTATACTACAGTATTCTAGAGTATTTTTTATTCCACAAGAGTATTCGAGAGTATATTCTAGAGTATTGTCTAAGCTAGAGTATTCAAGAGTATTCAGTTTTTATTCTACCAGAGTAATCTACAGTAGTTTTTATTCTATTGGAGTATTCTAGAGTATATTCTAGACTTTTTTTTTTTTTTTTTTTTTTTGTATACTGAATCGAGGCTCGTGAAAGAGCTAACATTTACTTCACAAACAAATCAACCAGACAAACAAAATATATAAAAAGAGGGAGCGGAAGACAAGATGGGGAGAGAAGGGGAAGCACACATACACATACACATACACACATACACATACACATACACATACACATACATACACATATACACATACACATACACACATATATACACATACACATATACACATATACACATATACACATACACACATATACACATATACACATATACACATATACACACATATACACATATATACACATATACACATATACACATACACATACACATACACATACACATACACATACACAACATTTGAGAGCAGGGAGATGTGTCAGGGAGATGTGATGTGTCAGGGAGAGCAGGGAGCAGGGAGATGTGATGACTATTGTTTAAACTAGAGTATTTTGGAGTATTGAGTGTATGCTAGAGTATATTCTAAAGCCTGGTGTTGGCTTAGGCCTTAGAGGTTAGGGTGCCAGCTTGGGATCCTAGGATCCTGGGTTCGAATCTTGGTCGATCGTTGAGTTAACGCCAGGGGGGCTGACTCAGCCTGTCATTCTTCCGAGGTCGGCAAATTGAGTACCAGCTTGCTGGTAATTCCCTGTGTGTCGCAAAAAGGCGACAAACAGGGTTGGTGGCAGCAAGGGCATCCGGCCATAAAACATTGCTTCAAAAAGGGGACCATAGTACCCGAAAAAGGCCAACCCCTGCTCTGCGGGGGGAAATGGCCTCGAAAGGTGGTTTCTAGAATATATTCTATAGTATTGTCGAAACTAGAGTATTCTAGAATATTTTTTTATTCTACTAGAGTATTCGAGAGTATATTCTCGAGTATTGTTTAAAGTGGAGTATTTTTTAAGATTACTTGACATTATATCTAATACCAAGAAGGTGGAGGTCGAGACAGTCAACACAACCTTTGAGACAGTTACGTATTACGTTCCCAAACCCCGGTTACAGTGCACCTCAGAGTCTGGAGCGGGCACACGGCAGAAAGATATGTTATTTTGAGTGTTCTAATAAACCATGGTAAAACCACACCAATGCAATTGTAGAACAAAACAAGTAATTGTATTAACAACTCTCACATACACAATAACAACACTATTAAAGAAAGTACAATGAAAATGTCACTTGCATCAAATGAACAATACATGTGATGGTACCATCATTCCCCAATGCTCTCAAAGCAAGGAACTCATGATACGCCAAACGTGAGTGGGATGTAACATTCCCCAAAGTCCGTGCACGGATCCCCACGCTGGTTGAAGATTGAGGTCGTGCAGAACGGCAAATCAATAGGCAGGTATTGGCGCGACTGTGGATGAGGAGTTACGAGGTGAGAGGTCCATTTGGGAATTGAGCTGATAGGTAAACCAACGGCAAACAACCCGATAAAGTCGATACGGAAATCCCAACGGCAAAACAAGATGCACCAAGCGGACAGCCTCTTCTTCTTCGAGGACAAAATGGCATATTTCTCCAACGATGACTCACACTTGGTGATAAAACCCGAGACGCAGGTTTAATTGCACTTAGTAAGGGCATTTAATGAGATATTTCACAAATCTGTTAACTAAATTGTTACCCAAAAATTTCTTCACCAATATGTTTGTAAAGGTGTGTAATAACATGTGTTAAAATGTTGAAGTTCAACTCCCGTGGGAAACCCAGAAAAAAAGCTGTTGAATTCGGGTACCGAAAAATTATTTTCGAGAATTTTTATTTTTTTTAATCGGCCCTTAAGTAACTTATGAGGGGTCAAATAAGGGTTTTTCATGATTCTGAGTTGATTGTTAACATTTATATTTTCACTTTTACATTTACACACAAAGTAGCTTTTATTTCACATACATATATAATACTCAAGAGTTATTTCTCATTCACAATGTCAGAAGTTTCAACAGTCATTGTCTATGTCTTCTTCAGACTCAACAACATCATGACTGCAGTTTCTGCATGTAATGCCATTACAGACTCCACAGGCCGAGATGCACGTGACCCCATTCTTCTTGCAGCTGCATCGCCGGTTGCTGCAATCTCCATGACAATTACAGCTCGTGAACTGCAATAGCTCCTCAGGAGCCGTGGGGTCCAGTGTTGGAACTGGCTCATACCCAGATTCTCTTCATCCAGCCATTCCAGTTGGAGTGTGGGAACTCAGGATCGTTGGCTTTGATCACCCACCCCGCTGCCCAGAGTGTGTCACCTGGAGTGAGGAGTGGCTGATCATGAGCCAGGGAGGAGGAAAGCTCAGCGAGGGGGAGAAACATGATCGCGTTCGTTCCTATCTGTTTCCTGTTCGTAAATGGAATAATCTTTACTTCAGTTTCTCTCAGGATCTTAGCTTTGTCGAGTGCCTTCAACTTCACCCGGGGGAAAGCTGCTGTTGTCTGTGGATCTGGCAAAGGTGGTGCCGGAGAGGTGACTTCGATCCAACCCATTGAGTGAAAGGGAGTGTTTCCGTGAATAGAGACAATGTTTAAATCTATATTGTCTCCAACAAACTGAGTGACTGCATTGTTTGTTTCCCCAACCTCCATAAAGACCACCTGATCATTACTTGACAATTCACTTTCACTGGCTGGCACTTTGGCTGTCATCACTGATTGATCCTCAAGCGCAGCATCAACCGCAACCTCATCATTGATCTGTTCATCGGTTTCCTCCACAATGGTGTCAAGAGTGCCAGAAGTATCTGGAACATCATCTCCACTCCTACTATTAAGGAAGCAGTATTTGTAGTTTTGTGTCTCCGTGTAAGACTCAGTGTATCCCAGCCGGTGGAACTTGTTGAGCATCCATTTTGACCCAAATCTATGATCAAGTTGTATGGCAAGCCCCATTTGGTGTGGCAATACTCCAGACCGAGGTCGACAGGCCTTAATAAAATTCTGCCCCCAAACGGCAACTCTTTCGTCTGTCTTGACAATCGGTCTCAAGAACATCTGAAGGCTTGCAGGAACAAGTGTCAGCTGACTATCGATGTCAGTCATACTGTGTGTGGTGGGGTATGACTTTGGACCTAAATCAATCAAGGCAATATCATTGGTTATGAACTTGAGTGCCGTCTTTATGATCTGAGTCTTCTCATCTCCATGGTCAAGATTAGCATGATGCTCTCGCAGAATATTGTCGGTGCCATCTTTGAGACAGAGTACATCTGCCCTTCTTTCCTGTGTTGTGAAATACAAGGTGTCTTCGTATTTCTCTAGAAGTTTTATCTTTAGCCAATGCTTTGAATAAGAAAGGCTCTTCTCTGGTGACTGATCAAACTCCTGCAGCTTTTCATGGACTTGGTCCATGTTCATTACCCCATGCTCTAATTCTGAGTCTAACCATTCGCAGAATTCAATAAAAACTGCCTCTCGCTCCTCATCAATACTCCTCTGTCCTCTCTTCCTTTTTCCTTCCTCATCAGTCTTGGACAAACTGTCACCTCTCGCAAACATAAGTTTGCATCGCAAATGGTACAGTGTTTCTTCTGCTACCAAGTCGTTGATCCCTTCCAGGCGTCCAGTGACTTCAGTGCCCCAGTCATCCCCGCGACTCCGTGCTGTCTTCAGCAAGCTTGCCTTCAGTGTATCTGCAGTCAAATTATCTGGCACTCTGTATTTCTTTCTAGCTTGTGCTGGATTATTTTTGTAGAGCTGGGCTGGTTGGTTGCAAAGAATGCATACATCCTTATACAGGAGGTCAACTGACTGTGATCTTCTAGAACTGCAGCCAGTTGATGAACTGAACTCACAAGTAGTGCGTCTTCTCTTCAACTTTGATGACTCTTTCTCTGCCTTTGATGCTTGAGCTGACTTCTTGGTGGTTGCAACAAAGTTGTTGTACAGATCATTTTTACACTTCTGGTGGTACCTCAGTTTTCCTTCCTTTTGAGCCTCCTTCATACGTTCCACAACAGTAACATTTTCGACAGTTTCTGCTTGTTTCAATAAAGTTGAGTATCCCTTTGGAGTTGCCTGTATGAGCCTTTCAGCTGGTGTATCCGAGCGTGCACAGATGAAGCAATTGAGCACAGGTGGAGTAACGTCTTCATCCATATTGCTAGACTCCATGTCCTGCAAAGTAGAAAACGAGATATATTTAGAAATTATTTTTCCACAAAGGAGTGTCTGTGGTGAAATATAAATGTTAACAATCAACTCAGAATCATGAAAAACCCTTATTTGATCCCTCATAAGTTACTTAAGGGCCGATTTAAAAAAATTAAAATTCTCGAAAATAATTTTTCGGTACCCGAATTCAACAGCTTTGTTTCTGGGTTTCCCACGGGAGTTGACCTTCAACATTTTAACACATGTTATTACACACCTTTACAAACATATTGGTGAAGAAATTTTTTGGTAACAATTTAGTTAACAGATTTTCATATGTTTCCCTTACTAACTCGCAACATATGACGATGTCGCAGGCAATCCCTCCCCCGGGAAGCCTCAACTCCTTCTCGCGACCAATATCAAAAAAGTCCGCTCGCAGCCTCGACGCGATTCATGCCTGTATCTCTCTCCTGGCTGTTTCCTCCTCCTCCTCCTCCTCCTTCCGGTTCTTTGCTGCGTTTTTCTTTTTCCTCCATAAACATTTATTTTTACCTTTTACTAAAGTCATCTCCATTTCACACAAAAATCCTAACAACAATATTACCTGAAACTAAAAAAATTCTACAAGTATATAATAACTCGATGCGCAAGATTGGAGGTCACGTCTTTTCGAAGCTGTCCATGCGCTCACGCTTTCGAAGTTAAGTAATTTTTCACAATTGTGTTTTTGTCGAAACTGTATCTATCTTTAGGTGTGTGTGCCTATAGTGTGTCTTTAGTAAGATTCTCGGTGTTAATTTTTCATACATGTATACAAAATCGTCAGTTAATTCGTGTCGCGTATTTTGAGGCCTAGTAGGCTCCTGTGTCCGACCTTGAGGCTTTGTTTTTCTCTCAGCTGTCCGTCGATTGTGCTGCAATTACTTTCGTTCTCTGTCTTTGTCCCAGTCTTTCACCCCATACTTCCTTGCTTAAAATCTCAACTCAAAAAAAAACAAACCCAAAAACAATATTTCCTTCTCTGTTCTTATTCATTGTTCTTATTCGTTTATTCGTTGTTCTTATTTGTTCGTTCGTTCTTCAATCACGTGTTTCACCCCCATTTCCATTTTCCATTTCCCCAGATAGTTTTCACTGCTCAATTTAAAAATGTTTAAACTTTCCCCTGAAGAACTGTATTCTGTCGTATATTATAACACCTTTTTCTTCTTCTTCTTCTATAAAAGGATGCTTTCGACTTGCTCAACAAATCTATTCATTCCAAAAAAAAATTCCATCTCTTACAGTTCCTCTTTTCTATATTCCCGAAACTCTCCTGCACTCCACCCCTCCTTCAGCGTCCTCAAACGTATTTTTGACTCGAAGGTCACAAGAAACTCATTTTGCAATAAATGTTCGTTTCCCATTAATCGTACACTTTCTAAAATCCAATGTCACCCCTCCCCTCCAAATCTTCCCTATCACACCTTCCCTCCAAAACTTCCCCATCACCCTTTCCCTCCAAATCTTCCCCATCACCCATCTCTTTCAAATATTCCCCCTTGCCCCTCCCCTCAAAATCTTCCCCATCACCCATCCCTTTCAAATCTTCCCCCTTGCCCCTCCCCTCCAAATCTTCCCCATCACCCCTTCCCTCCAAAACTTCCCCATCACCCCTCCCCTCCAAAACTTCCCCATCACCCCTCCCCTCCAAATCTACCCCCTTGCCCCTCCACTCCAAATCTTCCCCATCACCCCTTCCCTCCAAAACTTCCCCATCACCCCTCCCCTCCGAGACTCTCCCTCGCTCCTCCCCTCCCAGACTCCCCTCTCACCCCTCCTCCTCAAAGTGTCCTCCCCGCTTCTTCCCCCTTCCAACTTTCACCTTCATCTCCCCCAACCTTCTGACTCGCTCTTCCCCCTCCTCAAATAACACTTCACTGTCCCTCACCCTATCACCATCAAACCTTTTGTCCGCCCCATTCTTCCCTTTCTCCAAGCTATTCTGAAATCTCTGACACACCTTCAACAGCTCTCCCTACTACTTCCTCCTCTTCCACATCTTACCCTACCCCTCCCCTCCCCCCCCCCCCCCTGTTCTGTATCCGATGCTCCCCCTTCCTCTTCATTAATGGTATAGACCTCAAACATCTGGGGCCTTCGCTCAAACTTGACTGATCTCTCCATACAGGTTGCTTCTGACAAACCAGACGTGATCTGCTTAACAGAAACTTTCCTCCTTCATGATGTCTCTGATTCCTTGGTATCTCTCCCAGGTTACTCCCTCCTCCGGTATGATAGACCTGAGCCTCGTCCTGGAGGTGGGGTTGCTATCTTTATTTAAAAAAAACTCTCTTCCTCACTCGCCCTGCACTGCCCTCTCTTCACCTCACCCCCAGGAATACCTTTGGCTACGGATTCCCCGCCGCTCCCATCTTTTGTTCATATGTGTGTTGTACCGTCCACCAAACAGTGATGACTCCATCTACATCTCGCTGTCTGATAATATGGACCAACTTCTATCGACCCATCCCAACTCTCTTCCTCATATGTGGTGACTTCAATTGTCACCATGCCAGTTGGCTGGGTACCTCTCTCACCTCTCTCATTACCTCATGTACCTCTCTCACCAGCCATGGCTCTTCAGCAAAGGACTTCTGCGACTCACTGGGACTGACACAATCTGTCAATTTCCCGACCCGGATCTCAGTCAACGGAGCATCTTCTCTTCTGGACTTGGTTATGACTAACTTCCCTGAAAATGTCTGCTGCTCTTCTTCTGCTCCAATCAGCTCATCTGATCATGTGCTTGTTAAAGTGGACATCTCTCTGACCATTCTCAGAGAGCCTCCTTAGCGCTGAAGAGTCTGGCATTTCACTCAGGCCAACTGGCACGGTCTTCAAGCAGCCATCAATCATCTGGACTGGTCTCCCATCTCTACCGCCTCTGACATCAACTCATCCTGGGAATTCTTCCAAAGTAAATTGCTCTCTCTCATGCACAGATTTATCCCATCTCGTCTTCAGTTGTCATACCCTTCCTCCCATCCATGGTACACGGAATCTTGTGGTGAGGCTGTTGCCCAGAAACAACTTGTTTTCGTCTCCTGGAAAGCAAATCCAACAGAAGGAAATCTCATTTCCTTTCACAAAGCCCAGAACAAGTGTGTGTCCACTCTCAGGAGAGCCAGGAAACAATATCTCTCCGTTTTCAAGACCGAACTCTCTTATCTGTCTCCCTCTTCCAAATCCTGGTGGTGTCTGGTCAAATCTGTTTCTGCTGTTTGTTCCCCCTCCATCTCCTCCCTCACCGCAAATGACGACACAGCTGACTCCGCACGTGAAAAAGCTGAATGCCTCAACTCTGTGTTTGCCTCTAAATCTTGTGTCCCAAACCCATCCTTCTCTGTACCCACCGTTCCCAGTTGTACCCAGCTGCTCCTGGACTCTGTGTCCTTTCCTCCTGACAAGGTGGAAAAGTTTCTGTCAACCCTCGACACTGATTCTGCAACTGGACCTGACGGCATCAGCCCACGGGTCCTAAAATCCTGTTCTTCCGCTCTTTCACTCCCTCTCTCTGTTCTCTTCACCCTCTCTTTTGCTCAAGGTCATCTGCCATCTGCTTGGAAATCAGCCAACATCACTGCTTTGCACAAAAAAGGTGCAAAAACAGATCCTAGCAACTACAGACCAATCAGCCTTCTCCCAATTGTCATCAAAGTCATGGAGCCATCATTGCTTCAGATATGAAATCTTTCCTCTTCTCCAATGGCTTCATCTCTGATCATCAATTTGGTTTCAGACCTGGTCACTCTACTCTGGACATGCTGCTTCTGCTTTCTCAACAATGGATGGAGGTCCTCAATGCCAAACAGGAAATTCGAGCCGTCTCCCTTGACATATCACGTGCCTTCGATACCGTCTGGCACCCCGCTCTGCTCACCAAACTCTCCTCCTTTGTTGTCCATGGAAATCTCAACACATGACTGGCGGACTTCCTCTCTAGTCATAGTCAACGTGTGGCCCTGAATGAGTTTCTCTCATCTCCTCTTCATGTTCAGGCTGGAGTTCCCCAAGGCAGTGCTCTGGGCCCTGTGCTTTTTCTGGTCTTCATCAATGATCTCTCTGACTCTCTTGAAAATCCTCTCTATCTCTTTGATGATGACTCTACTCTCTGTCGCTCCATTCCTCATCCCTCAGATCGGCAGTCTGCAGCCTCCTCACTCTCTGCAGACCTGGACAAAATCACAGACTGGGCAAACAGGGTGGAACATGTCTTTCAATCCTGACAAATCTCACACTCCTACGATGTCTCTCCGAAAAGACTGACTGGACAACCCTCCCATCCACTTTCTGAATAATCCTCTCCAAGAAGTTCTGTCACTCAAGCTTTTGGGTCTCACTATCTGCCATGATATTTCCTGGGAAAACCACATTTCAAATCTGGCCTCCAAAGCCAGTCGCCGACTGGGCATCCTCCGTCGTGCGAAGTCCTTCCTTGGCACACCTGAGCTCCTCACCACATACAAGGCTTTCATCCGCAGCTCAATGGAATACTGCTCTCCCCTCTGGGTGGTGCTCCTGCCTCAAACCCAGCTCGACTTCATGCTGTTGAAACCAAAGCGTTCAGAATCATTGGAATCTCCCGCGATGAAGCTAACTCCAAGGGTCTTTCACTCACTCACCGCAGGCAGGTTGGTGGTCTTTCCGTCTTCTACCGACTCCTCTCTGGCCTTGCCCCCCCAGCTCTCTCTGGGCTCCGTCCCCCAAATATTCCTACAGGTCGCACAAGATCTGCCTACAACCCTCTTATGGTTAAACTGCCAAAATCAAGACTCTCTGCTCACCTTCACTCCTTCATTCCTCTTTTCTCCCACCTCTGGAACAAACTCCCTCACGCTCTTCAATCCCACACCTCCCTCCAGGTCTTTAAAACAGCTGTTCACCACCATCTCTTATCTTCCCCCATCCAAAACCTTGATCTTTTCTACCCCCGCTAATTTCACCCGAAATCCACCTTTTTGAAATACCAACTTCTGTCCTGGAAGTCCTTGGTGTCCTTGTGTTTTATTCTTCTCCCACTCCCCCCCCCCTTCCCACGCCTCCTCCCCCCAAGCCCTCTCCCTCCCACACATCTACGTGCTCTCAAATGTTGTGTTTGTGTGCTTCCCCTTCTCTCCCCATCTTGTCTTCCGCTCCCTCTTTTTATATATTTTGTTTGTCTGTTTGATTTGTTTGTGAAATAAATGTTAGCTCTTTCACGAGCCTCGATTCTGTATACAAAAAAACAAACAAAAAAAAACAAAGGCGGAAGTGACGGATCTGTAACACAGGTTACTCCTCCATCACAAAGTACTGCCCAAGCAACCCTCAGTCTGGGTATGCATAATCAAATAATAAATAAATACAAAACTCATGGAAACACGAGGAGATAGAGGGTAAAACGGCAACAAACTGACAACTTCATTGGCAGTGGGGCCATAGTTGGACAAAAGGTAGGAAGTTAACAAACTGGAAAAGAGGAGGGAGAGGGGTGGGAGGAAAAAAATGACCTGTAATTAGTAAGAGGGTATAAGCTTCCTGGGTGACCTCGAGGTACGCATACTCGCCTCAAAGTGACTGGGTTCGAATCCAGACCCAGTTATAAAATGTCATCCCGACGTTTCACAGGCAGGGTGATTCATCAATGTGTGTGCCATCCCTCGGGTGGATGTTAAACTGGGAGTCCAATCTGGCGTTATTAGTTGGTGGATATTGAAGATCTCAAGGTAATTGTGCTGAATATGAAAGAAGAAGAGTAAGAGAGTCAGGTGCCAGAGGTTTAATTAAGATAGACACACACACACACAACAGGCATTTTAAGGCCAATTTCCCTGCTAGAGCGGGGGTTAGCCTGGGTTAATTAAGATATAAAAGATCACATATAGGATTGGGTGTGGCAGGGTGTGGCATGCCTCATCCTTGGAGGGAAGAGTACGATTGAACTTCCTAAGGAAGACTGGAGACAAGCATAACATAAAAAGGGTGGAGGTGGGAGATACTGTAAGTGTCGATTGGATTAGATCCTGGAGGAGATGGGAAGAATAAGCTGAGAACAGAGAGAGATATAGTCCAAGAGCTACGCATCACTTTTAATCATGTGTCTGAGGCCAGAAGGTTTGAGGATGATTTCTGAATCAGGATTTTGTGCTGATTACGAAAACTGATTTCTTAAACAGCCATTTGACACTAGAAAGATTATTATGGTCTGAAAATTGAGGAAGTAGCTGCTACGATTTGTATATCACTTGACATTAATCACGTAACAGGTGTCTTATTTTCATCACAAGTTGTGTTTCATCCATGTAGAAAGTTCATGTAGGCATTCATTTGTTCATTTAATTTGATCGTTGTCATGGGAACATAGTTATTGTGGATAAAATTACACAATGTTTCCCCTATCCCCATTTTATCAGAAACTGCACCATTTTCGTTAAGTCTTATAAAAGCAATTGCTTATGAAAAACAGACACATATACATTAATTGTTCTATGAAACTAACTTATGTTATATATGTAATCATGCCAAATCAAGTCCCAGCCTATGACACGATTCTGTTTTAATCACTCAATTTCATTTTAATATGTCTCTTCTAGGTCCAGATCAGTGGCTGTCTTATCAGAGGAAGAAGAGTATTCTGTCATGTCATCATTTCCATCATCACACTTCTCCCTGCTCTCAAATGTTGTGGTTGTGTGCTTTCCCTTCTCTCCCCATCTTGTCTTCCGCTCCCTCTTTTTGTATATTTTGTTTGTCTGGTTGATTTGTTTGTGAAATAAATGTTAGCTCTTTCACGAGCCTCGATTCAGTATACAAATTTTTTTTAAAAATCACTCATCTCTTCATCTGTGTCCTTATCAATCTGACAACAAACATCTTCTGGAACCTGTCTGCCTTCAAACCATTTTAAGTGTACGGTGTTGGTCATTCATTCTCCGGTATCCATCCACCTCCTCTGGCTTCCAAGCATAGGGATCGGATATTGTTGCTCTCTTCCACATTGACGCAACCAGGTTTGTTTGCTTCACTTTCTCAGAGGGAACAGACATGCGTGGAGACAGAGCGCTAAGATCTGATACCCTGATTTTCTCCAGAGGCTTAGGTTGGCCCTTTGGTGCGAAATGCTATTAGAAGAGGATGTGTCTGGCAGTATTCACCGACGTCTGCTTCGGTTTCCCATACAGGGTACAGACAAAAGCCTCTGGGTCTACGAACAAAGTTTGGGATATGGTTGGACACTGTCCCAGTTTGGCAGAGGCTATCCAGAATTTGTGGTCTTTCTCCAGCAACACCAATGGACGAGCTTTACCCTTGCATGCACAAAACTGGCTGCGTAGTCACATCCTGTAAGACGTGCAATCCTGGAATGTCGCCACAAAACTCTGGTCCCATATTTTCAGCAAGATTCGACACATCGATGTACCGTCTGGAATGTTTTTGTACCAACGCCATCATCAAGCCACAGGTGAGCAGGACGGTTGTGCGCATGTGTGAGAAGAATGATGAGAACATCTGCATCTGAGTTTCTGATAATGATATTTATATTTTGGCAAATTTTACACATGTGCTTTACTCTTCGTTCTTTACCTATTTACCTCTTCATGCTTTACCTCTTCCATATCATGCTTTACCTCTTCATGCTTGACCTCTTCCATATCATGCTTTACCTCTTCCATATCATGCTTTACCTCTTCCATGTCATGCTTTACCTCTTCCATATCATGCTTTACCTCTTCCATATCATGCTTTACCTCTTCCATGTCATGCTTTACCTCTTCCATATCATGCTTTACCTCTTCCATGTCATGCTTTACCTCTTCCATATCATGCTTTACCTCTTCCATATCAAGCTTTACCTCTTCCATGTAATGCTTTACCTTTTCCATGTAATGCTTTACCTCTTCCATGTCATGCTTTACTCTTCGTTCTTTACCTATTTACCTCTTCATGCTTTACCTCTTCCATATCATGCTTTACCTCTTCCATGTCATGCTTTACCTCTTCCATATCATGCTTTACCTCTTCCATATCATGCTTTACCTCTTCCATGTCATGCTTTACCTCTTCCATATCATGCTTTACCTCTTCCATGTCATGCTTTACCTCTTCCATATCATGCTTTACCTCTTCCATATCAAGCTTTACCTCTTCCATGTAATGCTTTACCTCTTCCATGTAATGCTTTACCTCTTCCATGTCATGCTTTACTCTTCGTTCTTTACCTATTTACCTCTTCCATATCATGCGTTACCTCTTCCATGTCATGCTTTACCTCTTCCATGTCATGCTTTACCTCTTCCATATCATGCTTTACCTCTTCCATGTCATGCTTTACCTCTTCCATATCATGCTTTACCTCTTCCATGTCATGCTTTACCTCTTCCATATCAAGCTTTACCTCTTCCATGTAATGCTTTACCTCTTCCATGTCATGCTTTACCTCTTCCATATCATGCTTTACCTCTTCCATATCATGCTTTACCTCTTCCATATCATGCTTTACCTCTTCCATGTCATGCTTTACCTCTTCCATATCATGCTTTACCTCTTCCATGTCATGCTTTACCTCTTCCATATCATGCTTTACCTCTTCCATATCAAGCTTTACCTCTTCCATGTAATGCTTTACCTCTTCCATGTAATGCTTTACCTCTTCCATGTCATGCTTTACTCTTCGTTCTTTACCTATTTACCTCTTCCATATCATGCGTTACCTCTTCCATGTCATGCTTTACCTCTTCCATGTCATGCTTTACCTCTTCCATATCATGCTTTACCTCTTCCATGTCATGCTTTACCTCTTCCATGTCATGCTTTACCTCTTCCATGTCATGCTTTACCTCTTCCATATCAAGCTTTACCTCTTCCATGTAATGCTTTACCTCTTCCATGTCATGCTTTACCTCTTCCATATCATGCTTTACCTCTTCCATATCATGCTTTACCTCTTCCATGTCATGCTTTACCTCTTCCATATCATGCTTTACCTCTTCCATGTCATGCTTTACCTCTTCCATGTCATGCTTTACCTCTTCCATGTCATGCTTTACCTCTTCCATATCAAGCTTTACCTCTTCCATGTAATGCTTTACCTCTTCCATGTAATGCTTTACCTCTTCCATATCATGCTTTACCGCTTCCCTCTTCATGCCAGCCTATTCGTGGTTGCCAGCTAGGCTGGGTACCTCTTCCATCACAATACCACCTTCCTTTACCAGTTTACCTGGTAATGGTATGTCTTGTTATCCAGTCCCACAATCAATGTGTGCCCTTGGATCTGCTCGAGGTATGGTGATCTCTGCCAATGCTTAACAGGAAGTGTAAGATGGCTGTCTTGAAGTTTCCTGAGTTCAGCGCAGCATTTAATTCTTTGAACAATTTTTGTCAGGACCAGAGATGATGAAGTCAATATCTGAATACTCTGGTCGTCTCATGTCCCGCTCAATATCTTTGATTGATGGGCTTTTGTATGTGTCACATATAAAGTCTACTCTCTTTGCGAAGTCCAACAATCTTTCAGAGAACAAATCCAATGAAGTCCAACAACGAATTCCTTAACATTCTGGGGTGCAAAAAGCACAAAAATGGCGATTTTCACCAAAAATAAATCAGCAGCTGTAGTAATTAAGCAAGCCATTGTTCCAATAATTAAACTGATCTATCATGATTTTATCAACCAAATTAACTGGGACATTCGTAGAAATTAAACCATGTCAAACAATACCACAATCTCATCATTCCAGATTTTAACAACTTATACGCCATATGGGATGGCAAGCGTCATGTTATTATCCTCCCCGGGGTACATAGATTACAGTAGATCTAGGTTCGTCCACGATAAGCATACGATGCCTCAAGAGCGTCGGGATTCCTCCCTTTCAATTTAGTGTTAAACAGCAGTAGCAACAATAAGTGTTTGTGGTTTTTGTTTTTTCACTTCTGGTAGGGGTGTCCCCATGAAACGCCACTATAATCTATTTATACACGTTAACAATAAATCCTTATTTGGGGGGGGGGGGGGGGGGGGAGGGGGATATTATTATTATTAATATTGTTTTGTAATAACGTTAATAATATGCTATTATCATTAGTGTTGTTACTTTTGTTATTAGAAGCGGACTTGGAAAAACGCCACAATTAGCTATCGTAACACAGATATACACCTTAACATCGATTCCGCCCAAGGAGGAAAAAAAAAACACTTGGGGAGGGTAAAGGGACAGAGGGGCGAAGTCGCTACAGCGACTCGTATGACCTTAGTCCTCCTGTCACGTTTCGTTGAGATTGGATAGGTATAACGACTGAATGTATCGCGGTAAAAAAGACAGACAAACAGACAGACACCAAAATGCATATTTTAGTATTATTAGGTTTGTGAAGGATAAAGACGCCAATGCACATGTCCCGATAATAATGCATACCCATCCCAAATATTTCTGCACAGGTGGCAGGCAATAAAGCAACTGTCAAATCTATGGGGCAAGTGTGTCCATGTAGCAGGAGAATACCTTGATAAACAAATGGGGTTTCATCTACTTCATGTGCTTTTTGATTTTCGAGAAATAAAATGAATTGTTATCAAAGGGAAGAGGTCCAGTCTCTGGAAGTTCTCGGTTTCACTATCAGCCATGACCTGGGCTGACCGCAAAGCAAACCTGGCCTCCAATGCCAGCCGCAGACTAGACAGTAGACATCCTTTGTCAAACCAAGTCTTTCCTTGGGACCTTTGTGTGAAATCAAAGGCCTTTGTGTGAAACACAGAGGAGTACTGCCCTCTACTATGGGCTGGAGCCCCAGCATCACATCTGTCTTTCCTGGATTCTGTGGAATCTAAAGCTCTCAAAAGTATTGCAATCTCCCATGATGAGGCAGACCCCTAATGTCTGTTGCTTTCACATCACTGGCATGTTGGTGATCTCTCTGTTTTCTACCATCTATTCTGCAACAATCTCGTCTCTTGTCATCTCCTTTCCTGAAAGTCCTTGGAGTGTCCATCTGTCCCAGATACCCTGCCCCAACTCTCAGCCTTCTACATAACTCCCGATGTCCCTGTTCTCTACTGTTGTTGTTTCCCTCTCTCTCCCCCTCTTGTCTCCTGCTCCCTTTATTATATCTTCTATGAGTTAGCTCTTACATGAGCCTCGACTGAGTATAGAAAAATCACATCTAATTTCCCCGGCATAATGGGGACCAAGCGTGAATTTCAAAAGCTGAGGAATAAATACGACCTGCAATCATTTTAAAATTTGTTCAAATACGTCTCTGCGTAAACAAATGCACTATTATGCAGGCAGTGAAAGTTCAGTACACATCCCATGGAATAATTCCCCGAGGCAGCGACATCTTGCCTGTATAGGTCCTATATGATTGGTTTCAAAAAGCAAATAAGGATCACCAAAGACAACCCATGGCTGCCTCCACAGACAATACTGGGAAATGGAATGTTTCATTTGCTTCTTAAATCATTTGATGTAATCCGCAGGGCAATGCCAGGTGAATAATTATGTTAAAGGATATAGTTATTGTGAGTGTTTGAAATAAAAAGTTGAATTTACCATTTAATAATTTAACTAGAATGGCACTCAGTAGAGAGCATACTTCCGCCAGGTGAACAGTTTACGTTTTGTATCCTAGAGTACACCAGGAAATCACAATACAGAATCACATTTAATCAAAATCATCCGTCCACAAGTTTTTGACATCCTGCTTTGTATCGTTTTTGCCACTATCTCCCAAAGGTGAAGAATCATTTTAAAAATTCTACTAGCCGGATCCGGATCTTAACCAAAGTTGAATCGATTCTTCTTTGTCACACACACACAACCTGTCCACCAAGCTTCGTCCAAATCCGTCCATAACTTTTTGAGATATCCTGCTATATGTTGGTTTTAGCCCTATCACTCAATGGTGGAGAATCACTTAAAAAATTAAATAACTCCCATATCCGAATCCATATTCAGATCTTCGCCAAAATCGAATCGATTAGTCCTTGTCACACACACAACCTCTCTACCAAGTTTTGTCCAAATCCGTCCATAACTTTTTGAGATATCCTGCTATATGTTGGTTTTAGCCCTAATCACTCAATGGTGGAGAATCACTTAAAAAATTAAATAATTCTCATATCCGAATCCATATTCAGATCTTCGCCAAAATCGAATCGATTAGTCCTTGTCACACACACAACCTCTCTACCAAGTTTTGTCCAAATCCGTCCATAACTTTTTGAGATATCCTGCTATATGTTGGTTTTAGCCCTAATCACTCAATGGTGAGGAATCACTTAAAAAATTAAATAATTCTCATATCCGAATCCATATTCAGATCTTCACCAAAATCGAATCGATTCTTCCATGTCACACACACAACCTCTCTACCAAGTTTTGTCCAAATCCGTCCATAACTTTTTGAGATATCCTGCTATATGTTGGTTTTAGCCCTAATCACTCAATGGTGAGGAATCACTTAAAAAAATTAAATAATTCTCATATCCGAATCCATATTCAGATCTTCACCAAAATCGAATCGATTCTTCCATGTCACACACACAACCTCTCTACCAAGTTTTGTCCAAATCCGTCCATAACTTTTTGAGATATCCTGCTATATGTTGGTTTTAGCCCTAATCACTAAATGGTGAGGAATCACTTTATAAATTAAATAATTCTCATATCTGAATCCATATTCAGATCTTCACCAAAATCGAATCGATTCTTCCATGTCACACACACAACCTCTCTACCAAGTTTTGTCCAAATCCGTCCATAACTTTTTGAGGTATTCTGCTATATGTTGGTTTTAGCCCTAATCACTCAATGGTGAAAAATCACTTTATAAATTAAATAATTCTCATATCTGAATCCATATTCAGATCTTCACCAAAATCGAATCGATTCTTCCTTGTTACACACACAACCTCTCCACCAAGTTTTGTCCAAATCTGTCCACAACGTTTTGAGAAATTTTGTTCACAAACGGACAGACAAACAGACAGACAGGGGTGAAAACTTAACCTTCATCCACCTTTGGCGGTGGAGATAATAATTCAAGTTTTTAAATGGAATACTGTACAAGGAAAGCCAATTTTGTAAAGAAGTATTGCTTGAGTGGCCAAACTTTACTATAAGATAAATGCATGCGGACATCGCTCGCTTTCATTATATCCTTTCGAGAATCCACCAAAATCTACATAACAATCCAGTCCAACCCAGAATTTGAACACGTGACTCAAATCATCCCATATTTTGTTATGAGATACAGTGCCATGTTGGATTTCAGGAAATCTAATGAGTTTCATAATCACCATTATGCCAATTATTCATAAAATAAATTCACCACATATGTACAAAATCTTAATAGGCCTCAAACCTCAATGCCATCATGACCCACATCATGCTTGATTATAGTTCCCTGGCATGCAGTTCCATTCACAAATCCCACCCATTGACTGCTATCTCATCAATCCAATGTGTGTGCTTCATTGTGGTCGAGTGCGACCATGAATCAGTTAGTAATGAAGTGTCAGGATTGCTTTAGAGGGCAGCTCGGAGTGCCAATCGATCTGAAAAATCAATCTTGTGCATGTTCCAATTTTTTTTTTTTTTTAAGTTAAACAGGATGACCTGAGAGTGGATGAGCTGCCGATTAAAAATGAATAAACAACAACAACCATCAGACAATTGCGCGAGCTTTGATCGTGCTTCAGCAATGGCGCACTTATAGGCCTACCAGCCAAATTGAATGAATCACATTTGAATAGCAGATGCTTGTACACGAGGGCATTTTGAAGACAGGATTAATTGTTTAAAAGCAAAACGGCAGATTCAAAAACGAAGCCTCGCAGGTTAAAAACACGGAAGCAAATTGATACATTTGTCCATTTTCCCCTAAAAACAACAATCAAGACAAAAACAGCTTCAAGCTAAATTTTGCCAAGGGACATTTCACATAATGGACGAATGTTTGCCTGCCAGGGCAATGGTCTCTTCAAACACGGTATAAAACTAGAACGGCACTCAGTAGAGAGCATACCTCCACCTGGTTGGCCATATCATTCAATGGTGAAGAATCACTTAAAAATTCTACTAGCTGGATCCGGATCCGGATCTTCATCAAAATTGAATTGATTCTTCCTTGTCACACACACACAACCTGTCCAACAAGTTTTGTCCAAATCCATCCATAACTTTTTGAGATATCCTGCTGTGTATCGTTTTTGGCCCTATCTCCCAATGGTGAAGAATCACTTAAAAAATTAAATAATTATCGAATCCGAATCCATATTCAGATCTTCACCAAAATCGAATCAACTCGTCCTTGTCAGACACCTAACGGGTCCACCAGGTTTCGTCCAAATCCGTCAACAACGTTTTGAAAAATCCTGTTCACGTTCACAGACAGACAGGTACACAAACAAGACAGGGGTAAAAACATAACATCCATGCACCTTCGGTGGCGGAGGTAATAAAAAGCTTGAAATAATCGACTTCAAAGTCTATAAAGATACATTTAACATTTCGCTCAGAATTGCACAGTTTGATAACTAAAGTACATAATGAAATGCTCTGAGTATTGTGCAACACCGAAGGCAACATGGCCACTTGGATTCCTGTTAGAGATCATAGATCATCAAGTTGTCTGAAAATCCTCTGTGGAATTAAGTCCATCACAAAGTGGCACATATAACACCATTAATAGAGCACAGAATAGCAAGGCCAGAAAACACACACACACACACACATACCCACACACACACACACACACACACACACACACACACACACACACACACACACACACACACACACACACACACACACACACACACACACACACACACACACACACACATACCCACACACACACATACACACACACACACACACACACACACACACACATACCCACACACACACACACACACACACACACACACACACACATACACACTGCAGAACTAGCTGTGGCGTTGTCATTGTGAGTGTCGATGACAACAATTTCCATGCAGATGCCATGCAAATAAAAGCGAGGTTATGGCTTTTCCCCATTGGCCATATCGGACCATTCTTTGACCCAGGATGGCTTGCCGCTTCACTGCTCACGGGGTCTATAATGGCCATGTCCATTTGTCAGGCACGATAAACAAACAGGCCTTTCAGGACCTTCCAAAACACAAAGGGAGCAGCAGGAGCCAACTTGCATACCTTAACAATATTCTCCTCAGGCTACAGTACAACCCAATCTCATGGAGCACATAATATAGCAACTAATAATTTATTTATAAAAAACGCTTCCACATGCAAGCATTCATACTATATATATATATATATATATATATATACAGTCACCTGAAAAAGTAAGTACACCCCATGTAAAGTTTTGACTTTTTCAACATATTTCAACATACAGCTATTTGATCTTCATTTCAACAATATTGATAGATAAAGGTGATATAATATAATAAATATCATGAAACATTTACATTTTGTAGTCCATTGTATAATTTAAATAAACATAAATGCAAATTTCGCATGTGGAAAAAGTAAGTACACCCCTACATTTATCACTACTTCAAATACCTAAAATTAGAATCAGGTGCACCAGCTCAGGTGCAAATGATTAGAACATCGTCAGAGAGGATCTTGGAGGAACCTGTCTTATTTAAACCTCAGACATTTCGTTTGGTTTGCTCTTTGTTGTTGAAGTGTGCGGCGTCACCATGCCTAGATCAAAAGAGCTCTCGGAGTCCTTCAGAAAGAAGGTTATAGATGCCGACGAGTGTGGGGAGGGATTTAAAAAGATCTCCAAACAATTTGAAATCAATCATTCGACTGTCCGGAAGATCATCTACAAGTGGAGAAGATTCCAAACAACTGCCAACTTGTTCAGGCCTGGCCGCCCCAGCAAGTTCAGGCCGAGAGCAGACCGCAAAATGCTGAAAGAAGTCTCTAAGAACCCCAGAATGTCATCACGGGACCTACAGGTAGCTCTTGCCACTGTTGATGTCAAAATGCACGAGTCTACCATTAGAAAGAGGCTGCACAAATTTGATCTACATGGGAGGTGTGCCAGGAGGAAACCTTTGCTGTCCAGAAAGAACATCAGGGAAAGACTAAAGTTTGCCAATGAACACCCAGGCAAAGACCAGCACTTCTGGAACAATGTGCTCTGGACAGATGAGTTAAAGGTAGACCTATTTGGCCACAGTACCAGAAGACATGTTTGGCGAAAACCAAAGACAGCATTTGACCACAAGAACCTGAGACCAATTGTAAAGCATGGTGGCGGAAATATTATGGTTTGGGGCAGCTTTGCTGCATCAGGGCCTGGACACCTCACCATCATAGAATCCACTATGAATTCTTCATTGTACCAGAGGGTGCTTGAGGATGATGTGAGGCCATCTGTCGGAAAGTTGAAGCTCAACCGAAGGTGGACCTTGCAACATGACAATGACCCTAAACATACCAGTAAATCCACCAAGGAATGGCTGAAAAGAAAGAAATGGAGGGTTCTGGAATGGCCAAGTCAAAGCCCGGATCTAAATCCCATCGAGATGTTGTGGGGGGATTTGAAACGAGCTGTGCATGCAGGAAACCACTCAAACATCGCACAGCTGAAAGAATTCTGCATGGAGGAGTGCGCAAAAATTTCTCCCAGTCGATGTCAGAGACTGGTAGACAGTAAGTTACAAGAAACGCCGACTTGAGGTTGTTTCTGCCAAAGGGGGCAATACCACCTATTAGAGCCAAGGGTGTACTTACTTTTCCACATGTGAAATTTGCATTTATGTTTATTTAAATAATATAATGGACGACAAAATGTAAATGTTTCATGATATTTGTTATATTATATCACCTTTATCTGTCAATATTGTTGAAATGAAGATCAAAAAGCTTTATGTTGAAATATGTTGAAAAAGTCAAAACTTTACATAGGGTGTACTTACTTTTTCACGTGACTGTACACACACACACACACACACACACACACACACACACACACACACACACACACACACACACACACACACACACACACACACACACACACACACACACACACATAAATACATTCACACGTACATACACACATACATACTTTTTCACGTGACTGTAAATATATATATATATATGATCCATCATATTTTGCATAGCGCAACCTAAATGTCATCGGAAATGGCACAGCCCAAATAAGTCAAGTAGAATTCTAATTATCCATTGGAACGCGTTACTCGGACTGTATTAACCCACAGACATGGCTATTTGTCAGAGCAGCATGGGCCCCTAGGCTGCCAGAAAGCAACTGCTGCACATGCGGAATGCCTGCTGTGCTGTTCGGTGGACACTTGTTGTCCAGCATTTCCGAAACGATTATTCGTAAATTTGGCAAGTAGTAAGAGTTGACATACACACAACAGAAATGCCACTGGCTTTCCTGGAGAAAAAGTACAATTGGCGAGCAGCGTTGCAGGCCAGAAGCCTTGTGAGAAACTACAGGGACTGGTGCCTGATGTTCTATTATTTTACGCCTTCAGGGAGCTTTTTCCTTTAAGTAATAGCTCATGCATTGCAGACGGGAGGCACGGTTAGCTCTGTTGAGGGTGCGAAGTGTTATGACTGCATAAATAAGCAACATTTTCCCCATTCAAAATGGAAAAGCTAGCAAAAATAACCTCGATTGTACTTGCATAAAATGAGACGGAATGATAGAAGATGTCACAGAATGTTTCTTTCCAGCATGTCCCCCCCCCCCCCCCGACCCCCTCCTCCCCAATCTACAAACCCACCCCTACCCACAACGAATCCATGATACTGACCGCTCTTCCATCACAGCAGCTCAATGGCTCACGTGATGCTGCTAGCACATTTGTTAATTGGCCTAGCTCAGTCTGCCACGTGGGGGTCGAATAATGAGTCTCGGGAGGGGTTCGTAAAAGCAACAGTCCCGCTTTGTTGCAGATATGTAGGCGGGCAGGTGAGTTATTGGGCCATATAGCAATGATGCCGATAGCGATTCTTGAGACATCACAGCGGTCGGACAGGCTTGATTGCGCTGAGGTGGCACTCAATGTGGGACAACATATGGCGTGCATTTACTTTGTGCCAATAAACGGCGTCATCACATTGGTCGCGGCCCTATTATGAACAATTCAAATGGGATGGAATAAATTATTTGAAATAAATAAATCAATCTACAAGAATTAATTTGATTTCTCTACACCAATCCCTCGTTTGAAATGAGTGACAGATTTATTTATGGGTTAATAGGTGAGAATGCAGTAAAAAAAAAAAACTTTTATCCGCCACAAAAAATACATTATCTATTATATAATGCGAAGTGTCCTGACTGTCACATGCATTTGTCAGTTCAGCTGTCTCCCGTTTCCGAATGCCCTTTCCCGTGCTGCTTTTGAAAAGCTCTGAATGCAAGCAAAGCTCAACATTCGACCACCAGAAATCAAAGTTACAAACGAGATACATTTAAAACGCGTCAAGGTACGCACACTCACCTCGAAGCTGTCGAGCCTGAGCTCGACTCCCGACCCAGCTATAAACTGCCATCCCAGTGTTTCACTGGCATGGTGATTCATAAATGTGTGTGCCATCCCTCGGATGGACGTTAAACTGGGCGGCTCGTCTACCGACATTAGTACTGGGCGGCTCATCTACCGACATTAGTTGGTGGATGTTAAAGATCCCACGGTGTCCTTCGCGAAAAGTACGAGAGCTATCACCGGCACCCTGAATAGATTCCAAAATGTCACCTTCAGTCAAAGTCAAGCCTGGCCAGCTTGTTCGTGAAAGACTTGTGCGAATAAATATTTCCCAGCTGACCCCACATGGATATGGGAATAATTGGAGCTGTTAAAATAAGTATTCATAGTAATCGTAGATTTTGGGTATTTTGCGTTTTTTTGTCAGAGAAAAAGTATAATTGCACTTTGACGCAACTTCATAATTGAGCAAATTTATTTAAGTGATCAATGAAATATTTAAAAAAAGGATTTATCACTGATATTCCATCAAAATGGATAACGATTCAATGGGCAAGCAAATAACATAAGAATGTCATGGATTTGCCTTAATAGTACTTCTGACCAAACGTGGTACAACTAGTTTGTACAAAAACGTGTATACTTAATGTGACGACATTGCATAAATATTACCCAAAAGCTAAAATTTCTGCTTTTAATTTCCTCTCTCCTAAAAAATGCATGACAAGAAAGGTGAAGAAGTCGCTCATGGTGTTTGTCTCGCTATCCACTTCTCCATGTGGTGCTGTTGTTGTTTCAAGGTAGGCATGGTGAGAACTGTTATCGCAAATTCACGAACCTGTCAAGCCATGCGCATCAGACATGCAGGGCAGAGCGATACAGCACAAGGGAAAACATTACCTGGCAAAACAAATTCTGCTTTGCATGACGAGTCAAAAATTATATATATATATATATATATATATATATATATATATATATATATATATATATATACGTATATATATATATATATATATATATATATATATATATATATATATATATATATATATATACGTATATATATATATATATATATATATATATATATATATATATATATATATATATATATATATATATATATATATATATATATATATATACACACATACATCTAGAATAATAATAGGCAGTGTGTGTGTCTCCTCCATAACTTCAAAACCATGACACCTAGCAGCCCCAAACTTTGCAGGCTTACTAATCCAATTCCAATGGAGTGCATTAATGAAAACTTGGTGTTTGGCTTTGTTTAAAGATCCCTTTTGATGATGATTAACATGGTGTTCATAACAATAAAAAACAAAATAAGCCTTACCAAAATGACATTGTGCCATCTTGGTCAGCCCTCTGCCACAATGCTGGGTTCCTAAGCCACCATTTTGTTTCGGCCTATTAAAACGTACCTTGCTTTGCAACCACGATGACCCTCTCATGGAATAATTCAAGTATATAATCAAAAACTTGATACGGATTTGAGGATCGAATCCTGTAGACTAAATAAGTATCGATATCTGCAGTGAAAACTGAAAAATTTAACAACATCAGTGATTCTTATAACTAAGTGTATTTATCCATTTAGTTAAGCAAAACTGTCATCCCTCCTTCTGTTCTGTTGGGGTTGTTTTTTTGTTTTTAATTGAATTCACACCTCCATAGGATATGGTATCACTCCACTGTACCTGCGATACTTGTAGGATTCCCAAAGATTTAAAACATCTGTTTTTAAAGTTTGTGAAATAAATGTTAGCTCTTTCACGAGCCTCGATTCTGTATACAAAAAAAAAATCTCCTCTATATGACGGACCCAGATTGTGTCTATTTCAAAGTATTAAAGAAGTGGGGATTCATGGATCGGATGTGCCAAACATTTTTGGCCATTTAAACCAGAAGCAATCAGCTTTCTATCACTTGCCAATCCAGCATGCTGTCTTTCCCTCCCCTCACACTGCCCTCCCCTCAGGCTGCCTTCCCCTCCCCTCTCCACATGCTGCCTTCACTTCCCCTCTCCTCACGCTGCCGTCCCCTCCCCTCTCCTCACGCTGCCTTCGCTTCCCCTCTCCGATGTATACTGGAATGTTTGGGAATTGACGTCACCAGGGGGTGGAGCATGCGCATGCGCATAAAGGACTTTGGTTGTTGTTTCCTCAGTATGGGTCATGTCCATATTTCCTCACCATAATAGACTGGAATGCTCAGCATATTTGCTTCTCCAGAATACAACAAAATTGGCAATGAAGGTTGTTGATCGTTTAGGAACCCTAAATTATGACAGTGTTTGGAAATATTGGCGCCTTTGATGAGAATGTCGAGTGTTTTGATGACTACTTGGACAGTTGGGATGCATTTATGGTGGCAAATGCTATCAACGAGGGGAAAAGACCAACCTGTTACTGGCGTTGGTAGGAGAGGAGATGTTTAAAATGGTGAAGAACTTATTCAGTCCGGATGCTTCCTAAACGAAGAAAGAGCTGTTAGTAGAACACTTCACTCCTAAACCCATCATCAGGGATTGCCGAGCGACACAAATTTTGGATAGCCAGCCAAGGTGAGCAGGAGTCAGTAAATGACTTCATAATACATTTGAAACTGCTTGCTTCTATGTGTTCACCTTGGAGGATTTCTAAATGAAGCCCTCAGAGATAAACTTGTATCCGGACTTCACCCGAAAATGGCCAGAACACAAATACATTTGTTATAGAAGGAAATTTTATCCTTTGAAAACGCCAGAGTAAAATGTTTGTCAGACAAATTCGCTGGAAACGCTAACAAGGAGCACATAGGCAGCCAAGCAGCAAGAACTGAGGACGGAGCGACAAACTGACATCAGGGGGGAGAAGGTTGACGCTAGCCAAGCAAGCGGCGATAACACCATTTAGTGCGCCGGTCAGTTGAATGGCGGGAGCACCATTGTATGGACCGTCAGGACTTACATGCAAGAGCTGTGGATCGTTGGTACATCCGTGCAAGTGCTGTGGAGGAAATCATTGCCCTGAGAAGTGTCGGTTTTGAGATGTGACCTGTTATTGGTGGCATAAAATGGGACATGTATGGAAAATGTGCCCCATGAACAGTTCGACCAGATATGTGGATTTGTCAGCGAACAACAACACCGATTTGGACAGTAGTCAGGAAAACAACCATGAAGCATCTGGTTTGTCCTGTTTCAGTGCAACAACTAAACGTTTGTGTTTTGGTGTGAAAACTGCACCATCTCAGCTTCATGCTTCCATGGCCAAGTTTTTGGCAGGGGTAGATCATAAACTTTGTTACATCGATGATACAATAGTAGCTACTGAGACAGAAGAAGAGCATATTAGAGTTCCTGAGAAAGTGTTTAATAGCCTTAACATATACAATGTCTGTCTAAATGGGGCAAAATGCAAATTTTCGAAGTTGAACTTCAGTATTTAGGTCATTTGTTGAGTGCAGATGGAATCTACCCCTTGGAAAGCAATGTGGAGGCTATTCAGAAGGCCCCCAGACCTAAAAATGTTTCAGAACTAATGTCATTTTTGAGAATGCTGAACTATTATGGAAAGGTTGTCCCAAACTTGTTTTCCAAACTGCGTCCCCTCTATGGCCTTTTGAACCAGCACATTAAGTGGGCATGGTCTGCAAAGTGTGAGAAGGCCTTTGTGTACACGAAAAATGGTCCCGTTTGTGTACACGGGTGGCAGTTACGAGTGTTAGTCCAGGGAATGTGACGCTAAGACGTACCAGGTGGAAAGAGAATGGAGCCGCGGGTTTCCAGACGTGGTGACCACCTCCTCGGTGAGCAAATAGTCTCAGAACTGACTTCTCTCTTACACGTCTTTTACACACACACACCTTATATCACTGTGTATTTCAGCATACACACCTCATTAACTCGAACTGTTGTGGGGCATCAAATGAGTCCACAACAGTTATTAATAGAGCTCACATTGCACACCAACGTATACACCGCACCTCCCACCTGCACCTCTCAATCACCTGTGTCATACACCTTTCTCTTTGCGCGTGAGCCAAACGGCTCACATACAGGTGAGCCTCGGGTCAACACCATAGCCCACCAACTTCGCTTCATCTGTCTTTCACCCTTGCTTATCTTGCTACCCAGAATGATTAAGGCACTTGTATCTGTAGATTCCCGGTAAGATGAATAACTAAGGGGCCTGTGTCTTTAAAGGTAAAGCTATTTGTGACACTGCTTTGCTTCCTAAATGACTGTTTGCTTGTAGATATGTGTCTTTTGCTAAACATGGCCATTCGTTGTCAACCTGCCTGATTGTCTCTTTCTCTATTGGTTAGACTCTAGTTTGTAAATAATGGATGGGAGTTTTGCTCCGCAGTTTCGCTATGGTCATAGATTAGGTGACAT
Organism: Myxine glutinosa; assembly: GCF_964187855.1. Lineage (NCBI taxonomy): Eukaryota > Metazoa > Chordata > Myxini > Myxiniformes > Myxinidae > Myxine > Myxine glutinosa. Next base: position 220,661,490 of record NC_136262.1, on the reverse strand, counting down.
CCCACTTATGGTTCAACTTGGCCGTTCTTGATTTCTAGGAGTGGGGCATCAAGAGCACGGTTCTCTAACTGGGGGGATTAATTTGCCGGGCAGGTAATGCGGGAATTGGACGTGAGAACCCTACCTAAATTGATCATCTCAGAAGGCGTCCGTAGTTGCTTAGTAACCCCGGACGTGAGAACCCTACCTAAATTGATCATCTCAGAAGGCGTCCGTAGTTGCTTAGTAACCCCTCATGCAGTGTAGTTATGTGAGGCTTGTCGTCTTCAGGGTCAAAGGTCGGGAAGCAAGTCCGATTAGCCCCTCGTGACCCAGCCGGAAAACCAGTAACAATATACTGTTGAGTAACAATATATTCAAATCATCAACATGTGACAAGTTATGTATACAGCAAATGAATGAATGAATGAATGAATGAATGAATGATCGTTTTAAGGCCATTATTCCCCGCTAGAGCGAGGGTTAGCCTTGCGGTCCCCATGGCCTCATGGTTCCCTGTTTGAGGCAATGTTTTTATGGCCGGATGCCCTTCCTGACGCCAACCCCATGTCACCTCTTCGATGCGTAGGGATACGGTGTACCTATTCTGAATTCGGGTACACACCGTGATCATTCATCCCAGCAAGCTAGTACTCAATTTGCCGACCTCGGAAGGATGATAGGCTAACCCCCCTGGCGTTAATTCAGCGATCGACCGGGATTCGAACCCAGGATCCTAGGATCCCAAGCCGGCACCCTAACCGCTAACAGCAAATGGTGGGTTAATAATTAAGTGCAAACAAGGTGATGACAATAGATTGGGCAAACATCACCACTGTTGCAGCCATTCCATTGTATATTTAATAGTTGATCCTTGGCGTCGATGATTCCCTCATTGACATCAAAGCCAAATGCACTCTGCCCATTGACGAGAGCCAAAAATATTACACATGCCAATTTTTTTCCCCATTCCCTCCACCAACGTTGCTCCATATCCATTATGAGCAATTATGCACAGAATGGACATACACAGACGCAGAGTAATAAGCTCCTTTGGGGCAGCAACAGAGCAGCCGTTGCCATGTAATTAGGCAAACGCGTGCAGGTAGGAAATGCTCATTAATGAAATCGGCCCACGCAGCATACAGTGACCGCCAGAAACAGCATGAGCTTATTAACCACACTCCCTCTATCACCACCTCATTTCTTTCCTTACTTTGGGCAATAAAAAATAAATAAATAATAATGTGCACTTGATGGGGGGGTTTTGGGGGGGGTGGGGGGGGGGGTTGGCCATTTGTTGTGGAACCGTTCAAAATGCTAGATAATGCTTCAAAAGCTTATGTGCAGCAAAATATGTCCAAGTAATGCAATGGTCTGCAAATCTAGGTGACAGGAAGCAAGGTGTTCTGTCAATATGATTGGTTCAATGAGATCTTTATTTGCTTTTTTTAAAGAAACAGAACAACGTTTTATTTTACTTAACTTAGGGTATGACTGATACAATGACAGCAAATCTATTAATCTGAGCAACCTGAACAACCCCAAAGTTTCGGGCTATTTTGGCCTTAATTTTATTCTGGGGAATAATGAGGGCAGTAGGAGAATAATATACAATGAAAAAGTAGTCTGCATATGGATGTTGGCCTGCATCGGTGGACAAACAAGTATGATGAAATTTATCAATCAAACTTTGAGGATAATGAACTAACTTCCATGGAAACTTGAACCGTGTCAGGTGCAAGTCCTTCTTCAAAGTAAGAGAGAAGGTGTGCAAACAAGTTTGTGACAATAAGTTGAGAAAATATATCCTCCTGACAAAAGAGCACAATTACATGTTGAACAAGAGAGAGCAATCAGAGATTGCAGACCCTCGCCAGGACGTGTTCGTGTGGTGCATTTTGTGGGGTGTTTATTAGCTGCTGTGTTTGTGTGATTTATTGACGACGTAGATTTATGTTCAAACCAATATGGCTCCCGAACCACGTGACCGATGACATCATCAATTTAATTCTCCCATACAATTTATTTGTGGATCATGCTGAAGAAATTTCAAACTGATCAGATCAAGTGTTCTACTCATCTAATTATGATGTTGTGGTGGACACGAAAGCTCACTGGCGCGAGGGCATCATTCCGCGCACCAAGTGGGCGGCGGCCACGCCCGAGCGGTAGGCGTGGCCGCGGGATATACACCGGGCGCGCAGCCCGGAACGCTCCAGTGTTACAGTGGAGCTCTTGAATAAAGACTCTTACAACTTACCGCGTTGTCCGCTTCCTCCTTGCTTACAAGCAGCGCGCGTAACACCGCGCTTCATTGGTGACCTCCGACGTTCTGGTCAGCCATCACTGACCACCTGAACCCGCCACAGCCATGGCAACCAACGCGGTAGCGATAAAGCTCCCCGAGTTCTGGGAAGCTCAGGCGGAGATCTGGTTCCTGCAGGCCGAAGCCCAGTTCAGGCTTCGACGCATCACGGCGGACGAGACACGCTACTGCCATGTGGTCGCCTCCCTCGGGGCCGGCGCGGCCACCCGCGTCGTGTCGGTCCTGAGGAACCCACCGGCCGACGACAGGTACGAGGCGATCAAGCGTCTCCTCCTCGCCACGTTCGGCCTCACGGTGGACTCACGGGCCGATCGCCTCTTGGACCTCCCCGAGCTCGGTGACACGCGACCGTCGGTCCGAATGGACCATATGCTGTCGCTCATGGGCGACGAAACCCCGAACGCTCTATTCCGGGCGTTATTTCGACGCCAGCTGCCGGCACGAGTACGCCTCGCGTTGGCCGGATCCGCGACAACGGAACCCCGCGCGTTCGCGGCCGAGGCCGACAAGTTCTACGCGGCTTTGGACACGCGGGCGGGTTTCGGTGCGGCCGTAGCGGCTCCCGAGCCCGAAACTGCTGCGTGTGCCCACCCCTACTATGCGACGCACCGCGTAGCCGCTGAACCTCCTGCGGGTGCCCACCCCTGCTCCGAGGGGCGCCTCGTGGCGGCCGCCACGCCCCGCCCACCACCACCGCGGAAACCGCGGCCTCCGGCTTCCCCGTAAACCTGGTGCCATTTCCACGCTAGGTTCGGCCACGAGGCCCGGCAATGTCGCCCGCCGTGCTCATTCGGCAGGTCGGGAAACGCCCGGGCCGGCACTCGGTAGTGGCACTGAGCGCCGGCCGATTAAACAGCCTCCTGTACGTAACGGACACCTTATCCGGGCGCTGTTACCTGTGCGACACGGGAGCGCAGGTGAGTGTCGTTCCTGCCGGTACGTCCGACAAGCAGTCCGCGGACCGGGGCCCCGCGCTGCTTGCTGCCAATGGTACGCCCATTCGTATGTACGGAAAATGCTGCCTTTCTCTGCGGTTCGGAGGGCAGGTTTTCCGATGGTCGTTTGTCACTGCCGACGTGCCTATGGCACTGCTCGGCGTGGACTTCCTCTGTGCCAATGGCCTGTTGGTCGACGTCAAGCACAGAAGGCTTGTCCAGGCTGAGACGTTCAGCTCGCTCGCTTGCGCGCTGCCCGCCTCGTTGAGCAGCTCACGGAGCGGCTCATCGAGCGGCTCGCCGAGCGGCTTGCTGAGCGGTTCGGTTCCGGCCAGGTTCATCTGCACGCTTTCGGCAGTGGATGAATTCACCCGCCTCCTCGCCCGTTTCCCGGCCCTCACGAGGCCCACCTTCTCGGCGGGGACCATCAAGCATGGGGTGGAACATCACATCCCCACCGCCGGGCCACCGGTCTACGCCCGGGCACGCCGCCTCGAGCCGACGAAGCTCGCGGTAGCTAAAGCGGAGTTTGCTATGCTGGAGCGGCTCGGCATCGTGCGGCGCTCCGAGAGCGCTTGGGCGTCGCCGCTCCACATCGTGCCCAAGCCTGGCGGGGGATGGCGACCGTGTGGGGACTACCGCCGTCTCAACGACGCCACCACCCCTGACCGCTACCCCGTCCCCCATATTCAGGACTTTTCCGCCCGCTTGGCGAATATGTCCTTCTTTTCGAAGGTGGACCTCATACGCGGTGACAGCCAGGTCCCCGTCAGGCCGGAGGACATCCCGAAGATGGCTGTCATCACGCCGTTCGGTCTTTTCGAATTTCTTCGGATGCCCTTCGGTTTGAAGAATGCGGCTCAGGCGTTCCAGCGCCTCATGGACAGCATCTTGCGCGACTTGGATTTCGTCTACGTCTATTGGATGACATCCTCGTCGCAAGCGCGTCCCGCGAAGAGCACCTACACCATCTCCGCACACTCTTCGAACGTCTGGGCCAGCACGGCCTGATCGTGAACCCCGCCAAGTGCTGGTTCGGTGTCGCCGAAATCGACTTTTTGGGGCACCACGTCACCAGGCACGGGGCCGTCCCCCTACCGGCCAAGGTGGAGGCGGTGAAGGGGTTTCCGCGCCCCCACACGATCAGGGGGCTCCAGGAGTTCCTGGGCATGGTAAACCTTTACCACCGTTTCCTGCCCCGCATCGCCCAGCTCCTGCGCCCCTTGCACGAGGCCCTCCGAGGGAAGCCAGGCAAAGGTGACGTCACCTGGACCGAGCAGATGGACGCGTCGTTCGTGGCCGCGAAGCTCGCCTTGGCTAACGCCACCATGCTCGCGCACCCGGCGCCCGATGCACTGATCGCCCTCACCACCGACGCCTCAGACTATGCGGTGGGCGCGGTGCACGAGCAATGGGTGCGTGGAGCTTGGCAACCGCTGGCGTTTTTCAGCCGGCAGCTTCGCCCGCCCGAACGCCGGTACAGTACCTTCGACCGCGAGTTGCTCGGGCTCCACCTGGCGGTCAGGCACTTCCGCCATCTGCTCGAGGGCCGTGCGTTCACGGCCTTCGTCGACCACAAGCCACTGGTGTTCGTGATGGGCAAGGTCGCCGAGCCCTGGATGGCCCGGCAGAAGCGTCACCTCTCGGCCGTGTCCGAATACGCGACGGACATCCGGCACGTCGCGGGGAAGGACAACCCGGTGGCGGATTGCCTTTCCCGGTCCGTTGCCCACGCGGTCCACCCCGGCATCGACTATGCCCGGATGGCGGCGGACCAGGCCGCCGACCCCGACGTCCAGGCCTTGCGGACCGCCGTTACGGGCCTCCGCGTCACCGAGGTGCCGTTCAACGGCGCGGGCACGGCCCTCTGGTGCGACGTCTCCCACGGGCGGCCTCGCCCCATCGTGCCCGCGGGCTGGCAGCGCCGGATTTTCGACTCCATCCACGGCCTGTCCCACCCGGGCACGAGGGCCTCCCAGAGGTTGATCGCCGACAAGTTTGTCTGGCATGGCCTCCGGAAGGCCGTCTGCGGCTGGGCCAGGACGTGCCTCGCGTGCCAGCGCGCGAAGGTGCACCGACACACCCAGGCCCCATTGGCCCCGTTTGCGGTGCCGGAACGTCGGTTTGACCACGTTCACGTGGACCTGGTGGGACCTCTGCCCCCCTCGCGGGGTTTCACCCACGTCCTGACCATGATGGACCGCACCACCCGGTGGCCGGAGGCCGTGCCTTTGGCGTCAACGATGGCGGCGGACGTCGCGCAGGCGTTCATCGCCACCTGGGTCGCCCGGTTCGGCGCCCCCTCAGACATCTCGTCCGACCGCAGCCCCCAGTTCACCTCAGAGCTCTGGGGGGCGGGGGCTCGGGGTCCAGCTGCATGGCACCACGGCCTACCACCCCCAGGCTAACGGCCTGTGCGAGCGGTTCCACCGCTCGTTGAAAGCCGCGCTCCGGGCGACCCTCCGCGACGGCGGCTGGGTCGACAGGCTCCCCTGGGTGCTGCTGGGCCTCCGGACGGCGCCCAAGGATGACCTGCGAGCATCCGCGGCGGAGTTGGTCTTCGGGCAACCGCTGCGGGTGCCGGGCGAGTTCCTCCCTGACTCCACGGCACCATGGTCCGCGGCGCAGGAGCGCTCCGCGCTGCAGGAGACCGCACAGAGGTTCGCCCCGGTGCCCACGGCGCACCACGGGCACCCACCTACGCACGTCGCCCCGGAGCTTCGCACCGCGGAGTACGTCTTCGTCCGGCAATACGCCCACCGGACACCACTGTGGCCCCCGTACGACGGGCCTTTCCACGTGCTGGAGACCGGGGTGAAACATTTCACCTTGGACATCGGCGGCACTCCTGACCGGGTCTCCATAGACCGCCTCAAGACGGCCCACCTCGACGTGGACCAGCCACCGCCAGTGGCTCGGCCCCCTCGTCGGGGCCGCCCCCCCGGCGGGCGCACCCCCGGCACCGCCCGGCCCCGCCGGCACGCCGCCCCCCGAGCCTGCACCCATCCCGGGTGCAGCCGGAGGCATCCCAGCTGGCATCCCTGCACCCCGGACGCCGCCAGTCGCCAGAGGGCGCTTCGGCCGGGTCATCCGTTTGCCCCGCAAACTGGCCCTCCAGGTGCACGGGAATTCTGGGGGGGCACGTGTGGCGGACACGAAAGCTCACTGGCGCGAGGGCATCATTCCGCGCACCAAGTGGGCGGCGGCCACGCCCGAGGGGTAGGCGTGGCCGCAGGATATACACTGGGCGCGCAGCCCGGAACGCTCCAGTGTTACAGTGGAGCTCTTGAATAAAGACTCTTACAACTTACCGCGTTGTCCGCTTCCTCCTTGCTTACAAGCAGCGCGCGTAACACCGCGCTTCAATGTCATAATGAAGGCACCAATGACATAATCATGAATTTGTGTTGTTCCCCATAGGTACTCGACAATGAGACATTTTTAAAAGATTTTTCCATGGAGCGGTTTTTGAGATACAGAAGTGCAATTTTTTTTTCCAAGATGGTGCCCGTAACACGTGATGTATGACATCATAATTATCATTCGAAATTCCACAGGAGGATGCAATCCTCTGGTGAAAATGTATTGGCAATCGGAGTAATTTTTGCAGAGAAAAACATACTCACATTCTACGCAGACAAACAAACAGACAGACAGACAGACAAACAAACAAACAAGCGGACCCAAATGCAATACCCTCTCCTCTGCCGAGGGTAACAAGAAATAAAAGTTGTCATCGGGAATACAGCTCCCAATCGCTCCTTAAAATAGGGCGTGTAGATTTCAATATAAATAAATAAATATATATAGGTAGTGGACATGGTAAAGTGCATACAAATATATACAGTGATTCAATGTTGTGTGTTGGTCATAGATAGGGGAAGTGTATGTAAATAAATTAACTAGAGCGAAGTTGATAGCGGTCCATCGCAAATCGCCACGGTTCCCATCTAAAGCAAAAATGAAAGATGACAAAAGGTTCCACCAGGAATGACCCAATATCAAATCTTGAGTAAAAAAATTTTTCCCCTATTTTGACCCCTGTGACCTTAAGTCCCCATCCCTTGGGGCATGAAATGGAGTTCAAATTCAAAAAAGATGTTACATTTTTCATGCATCGCCAATGTTGATTACAGCTACAAAGTTTCGTTAAAATGTGCCCGTAATTTTATTATTTGGTATTTTATGTTTTGACCCCAGCCCAGCAGGCAGAGCCAAAAATGATACTGCTCTCACACTGGTACTGCTCTCACACAATCAAAAATGATACTGCTCTCACACTGGTATGCTCTCACACACTCAAAAATGATACTGCTATCACACTGGTACTGCTCTCACACAATCAAAAATGATACTACTCTCACACTGGTACTGCTCTCACACAATCAAAAATGATACTGCTCTCACACTGGTATGCTCTCACACACTCAAAAATGATACTGCTATCACACTGGTACTGCTCTCACACAATCAAAAATGATACTGCTCTCACACTGGTACTGCTCTCACACAATCAAAAATGATACTGCTCTCACACTGGTACTGATCTCACACACTCAAAAATGATACTGCTCTCACACTGGAACTGCTCTCACACACAATCAAAAATGATACTGCTCTCACACTGGTACTGCTCTCACACACTCAAAAATGATACTGCTCTCACACTGGAACTGCTCTCACACACAATCAAAAATGATACAGCTCTCACACTGGTACTGCTCTCACACACTCAAAGATGATACTGCTCTCACACTGGTATGCTCTCACACACTCAAAAATGATACTGCTCTCACACTGGTACTGCTCTCACACAATCAAAAATGATACTGCTCTCACACTGGTACTGCTCTCACACACTCAAAAATGATACTGCTCTCACACTGGTATGCTCTCACACACTCAAAAATGATACTGCTCTCACACTGGTACTGCTCTCACACACTCAAAAATGATGCTGCTCTCACACTGGTACTGCTCTCACACTTGTACTGCTCTCACACTCAAAAATGATGCTGCTCTCACACTGGTACTGCTCTCACACAATCAAAAATGATACTGCTTCTTTCCAAGTGCTGATCATTACGAGGTTTAGTGAATTTCTGCACAACTGTTTGGGAGGAGATAGTGTGATGGACGGATGGACAGACATAAAAGGGACGAGGGGGAAGCATTTAAGTAAGAGAAGAGAACAGCAAATGCCTAGAACGAGACAACATGAAAGATGAAAAGTAGATTAAACAAGGGGAAAAGACATGAAATGTCAGAGCCCAGTGGTTTTAACAATTTTGCTGTGCGGACTTAAAGCCGCCAGTCGCCCATCTTTGGTTGGATTACCAACCCAAATCTTCTGCATATGTATACTCCCATGTATTGTCTTTGTGCCAAGTTTGAACAAAATCGGACAATGCATATCCAAGAAATGGTTGGGGACATGTTTAAGTAACAAAATGGCCACCAGTCGGCCATCTTGGATCTGATCTCAAAAATAAATGACGTGCCATCATGTAAGCCATCATTCATTACCTGTGTGCAAGGTTTGAACAAGATTGGTAAATGTCCGAGAAAAGGTTGAGGACATGTTCAATATCGGGTTTTTACAACTAAAATGGCCGCCAGTCGGCCATCTTTGATCGCATCGTGAAACAAAATGACGTGCATTTGTATATACCATCATGTATTGTCTTTATGCCAAGTATGAAAAAAATCGGTTCATACATGTCTGAGATTCGTTTGCAGATGCAAGCACGCATGCACGGCAATCCATATACCATAAGCCCCCGCTTCGGACTAAGTCCAAAGGGGGCCAAAAAGACAAGGAATTCACCATATAACAAGTTGTTTCCTGCATTACAGGCCATGTACTTAATAGGTAGACAGTACAGTATATATGCTGGCAGGATAGCCCAGAAGTACATGAGCACTCGATTCCAAGCTGAGCATGGGTTTGAATCTCGGTCCAGCTATAAACTGTCATCCTGGTGTTTTGCAGGCAGGACCTTTCATCACAATGGGTCTTCCATCGGAAGGAGATTAAAACTGGGCATCTGATGGTCTTAGTTGGAAGATGTTAAAGATCCCAGGGTGTCCTTTGCGAAGATTCGGTGAGTTATTATCAGTACCTTGAACAAATGAAAAATTCCTGCCTGGACTGCGCGTAGCAAGTGGTCTGGTCTTCTCAGGGATTCCTTAACATCAGGTTATACTGATTCTATCTTCGTGTGGTTGTTGTCTGGGCAGCAGCTTTTACACCATAAACAAATTGACTGGGGGGTTCGTATGGTGCATTTGAACAGCCTTGTTCAGATACAAAAGATAACTATTTAAAAATGTCGACAAGTTGTTCACAAGGGGGAAGTTTTGAGCCAACGTGTGCATGAAATATAAAATGGGAGTGGGAAGATCATTCAAAACGTGTGTCACTTTTATGAATGTAACAAATGCATGGCCTCTTGTAGCACTGGTGAGGATACAACCATAGTTTTGGGTCCTCAGCTTCTTCAAACACCAAACTACCAGAAATACGTACTTTGGGGAGGTTGCTTGAGGAGCTGAATCTACTATAAATGAATGAGTTGTGTGTGAGGCATACTTTTTGTGTCTATTAATTACGTACGCAAATCTATTAATTAATTATGTACCATTGAAATCTGAGACCCCTCTGACCTTTGAAGACCCTTTAAGACCTCTAGGATCCTTAAGACCCCTAAATACTCCTAAAGACCCAGAAGACCCAAAAGTCCCCAAGCACCCAAAATACCCAAAAGTGACTGAAGACTCAAAATAACGAAAAGTCCCCATGGAGCTAAAATACCCAAAAGACCCCAAGAACACAAAAGTCCCCAAGGATTGAAAAGACTCAGAAGACCCAAAAATTCCCGAGGATCCAAAAGACACCGAAGACCCAAAAGGCCCAGAAGACCCAAAATACACAATGGTGCCCGAGGACCCAAAAGACCCAGAGGACCAAAAGACCCAGAAGACCCCAAAGACTCAAAATTCCCCAAGCACCTAAAAAATCCGAGTACCCAAAAGACCTCAGAGTCCGGCAGGCAGGTATGCTACAAAGCGGTGAAGACCAATGAAAATGTGGTACAACGGACCAACAGGCCCACTAGTTAAAGGAAGCTATTGTTCAAATTACCTGGTGGTAAAGAAATCAACCTTGAGAGCAAATACCTGATGCTGGCAACTTTAGCTCTGACCCACAGTCGGTTTTAGATATGGAGAATAATTATGTGTTTGATGTTGACAAGTACAAGGAGTGATCAAACAGTGCCATACGATTTGGTTACCTTGTATCTTACTTGAAAAGGTGCCCGGCGATGGAGATTCACAAAGTAATGGCAATCCTGGATGTCTCTTGTGCCAACTTCACTTCTTCACGGCACTTCGATCCCTGCTTGTTGGTGTCCATTTGTTCTGACAAGACAAGAAAAACAATTGGTTCAAAATGCAAGGTCAAAGTTGGAAGTGGCCATTACAACTACTTGTTATCTCTACGGGAGGGTGGGTGTGGATGGTATGTTCCAAAACACAGAACCCTTGATGGCAAAACTAGCAGTATGGCAGTTTCTGCAAGGCGTGACTGTGCAGGAAATCAAAATCAGAAGCACACAGGCAAAAGGAAAACACAATGGAATATTCGTCTCTGTGAAGGCTAATGTCGTTTCCCACGGCAGTAAACATAGTCGTATCAACCTTTAGTTGATAATATCCATTGTTTAAAAGGGAAAGGGCTCTGCGAGCAAGATATCCTGTTGCAATTTCACGCTACGAATCGCATTTGAGAGTTTGAATTAGACTCGCCAAATAAAGGGGCATATAAGGATGATTTGCTCACGAATTCCTTCACACAGCTCGATTAAATCATTCCGAGTTGCATTACAGCTCCACGCAGACTCCTGTATGCGTTGCCGTGGGGAGTTCCTGCGTAGCTAACGTGCCACATTTTGTGGTGACAACTGCATCCGAAGGGAGGGCCCAGTAGTGAAATCATCATTGGAGTTAGAACGACAAAATGAATCATGGCACTTCGTGACTGCACGACGCGAAGAAAGCCAACGCACAAGGGACACATGAGTGACGGGTACAAGCACAACCCATTGTGCCACATCCACACTGAAAACCACCTTTATTTCCTTCGTGTGATGTTCGTACAAGCGAGCTTGTCACATCCTATATTTGGAAAAGGAATACATCTCTATCTTGCTTTGCACCTTCATTTGCAAACCCACGTTCTGCGTGTAACCCGATTGCGTCCAAATGCTGAAAAATGCTGAAAAGTACAAATGCTGAAAAGTACAAATGCTGAAAAGTACAAATGCTGAAAAGTACCTAAACAATGATGCAATAGGCAATGCAGCCAAATCAGCAAGACGCAGTAAGAGGTTAAACCCCCCCCCCCCCCCCCCCCCAAAAAAAAGCAAAGGAAAAATGCTCAAGCGAAGGAAATCTCAAAACATACACCTAGAAACAATTATTTGACAAAACAAATAACTTTAGACTGTCAGCTAAATCCGAGATATGTGTTCCTAAATCTGAGTTTTGTTCCAGGGAAAACATTCCCCAAATTCAGAAGCAAGTGAAAGAAAACATATCTTCCCGTGTTAACGCAGTCGGAACAGATGTCCGAGACTTTTGATTGTATGGACAAAGGATTGTCGCATATCGGGTCAATCCTTACGAACACGCAAGAAACATAAATTGGGTAATAAACAAGCATTCTCTCTTTGGGCTAGATTGCTCAATACAAAGTGAACAAGGCCTTGCGTTTGGCAAGGTAGTGAGGGATGTCATAATTGAACCAAAGACACTGAACTCTGCGCTGGATAAACACAACACACGAGCAGAAACACAAAGAATAACGTACTCCTTGAATGAGATCGGGTTCCATCATCCCAGGAGAGTTAGCGAACCCCTGTCAGGCACGACGAAAAACTCCTGCCTGCATCGAAGCCTTCCGTAGCCTCATGTTCAGCACAGGCGATGCCCACCGACTCTGCTGTTGTGTGGAATAATAGATGGAGGTGCGGGCAGCACTTGGATACAAGTACATCTCCACCGCCATAAAAGGCCATGCTTCCGTTCAAATTGTGAGAATCAACCTTGTTGACAGTCCCCTCAAGACTGGGTAGGCTCTACAAGAATGTCAACTATGTCAGGTATGGCTGTTAAAATCACTTCGGCAATACAGGCTCAAATGGAACTTTGGGTACACACACCAAACCTACCACAAGGCATGAGGTTGCATTCTCAGGTCTGTGTCTCTCTTGAAGGGGACAATTGATACCACAACAGGCATAATGAAGTGCATGAATGAAGGTATACAGTGACTTCGAGCTGGAAAATTTCATCCGGGAATTACTTATGGAAAACAAAGCACGTTGCTCCAAGAAATGATGTAATTGGCGAATGATTTTCTCACATTGGGTCCACTCGCCTGCCTCAAAAAGCAGTCGCCTGATTGGCCGGCAGAACGTATTTTACATCAACATGGAAATGTTTCATTATGAAAATGGCTTGACAAGTGTGTGGTGAAGTATGTGAAGTATGTGAAGTAGCTTGCATACGAGTGCCAGTGTGCAGCTACGTTCTGACCTTGCGTTTCTGCCAGTGCTGTTGGTGGGTGGTCGTTAGGCACCCAGCAAGAGCAGCCACACTTATCCCGAGAGAATCTTCTAGCGCTTCAGGTTTAACGACAGGCACATTCTTTTACCTTCAACATCTGCAGCACTGTCTTAAATGTCCAGATGGTAGAATCGAGAAAGGGAATGGCACAAGCCATTGTCGATGTAAAATGTAAAAACGCAATCTGGCGAACAAGGGAGCTCAAAACGAAGTACAAGAAATCGAAGACCGGCCGCGTCCGCTTTGTACCCAAACTAAATTTGACGAAAACGGCAGTTTAAAAATTGTACATTTTATTCATTTGTGTTCTCCCTGTTCTCAAAAATAAAAGTTTATTGAAGATTTGATGACAAAATCTCAACTGGTATAAATGTTATGGCCCGGAGAGACACAATGAAGCGCAATGGTAAATAAAGAAAACAGAAGTGATAGAAAAAGAAAATAAGCGTCTCATGTCTGACGCCCTGCAGTGGGGCTTATAAGGTCTATATATAGTCAAGATGACTTTGACCTTTCACATTTTGACCCAATTTTTTATTATTTTCTCCATATTCTATAAATAAAGGCTTGTTTAATAATTGATGATAAAAGCTCAAATGGTAAAACCAAAAAAACCTTATGGTTAGGACAGACTGACACACACACACACACACACACACACACACACACACACACACACACACACACACACACACACACACACACACACACACACACAATAAGTGATATCAAAACCCCATGTCCTGCTGTGTGGGGAGACCAGCTGATAAACAAGAAGGGCTAAATTAGTGGGTGCATGAACAATAATATTACGGCACACTTCGCGTGCCTCACCACACGTCGCTGCAGAGTCAGAGGCATCTTTGACCATGCCTGCTCTCCCCGGGAGTGAGGAAGGGGGGGGAGGGTGGTGGGTGTGGGTTAGGTGGGCTGGGTGATGGTGGATCAGGGGTTGTGTGGAGGATGGGGGGATGGTGGAGGGGCAAAGGGGGTTGATGGGGGAGGTCGGCTAAATCAATTTTGTGCTCTGATTGAATATATACTGTGAATCAGAAATCAGAACCCAACACGTATAAATAAAAAGCAACTCAACACAAATTTATATTTATTTTAAATTGGAACTGGACAGCAAATACAACATAATATCAAAAACTGGAATGGAAAGTCGAACTACCAGTCTTACAGAGCAGACGTGCCCCCAATACACTGCTTCACTTGGACTTCCGGCCGGGTTTTTGCGTCGTATATTTTCTTTTGCCCATATCTCGGTCTTGATTAATCAAGTCAAAGTAACCAAAAAAACAGCGCTGTTGAATATACAGGGAAGTCACGAATGTGCTTCTTTGGTTATATATATATATATATATATATGAGGTCGCTACGCTCGCCTCCTATGCGTCGTTACAGAGGAAAGGGCTTGTTTTAGCTGAGGATAATGACTGTACCCGAGTTGCTGTGTTGTCATGATTTACACCAATCAAAATAAAAACAATTATTTTGCACAAATTTATTTGTAGTGTTTGTGATATTACATTTTTTATAAGCAATTTGGGTTGAAAAAATAAAAATAAAATAAAAAAGAACCCCTCAGCACATACATACGGGATGGGTAGGTGCAGACTAAATGTATGGGACAATTACACCTCACCACCATGCAATTCAAAACACCTCACCACCATGTAATTCAAAACACCTCCCCACCATGTAATTCAAAACACGTCACCACCATGTAATTCAAAACACCTCACCACCATGTAATTCAAAACACCTCACCACCATGTAATTCAAAACACCTCACCACCATGTAATTCAAAACACCTCACCACCATGTAATTCAAACCACCTCACCACCACATAAATCAAAACACCTCCCCACCATGTAATTAAAAACACCACACCACCACATAATTCAAAACACCTCACCACCACGTAACTAAAAACACCTCACCACCACGTGATTCAAAACACTTCAGCACGACGTAATTCAAAACACCTCACCAACATGTTATTAAAAACACTTCACAACCACAGAAACAAAAGTTTGAGGGCGTTATTCAGTGACAAGACAAGACAGACACTGCACATATATATATATATATATATATATATATATATATATATATATATATATATATATAATATAAACATAGCAGAATTTGTTCTAGAAAATTTGAAGAAGAAGAAGACGTTTTAGTTACAAATATACATACATAACCATATATGTTTGCTCCATTATAATAAGATATTGAGCCATCAAATGGATGTTACCCAGAAAATCAGTTGGTAAATATTTTTAAGAAGAAGAAGAAGAAACAAAAGGAAATAAAAACAGATGCTCTTTCAACCTTCTCGGTGACCTGCAAAGCAAACTCACATGATGAGTGGGAAAAAATAAAACAATTAATACATTTGAACCAGAAACCTCAGCTGTAACTTCATCTCCCATGCCGTGCTACATCAAATGATTCTTACTTTGTAAACCCGCAAAGTGAGCACCCAGCCTTTGGCAAGGATACCTGCAAGTGAAAGAGATACTAAACACAACCGGTGACCACTGCAATCTTTCCAATTGAGACCACTACATTGATGCCCCATGTTGAGTAAATATTCCATTTTGATCACACTTGCAATGGAAACCCAAGGCACCGCGTGCATTGAGAGACGTCAAAAAGCTACACGTGCTTTAGCAAACTTGGTTTAGGATAGAAATGCATTGGCCGGTGATTTTTAGGATGCACGATTCTCATTGGTGGAGCAAAGCCAATGTTTGTAAAAATCATGGCATTTATCTTTCCCAACATCTGCTACCAGGGGCACAATGAGGGGTGAATGGGGGGAGGTGGCCCGCGCGGACGTGCTCCTGGCAATAGAGTGTAATATCTACAACAAATAGACATTCTGCTCCATAATGATTTTAATTGATAGTGGTTCCTGCGACCTGTCGGGCCACCACCTCCATCTGAGAAAGATTCTGCTTGCACGGGCCCTGTCCGCCATACCCCAAAATCTCACAGCCAGCGATTCTTCTGGAAATACTTTGTGAGCGAAACACTTGCGAAGCTACGGGAAGAAAGAGAAAGCCAAACTTTTCAAAGGGGTTCCAAACACCGAACAATGTCTCATTTCCTCCCAAGCGCAGCAAGCGGTGAAAACCCGCCATGCCCGCAGACGCAATTCCCATTAAATATGCCTCTGCCAGGTGGGTAAGAATTAAGACGATGTTAGAAGAACGTTAAACTGCACAAGATGCTTGGGACACAATGTTGAGCCTATTTGTGTTTGTTGCCCTTGATGAGCGAGACTCATCACGGGCACACTCTATATTCTGAGCTAGCACCGAAGAGGGCCCGGCAATGACGCATGCTGAAAGGGAGTACTCAGCTTTCACTCCGGTTGTTTGTTTGTTTTGTTGTACACCTTCCTGGAAGTCCTAGCAGTGTCCGTGTGTTTTTTAACCTCTCCCACCTCCCCCCCCCCCCCCTTCCAATGCCTCCTCCCCCAAAGCCCTCTTCCTCCCACAGATTTCCCGATGTCCCTGCTCTCAAATGTTGTGCTTATGTGCTTCCCTCTCTCTAACCATCTTGTCTCCCACTCCCTTTATCATATGTTTTATGTGTCAGTTTTTTTTTTGTGATTCATGTTAGCTCTTATACGAGCCTCGATGTTGAAAAAAAACAAAAAACGCTCTCGCCGCCACACAATGCCTTTCACACTCGTCTGTTACGTCACAGAACAATTCAATCGGCACGTGCACCACCACAATGGCTCCCTCTCATTAGGAATACATTACTCTTGTTGCTAAACAAACGACAAGGGAATACATACAACGTACGCATTAAATGCGGAAAAGTACGGAATAATTTATTTGGATGTATTCGTTCATAATTTGCTGTTCACTTCAATTCTTAGAATTAATTAATAAATCGCCCAGTGCGTTACAGGTGAGATAAGCTTGAGCAAAACCTGAGCCGATGAGTTAGGGTTGTGGAGCAATTGGTCACTTGCTGTAGAAAACGTGCAGGTGTGCGGCGGATTTTTTAAAGTGTTCCCACTTTTTCTTTTTTTGTGTGAAAAACCTTGTCCTGTCCCCGATACAATCAGACAGGATTTTACAGAGATTGCACTTTTACCTTTGAGCCACCCAGCCGGGGATCAATTCTCAGCCCGACTGTAACCTGGCGGATTGGTGCTTCCGCGGCCATGAGGACATCGCATTCCAAATTCTCACACGTGCATCAGGTTTGCTGAAGGTGTTCATGCAGACATAAATAAAACATAAAACATAAATAAAAACATAAAAAACATAAACACAAAACATAAACATAAAACATAAACACCTAGACCTACACACCTAACCTAAACCTAAACACCTAGATCTAGACCTAGACCCAGACCTAGACCTAAACCTAAATACCTAGACCTAAACCCTAAACACCTAGACTGAAACCTAAACACCTGGACCGAAACACCTAGACCTAAACCTAGACCTCGACCTAGACCTCGACCTAGACCTAAACCTAAACGCCTAGACCTAAACCTAGAGCTAGACCTAGACCTAGACCTAAACACCAAGAGATGGGTGTGCATAAAAACATAAAAGAAAAATATGATTGAAATTCTCACCCCAAATTTTTTTTTACATCTTTTATATTTTTTGGACAAAGCATGCGTGAAACCATAACCATTAAGAATACTCTTTGCCTGGTTTTCAAAATCCCCCATAAAAACGTTTTTTGGCTTTGTTCCTACTTAGGGAAGAAAGGCTTTTGTTTCTTTGCTTGTCGAGGTTTCTTTCTTTCTATCTTTCATCATGGGATAAGTGTGTAGCTGACATTGATCGCCCTTAAGATCACATGTGTGTGATCATCACAGTTGCCCTTAAGAAAGTGGTGGTTTGCCTCATTCTTAAACCATTGTAGTCCATATAGGCTATATGGCATAGTTCCCTACAACAATGTTACTTGGTAAGGAGTTCCGGCATTTTTGACCCAAAGGAAGATGAAGGAATCGGTCCAAGTCAGGATAATGTGTGACTTTGAGTGCAATGAAAGGCAGTTGTATTTTGAGTAAAAAGTTCATCGAGGCGCATCACACAGAAGATGAGCATTATGAGTGGAAAATAAAAAACAGACGCCCCGTTGTGTATCGGACTTCCTACACAAGATGTCCTTGTTGAGTCCAAAATCAGGCCAATCTGTCCTCCCACGGTGAGCTTCCAGAAGCCAAACGCTTCCCTGATTTATCCAAAGTAAATATTAAGCAGAAATGCTGCATCTGTAAAATGTTATCAGGATCAAGGACTTCGTCTAATCAGAGCATTTGTTTGGAAGTTTTCAAGCAATGATTAATAGCACAACTCTGTGATAAGAAATAATTAATGAAATAATCAGTCCAAGAGCACATGTGGTGCACGCGCTATCACAGCTACTTTATGCCAGTTCCAATGGGTATGGAAAATGCAACTCCACCAACGCATTAAAATGGTATTCAATCATCCATAGGGAATGTGAATGTGTTAGATTAGAGAAGCTTCAATATTCACAGGGAAACGTTAGTTAGAGAAACGTCCATTGATTAGCCCGTCCTCTGCACAGCAGGAGACAGGGTTTTGTCATCACTTCTCTGTGTGTGTGTGCCTGTGTGTGTGTGTGTGCCTGTGTGTGTGTGTGTGTGTCTGTGTGTATGTGTGTGTGTGTGTGTGTGTGTTTCTGTGTGTGTGTGTTTCTGGGTGTGTGTGTGTGTGTGTGTGTGTGTGTGTGTGTGTGTGTGTATGTGTGTGTGTGTGTGTTTGTGAGTGTTTCTGTGTGTGTGTGTATGTGTGTGTGTGTGTGTGTGTGTGTGTGTGTGTGTGTGTGTGTGTGTGTGTGTGTGTGTGTGTGTGTGTGTGTGTGTCTCTGTCTGGGCTTTAACATTTTACCGTTTGAGCAATCAAGTTTTCACCAAAGCTTTATTATGAGAATGCAGAGAAGGCAAATTGATAATTTTGTCATAAGGTGAAAGGTCAGCATCACATAAAATCACCAATTTTCATCCAATTGACCTGGAATTTCAATTTACCATTTGTGTTTTGTCATCAAATTTTCAACACAGCTTTATCTATCTATAATTCCAGCAATCTCTGTGTGTATGTTTGTATGTTTGTATGTTTGTATGTTTGTATGTTTGTATGTTTGTATGTTTGTATGTATGTTTGTCTGTGACCGCTGTTTCTCGACAACTACCGGTCCGATATACTTGAAACTTGCCAGGTATATTGCTGGGGACCCGAGGATGTGCCTTTTCAAGATTTTAAATTAATCGCAGAAGTAGTTACCGAGCTATGTCCAAAAAACGATTCAACCAATCAGAGAGCAGCGAGCTATCACGTGTGCCGAACGTGGCGAACAGACTCTGCCTCGGATGGCACATTTGAGAGCGTATTCATTTATTTCCCGTCGGCAAACTATGTTGGCGTTAAACTATGTTTTAAAACTAATTAAAACTACTATCTATAATTCCACGGGTCCGATAAAAAACACCGTACTCGCAAGCCGTTCGCTTTGGACCAAACCATTTCATGTAAATAGAGGGGGGGGATTGTCACCGTACTCGCAAGCCGTTCGCTTTGGACCAAACCATTTCATGTAAATAGAGGGGGGGGATATAATTTTAGATATAGATATAGTACGGGCATGCCCTAGTCTATCTATAATTCCAGTAATCTGTGTGTGTGTGTGTGTGTGTGTATGTGTGTATGTCTGTGTGTTTGTCTGTGACCGCTGTTTCTCGACAACCACGGGTCCGATATACTTGAAACTTGCCAGGTATATTGCTGGGGACCCGAGGATGTGCCTTTTCAAGGTTTCATATTAATCGGACAAGTAGTTACCGAGCTATGTCCAAAAAACGATTCAACCAATCAGAGAGCAGCGAGTTATCACGTGTGCCGAACGTGGCGAACAGACTCTGCCTCGGACGGCACATTTGAGAGCGTATTCATTTATTTCACGTTGGCAAACTATGTTGGCGTTAAACTATGTTTTAAAACTAATTAAAACTAATTTGCGATTCTTTCGCTTTCCTGCGCGTTTGTGCACGCTATGGCGATTTCTTTACCAAACTCCGCAAGTCGTTCGCTTTGGACCAAACCATTTCATGTAAATAGAGGGGGGGGGGGGGGTTGTCACCGTACTCGCAAGCCGTTCGCTTTGGACCAAACCATTCCATGTAAATAGAGGGGGGGGATTGTCACCGTACTCGCAAGCCGTTCGCTTTGGACCAAACCATTTCATGTAAATAGAGGGGGGGGATATAATTTTAGATATATATATAGTACGGGCATGCCCTAGTCTATCTATAATTCCAGTAATTTCTGTGTGTGTGTGTGTCTGTGTGTATGCGACCGCTGTTTCTCGACAACTACCGGTCCGATATACTTGAAACTTGCCAGGTATATTGCTGGGGACCTGAGGATGTGCCTTTTCAAGGTTTCATATTAATCGGACAAGTAGTTACCGAGCTATGTCCAAAAAACGATTCAACCAATCAGAGAGCAGCGAGCTATCACGTGTGCCGAACGTGGCGAACAGACTCTGCCTCGGACGGCACATTTGAGAGCGTATTCATTTATTTCACGTTGGCAAACTATGTTGCCGCTATGTTGGCGTTAAACTATGTTTTAAAACTAATTAAAACTAATTTGCGATTCTTTCGCTTTCCTGCGCGTTTGTGCACGCTATGGCGATTTCTTTACCAAACTCCGCAAGCCGTTCGCTTTGGACCAAACCATTTCATGTAAATAGAGGGGGGGGGGGATTGTCACCGTACTCGCAAGCCGTTCGGCTTTGGACCAAACCATTTCATGTAAATAGAGGGGGGGGATTGTCACCGTACTCGCAAGCCGTTCGCTTTGGACCAAACCATTTCATGTAAATAGAGGGGGGGGATATAATTTTAGATATATATATAGTACGGGCATGCCCTAGTTATGATAATACAGAGAAGGAAAGTTAATAATTTGGTCAAAAGGTCAAAAACTCAAAGGTCAGCATCACATAAAATTGTCAATTTCCATCTGATTGACCTGAAATTTTAAGAATTTGCATATTGGATCACTGAATTGGTTCACCAATCAAAAGCTAGAAGCCAATTGGTTGTTTTTTTTTAGATCAAAAGGTCAAAGTTCAAGGTTGTGTAAAATCACAAACTTTCACCCAATTGAGCTGAAATTTAAATAATTTGCATATTGGGTAATTGAATTGGTTCACTAATCAAAGGATAGGAGTCGATTTTTTTTTTTTGATTAAAAAGTCAAAGGTCAAAAGGCTGCATAAAATCATCAATTTTCATTTTGTATTTTTTGTTAAACTGTTTTCGTTATTTTGGGCCTATGGAAGAAGAAGAAGAGGAAGAAGAAGAAGAAGACGACGGCGACGTCTGAATACAAATGGATGCGGACATGCTTTGCATTTTCAGATACTTTCTAGTTATGCATTTTAACGGAAGTGGAAAGGTAAAATGTAACTAACTGCATGAAAGACAATTTCAAGATGTGTGTTTCAAGACAGAGAGAAGCTTGTCCAAGGACACACGCATGCACGCACGCACACGCACCAAAGTGAGGAATATAAAATGACAGCATCATTATCTAAGACTAAGGGCTAGAAAGTTTGCAACAGCAGCAGTTTTGCCAGGAAATAACTCAAAGTGGTCCAGTTGAATTCTGGGGCATCATAAAAAGAAAATAAAAACTAACCATTCCACAAAAATCCTTCACGGTTGAGCAACACTATTTCAATTGACTGTTCACTTCCAAGTACTTTTTAGGACATGTGGTATTAGTCCGCTACGATGGGGAAGAAGTAGCGCACTTCCCTTTGATTACCTTCGCAAAAGCGGAGGGTTATGTTTTGATCGCTGTGTATTTATTTGTATGTCTGTGTGTGTGTATGTTAATCGCATAACTCAAAAAGTATTCAACCGAATTGCATGAAATTTGGTGGGATGATTGGTTATTATACGGGACACATTTGATTAGATTTTGGGAAACAGATTTGCTCAAATTCTGACTATTTTTAACTCGATCGTATTTCACTCAAAGTTATGAGCGACTGAAGAAGAAGATGTCCATCCAGGACGTCATCACTATAACGCGATCTCCCGCGATCATTTCAACCTCAAAAAAAATTATAATTGCAGATTTGTCAAGAGATGAGGCATATTAACAAACGAATGAAACAGATTTGCTCAAATTCTGACTATTTTTAACTCGATCGTATTTCACTCAAAGTTATGAGCGACTGAAGAAGAGGATGTCCATCCAAGACGTCATCACTATAACGCGATCTCCCGCAATCATTTCAACCTCAAATGAAATTCAAATTGCAGATTTGTCAATCGGGGAGGCATATTAACAGACGAATGAAACAGATTTGCTCAAATTCTGATTTTTAAAAATCGATCGCATTTCACATAAAGTTTCACATCGCATACACTCCCATGCCAAGTACAGAACAGTAGCTGCGGCGAAGGTATGCGCTCTACCGAGTGCCCGGATTCTAGTTTACCTTTGAGTTGTCTAGCCTCGGCTCAACTCCCGACCCGGCCATGAACTGTCGGATCGGTGCTTCGCAGGCAAAGCAACAAGTCACGAAAAGCACTGTCCCTCAGATTAATGTTAAGCCGAGTGTCCCGTCTGCTAGCATTAGTTGGCGGCTGTTAAAGATCCCATGGTGTGTTTCAACAAGCATGAGGCAAGATATTGCTGGCACCCTGAACAAATGGTGAATTGGTACCCAAACCAGCTCCAGTCAAACATCAGGCCGAGCAAGCCGAGAGGTGGCAACGAGACAAGAGGAAAGAATGAGATTAAAGTGGGAACTAATGTAGAGGTTTCTGTGTGGATTGAGATTCGAGATTGTAGGTAGAGTAAGATACTTGTAGGATTCATTCATAGGGCTCCTGGTATGAGAGAGAAGAATGGGAGAGCGGCTTCACGAAGAATTCAGAAACGTCTATTCAAGAGGTAGAGTGTTCATCATGGGGGATTTAAATTTGCCAGGGATAGATTGGGTCCAGGAACGGGGAAAGAACAGAACCGAGGAGGATTTCCTGAATCTATTCCAGGATTGCTTTTTCAACTCGTTTGTAGAATATCCCATGGGAGAAGTGGGGGCAGATAAAGTCTTTTTTAAAGCAATGATCCCAATATGGTGGAGACGGTGGAGGTAGGAAAACATCTGGGGCAGATAGGTGACCACAACATAGTGAGTGCATCTCTATTGTTGAGATGTAGAGTTTAGGATAGTAGGGTAAGGCTGTTAGATTTCAGGAAGCAAATTTTGAAGGTATGAGAAGAGAGATAGGTGGTCTTGATTGGGAAAAGGTAATGCGTGGGGAGTCTGCATCAGAGAAATGGGCCACGTTCAAGGAGCCATTGCAGAGAGTAGAGTAGGTATATTCATTCCAGTGATGTTTGAAGGTAGATGCACAAAGGAGACAAGTCAAGTCAAGAGACAAGAGTCAAGAGTCAAGGATAAGTAAAAGACATTCATTGAGTACAATATAGCAGGACTGGAGTCGGACTCGCCTCAACGTAGTCGTAAAGAGAGGCTAATTAATAAAATAACTCAACAAACCGAGAAGAGAGTATGAAAAGGATATGGTCAGAAATCTTAAAACATAACAAGAAGACATTATTTAAGTCTATAAGGGGAAAAGGAAAGATGAAGAGGAGTTGTGGGGCCGGATAATACGCATCCAAGAGTATTGAGGGAGGTGGCGGAGCAGATAAGTGTGGTGTTAGCGGATATCTTTAACAGCTCGTTGGAGTCAGGACAAGTACTGGAGGGTTGGGGAAAAGCAAATATAGCATTTTAAGAAAGGATCCAGATAATAATTGGGGGATTATAGACCTGTTAGTTACACCTGTTGTGGGGAAGGTGCTCGAGTCATTAATTAAGGCACGGATAGGGAATCATTTGAATAATTTCCAATTAATTAAAGGAATCCCCTTCGAATTTACTAAGGAGAGGTCATATGTTTAACAAATGTATTGTCTGAGTTGTATGAAGCATTTTCTGACTGGGTGGATGAGGGAAGCGGAGAGGACACAGTATATCTCACCTTCACAAGGCATTTGGCAAGGTACGCCATATAAGGCTGTTGGCTAAGGTGAGGGCTTGTGGAGTGGCTGATCAGGTAACTAACTGGGTTGGAAACTAGATTAGTGATAGGAAGCAAGGAGTGCCTGCGAAAAAGAGGATGTCTGCTGCAAAGAAGTAAGTCCTCAAAGATAAGTTGTAGGACCGTTTGTATTCATAATATACATCAATAGTTTGGACAGTGAGGTTAAGAGTAGGGTTTCCAAATTAGAAGATGACACAAAGCTTGGAGGTAAGGTAGACAGCAAAGATGGAGGTGATCAAATTCAGAAAAGTCTAGATTATTTAATGGACTGGGTAAACTGGGCAACGTAAACTGGGCTAGCATTCCCTCTGGGCTGGTGCTCCTGCCTCACACCTAGCTCGGCTTCACGCTGTTGAAACCAAAGCTTTCAGAATCATTGGAATCTCCCACGATGAAGCTAACTCGAGGGCCTTTCACTCACTCACCGAAGGCAGGTTGGTGGTCTTTCTGTCTTCTCCCGACTCCTCTCCGGCCTTGCTCCCCCAGCTCTGTCGGTGCTCTGTCCCCCGAATATTCCTACAGGTCGCACAAGATCTGCCTGCAACCCTCTTATGGTTAAACTGCCAAAATCAAGACTCTCTGCTCACCTTCACTCTTTCATTCCTCTTTTCTCCCGCCTCTGCAACAAACTCCCTCACTCTCTTCAATCCCATTCCTCCCTCCAGGTCTTTAAAACAGCTGTTCACCACCATCTCTTATCTTCCCCCATCCAAAACCTTCATCTTTTCTACCCCCGCTAATTTCACCCCAGATCCACTTTTTGAAATACCGACTTCTTTCCTGGAAGTCCCAGCAGTGTCCATGTGTTTTCTACCTTGAGATATAAATATATATAAACCACCTTTAGAGGCCATTTTTCCCCGCAAAGTGGAGGTTGGCCTTTTTCGGGAACCGTGGTTGTTGTTGTTTTTCGGTCCCCTTTTTGAAGCAATGTTTTACGGCCGGATGCCCTTCCTGACGCCAACCCTTTTTGCCGCCTTTGACGACAAACAGGGAATTACCAGTGAACTGGTACTCAATTAGCCGACCTCGGAAGGATGACAGGCTGAGTCAACCCCCCTGGCGTTAATTCAGCGATCGACCGGGATTCAGATCCCAGGATCCTAGGATCCTAAGCCGGCACCCTAACCGCTAGCCCAACACCATTACCTTGAGATAAAGGAGAATAATCTGGGGGTGGTGATAGACTAAGCTTTGTTCTTGTTCGTATGCTGCACAAGACTGCATGGTAGCATGATTGGCTGAGGGCGTGGCTATGCTGCTGATGCTACGCCCTCTGCTGGTTATGGCAAGAATTTTAAATTTGTTCACGGTGCCGGTGATAGCTCGCCTACTTTTCGCGAAGGACGCCGTCGGATATTTAACATCCACCAACTATAATGCTGGCAGACAGGACGACCGTTTAACATCAATCCAAGGGATGGCGCACACATTGAAGAATTAGTCTGCCCTTGAAACACCGGAATGACAGTTTTTATAGTTGGGTCAGGATTCAAACCCAGGTTGGAGAGCTTAAAGGCGGTGTGCATATCTCTGCAGAACACTGACGCTGACAAGACAAGCGGGCACGGTTTAAAGGTAAATAAGGCAGTCAAAGAAAATTTAAAATAATTCCAAACAGGAAACTCACTGTTTTTAAGGATGTTATAGAGGACAAAAACAACAGGCACATAGAAATAATGCAATGCGTTATCGATAGGGTGATGTACTAGACTCTGCGGAAAATGGCGGTAAAACCCGGAATTAATTTATTTATAGCCTACGACTTGAAACCTCTTTAAACATTTCTTTAAACGTTCTATGGTAATTCTATACTTAACCAATGTAGTACACAAATCGCCTTCATAATACTTCCAAAAACCATGCTATCTATATAAATAAAACACAGTTTGTGTGTGTGTGTGTGTGTGTGTGTGTGTGTGTGTGTGTGTGTGTGTGTGTGTGTGTGTGTGTGTGTGTGGGGGGGGGGGGGGGGGGGGGGGGGGGGGAGGGGGGTTTGTCCGAGGCCGTTATTTTTTCTTTCATCTTTAGATCCATATTGTTAGCCATAACTTAGCGCATTTCCGATTGGGTTCTGAACATTACAGCCTCTGCCTCTGCCACAGCTGAGAGCGATCACATGACAATTTTCAAGTTTGCAAGGAAGACGGCACGAGACCCCAGACCCATATATACATCACTGCTTGCGCCATCAATTTGCATGTTATCGGTTACCGTTTATGGCGTTTTTTTGGAGTTTTTTTTTTTTAATCGCTCGATAGTGCCTAAGCCTTTTTTAATTAATGAAAGTTACATACAAGTACACATTCGCATAAATAAATAAAAAAACAATCACCAGACATTTGAATACAAATAAATCAAACAATTCCAGAAGTGTACAAAGTTGGTGGTATGGCTTCTTCTTCTTCCTGATCAGCATCACACTTACCTCAGAAACGTGATGACCACCACATTTACCCCCATTCACCCACCAGCATATATATGAACCTGCTTCCTCTCCTGCCTCCCCCCCTCCCTCCTCCCTCCTCCCCTCCCTCCTCCCCTCCCCTTCCCCCCTTCCTCCCCCTCCCCTTTCACCCTTCCTCCCCCTCCCCCCCTCCCCCCCTCTCCTCCAATCTTACATCCCCCCCTCCCCTCCCCATCTCCTCCTCCCTCCCACCTTCCCCCTCCTCCTCCCTCTCACCTCCCCCCTCGCCCCCCCATACCTCACCCCCCTCCCCTCCACATCCCCCCCCCCTTTCCCCCTCACCCCTCCCCCTCCCCCGCCCGGCAACGCCGGGTACTTCTGCTAGTATATTTATATATAGCATGAGAAGGTGTGCCATGTGAGAGGGCCGCGTAAAAGAAAATGCCGATTGACACTACGTTCTATGGTGATCTGATCACTGATCAGTAAAGCCTCCATCTCCAAAACTGTGACTCAACATTGTCTTATTACAGTGTATAAGGTTGGTGTACAAGAATGCTTCAGTAGCACTAAACTTGCGGATTTTTTTTAAACAATTTTTTAAACCATTATTTTATTAAATTTGAAGTATTATACTTCAACACTGTGTGGGGTATTCTGTTCTATGAACTCTCTAATTTACAAATTATTGATTCAACAAGTTTTACCTATTTCAGAAAAGTTTGTTAAAGCTCAACTTCTCAACAACAACAAAAAAGCAATTCATCTCAAGCAAGATGGCCAACAATTTTTGGAATGATGGACTACCATATATAAATCAATCATCCATCCGTAATACAGGGCAATGGTCCTGAAGAAAAACGTTTTAACCAAAGGTCGTGGTTTCTAACCATCAATCATTTAGCCTTTGAAATGAGAAACTATACTGAAAGTGTATTATGACATATGTACAATAACACACAAACACACCAGTCATAGCTGAACATTGCTCCTAACCACATTCTCAAGATTAATGGTCAATGTACTGTATTGATGCAAGACAAAACAAACGTTTAGCTTATCTACATTGCCCATTGTTGTTGCCTGCAGAAGGAATCAATGCCTCGAACCATACAATACGTCTAGAGCTACACCAGGTAGAGCTTTGCTTTTCCTTGGCAGAAAATCTCTGTATGACAGGCAAATGTTTCATTTTCCATTTCAGTGCCACTGACCCATTTTGCACCTTCCCACAGCAAGTTGGCTTTGCTCCTCTTCGTGGAATGAGGTGCAGATGCAGACAGCTCGTCAAACGAGGTCCGGGGCAGTTCCCCTACCTATACGACAGGTCCGCCCCAGAGACTTCCGACTGCACATTTTGGGTTTGAAAGTCAAACAAAAGCGCAGACATGAGATGCCTCTCCCCAAACTCAGAGTGATCAATGGAATTTCGCAATGCGCTCCTTGCGAAGGATCAGCGACTCCATTTGCCAACGCTCAAAATTGGAAGGCTTCATTTCATGCCTCACGATAGCGATTTTCATCATAGC
Source organism: Myxine glutinosa (assembly GCF_964187855.1). Taxonomy (NCBI): domain Eukaryota; kingdom Metazoa; phylum Chordata; class Myxini; order Myxiniformes; family Myxinidae; genus Myxine; species Myxine glutinosa. The sequence goes on along the minus strand of NC_136262.1, from coordinate 220,633,515 downwards.
GAGAACCATTTTGCCTTTCCCCGGACTCGTTTTCTGCTCGGCACAATGGGCCCATCAACCGTTGCTTTGCCAAGTGCAATTTGCGTTGTTTTATTGTTGCCCGGCTTCGGTCATGGAGAACCATTTCCCACGTGTTTGAGGAATGTGTGCGGAATGGTTGAGCATGGCAGCCTGCGCGAATAAACACAGGTACTTGCCAAGCCAAGCAGACATTGAGCTAGCCACGGAGCTAACGCATGATTGATGCTTCAATAATCAAACTAGGCTTAATCACTATACTTCCCTGGTATTAGCGAGGAAACACTTTCGACAGCGGTGAGAAGCCACAACCTCAACCGCAGGACCTTTTCAGGCCATTGGAAATTGCCAATCATGAAAAAGCAACAGCTGGTCAATGAAAAGCATGCCCAACGAAGGATTAATAAAACGTCCACTTTGTGTGGTTTCATACTCGACCTGCCTCTTTTTAAAAATGGTGCTGAATTGCCCAGTGAAAACAATTCCGCTGTATCAGTTTTGTCCAAAACCAAAATGAAGGTTTTTATCGGTTGCGAACGTTTTCAGAGCTTGGAAATATTTTACACTCCTGGGACTGCAAGCTGCTGCCGAAGGAACCTTCGGTGATGGTGTGGACTTTCAATTTGGCCAGGGTAGCGGAACATTTTCTCAAGGTACTGTGGGATCATTAACATCCACGGGTTAATGATAGCAGATGGGGTCGTCAGCTAAACTTCCCCTTGAAGGAAGGTGCACTCTTTGATACAACCCCTGCCAAAGAAACACCAGAGGAACAGTTTGCCGTCGATTCAGGAATCGAGTCCAGACTAGGCAGCAGGTTCGTTTTTTTCTTCTCAACTATACTCCCTGTGCCGTTTGGTGCACCAGACATTGTCTGAACAGTTGCAAAATTAACTACAGCGAAGTCGATGATGTGCCAATGCAAATCCCCCATGCTTCCCACCTAAAGCAAAGTTGAAAGATGGCAAAAAAGATCCACCAGAAATGACCCAATATCAAATTCTGAGATAAATCTTCCTTTTTGACCCGTGACCTCATGTCCCCACCCCCTGCCCATGAACCAGGGGTCAAATCCACAAATTCTTCATATTTCATGAGTCCCCCAATGTTGATTACATAATACATATACAAAATTTCATTCAAAGAATGTTTTCAATTGTGCCCATAATTGCATTTTTGGTAATTGACCGTTTGACCCTGCCACAGGGTACCAGGGGGCATGGCCAAAAATGATACTGCTCTCTCACCTTCTTGCCATGTGATGATCATAACTACTAAGTTTGGTGAATTTCTACACAACTACTTAGGAAGAGATAGCCTGACGGACGCACAGAAAGACAGACGGAGTTGATTGCAACATTCCTCCTTTTTTAAAACGTGGGATAATCAAGGTAAGCAAATCCCACAGTCATAATCCATGAGGTTAATCAAATGTAAAACCACACCAAAATTCAAATCTCCATATTGGCCCTTACCCATGACAAGTACATAATGAAGGATGGCCCATTACCTCTTTCCAGTACTTTTGTTCCTTGCAATGAACATTTTTCATTTGAATTTGCCCGTTATACCATATATACTGTTACAGACGCGGTGGTGGATGTTGGTTCACCGAGCGGTTTGGTATGACCGCGCCTGCACGTTTACCCGATTATGCTCGAACGTTGCCGAGTCGCGCTACGCTAAATCAATTGAGGAAAAGGACACAACGGCTGGGTTAAAATGACACGACACCAAGGGTTCAGTTCTCAAGACCTCCGGAGGAGGTTATATTAGGGCGGAAGGTCAGATTACAACTACAAGAGGGACAGCATAGAAAGGCAGGCACTTAGACACGCTCTTATATTAACCCCGACAGACGACAGATAAACGGGACAAAAACTGACTCACACGGGGATTGATGGCAAGGAAAGCGGGTATTCGATGGCCAGCACAAGGTGCACCTTGTGCTCAGGGACAGGATAGCGCGGCCCAAAAGATGCAGGAGGTCTCTCAGCGCTCGGAGGTAGTGACTTCTCTTTCTCCAAGCTGGGGGCGCATCTGACGTCACGTCCGGTAAGTCGCTGCGTATATCCGGCGGGGAGTGACACGCCCTCGGCTCGTTAGCTCCGCCCCAGATGGAATCGGCCCGTTGCTTCTCATTGGGTGCGTGCGGGGGGGTTACCGGCTCCGCCCTTGACGAGGGGCCGACAGGCAGCCCCTTCTTGGTAACCCCGTCGGCGCACATGGGTAATGGCGGCTAACCGAGCCGGAGTGAGGACGCACACTCCCCGCACGCCGCGCCCCTCTGTTGTTGTAGTTGTTGTTGTAGTTGTTGTTGTAGTTGTAGTTGTAGTTGTTGTCGTTGTTGTTGTAGTTGTTGTTTCATGGGGAAGATGGGAGGAGGTAAGGGGAGGTCCTAAACTCACTACTGGTGCCATACGATCACATTCTGGTGCAACGAAGAGTCAGAATTAATGGAAACGAGTCCTTAACTGACATAGACTAAGAATAACTAGCAAGATGTCCTATAGTTGTCTACGTGAGATGCGGTGAACCTGGGCACGACATTTAATGGGGGAAAAAGGGGAAGGTCGGTTCTACAGAGTGTTATTTACAGGCAATGGGACTAGGGAATGGGGGATTGGGGATAGTTGGGGAGTATTGGGGAAATAGGGGAGTATTTACAAGCGGATATTGAGGCCAAGTCCCATATCCGCAACATTGCACCCTTCTCTACCCTCGGGGCGTCCCGACCCGATAAATTTTTACCTATTTTAGTGTGGCACTCAGATGTAGTTCCCTCTACTATTAACTCTACCCTGAGTGCGACAGTTTTACAGATGTTCACAAATGAGTAAATATGTCCCCCTGCGACGTTGCACCCTTCTCCTCACAGAAACACACCCACAGGATAACCGAATTGCGGAAAGAATTCGCAAACTAAACATACAGCCGGTAGGGAGCATTATTTACACAAGACTACGCTGATATTTACACTACGATCCAGGACCTGTTTTTGGAGGAACACATGCAGATGTTATGCATAGAGAGAGCACGCATGCCAGCATCGATACACCAACCCACGAGTGCTCTGTGGCCTTACGGCCTTTAATAATGTGCAGAGCACCCCATCCAAGCACCAAAAGCACCACCCCATAACACAGTCAGCACCATCCGGTGCACCAATAAAGTGTTTATAAATCACCGGTGGTGTCGCAGCCGGCCGATGTTCTGCCGCTGGTCTTGCCTTCATGTGGTGCACTTGGCCTTCTTGCTTCTTTAAAAATAAAGAAAGGCGCCAACCGCGTCCATTTCTTTATTGTGGCCGTCAGGGGGCCAACTATTAGTGGTTCACCTGTATGGCATAGGTGCCACGTTGACCCATAGGTCCATCCATGGGTGGTGCTTGCCCGCAAAAGAACTGCGGTCCATGGTGGGTGGCCACAAACATTGCGGTCCATATGGTGTATCGATCCAGGCAGCAAGCAGCGAAAGTGCAGGCCCACAACTGCGTAGCCAGCACCTCTCTCTCTCCTCTCTCTCTGCCCCAAAGCCAGATTCTCGGAGGTGGGAGACAAAAGAAGCAGACAAGTGAGTAAGGTGGTAAGGGCGCAAAAGTGCACGCAATGCAAGGTAATGCACACTGGGGGCACATGGGAACCAGGTGAGACAGGTACGTTCCTACCGTACGCCCCCCCCCCCACCAGGTAACCTACATGGCCCCTCCCTTACCCCCTTACTGTATCCACAAAACACAACACTACCCATAAACATCTATTTTACAAATCAACAAACATCCCTACTGTCTTCCCCGTTCCTCCCATATACCAAATTCGTCTTCTCTCCCTCCTAACCAATCAAATTTGCCATTTTCAACTCTCATCAAAATTTGCCATCTCCAATTCATCATCAGTCCCTCCTAGGGAGGGAGAGATGGAATCACCCCAATGTCTCATCCACGTCGTGATGCGTCTCACAAATCCAACAGCAGTCCTTGCTTCCTGCACACAGAACAAAGAAAACACAGGTGTGGAGTCATCATCATCACCACAGGTGAGTGGCTGCGTATGGTGCGACAGGTTCATCAATCCTAACTATTTCCTAAATGACTTTAACAACTTTACACTACCCGGGGTCTTTCTCCGGCCAAACCATTGGCCCTCTTACACTATGGGTTCTAAAAACCAATTCCCATTGGCCAAACTGTGGTGCTTTTCAATTTGGGGTCTCACTCCCCCGATTCATCTCCCGGTGCCCTCGCACAATTTCTGGGCTGTGGCGTGTACCTCTCCCAGCGGGTCTACCCACCTGCACACCTCCACCACTGCAGTTGCCTCCGAGCTTACCTGCTCCTTACCCTAACCTAACTACCTGGGGAAGGCCCTCTGGCGCTCTCCCCACTCGGTGCCCTCTCTGGCACTGGGCTACCCGATCCACACCCGGGATCCTCAGGCACCCACTCACAACTACCGGCTCCCAGAGCCCACCTGCGGCCTCACCTGGCCGACATCCTCACAGTGGTGGAGTGCCCAACCAACTACACACACTAACAGGCTACACGCCCAGCCATTTCCACGACACTAATGCACCCATCCACAACACCATTCTGCAACCGCACCACAAATGCCAATATCCAACCACAATTTACCTGTACCCTCTACCTATCACTTACACTACCCGCCCCGGGTACTCGTGAAAGGGGTCCACTCTCCCCCATCCACACCTTCGCACCATGCACACCACTCCGTACCACTTACTCCAACTCTCTCCACACACCTGTACCTGCACACCTGTGCTCTCACACCTGGTGCCACCTGCACCCTTCTCTCCCCAAGCGCATTCGCGCTGATCCACACACTCACTACTCATACACTGCTCCACACACCTGTCCAGTTGCACACCTGTGCAATCACACCTGTTCAATTCTCACACACACGGCATCATCTCAGCTAACTACTCCCTTCTGAAACTTGCGCTTCCCAGTCGTCCCTTTAAACTATTGCGCTCCCTCGTCATTATCATCCATACTAATCTACCTGCGTCCCCACTACAGGTATCAGTCACTAACTAAACTTAACGTTACCTAATGTCATCTTCGCTAGATCCCTACAATATAACCTAACCCACCCGGGCTAGTTTTCACTGCCATACACCCCATAAGCTATTGCTCCTTTGCCCCCACCCTATGGGAAGGGTGGCAAGGATGCCACCCTTACCCACCGGGCCCATCGCTCACTACCAATTTTGCACATCAAATTTCAACAAATCAAAAATTTGCCAATCACTACCCATCAGCTGCCAATCACTACTGCCAATCCTTTGCCAATCACCAAATTTTGTTTTTCTCTTATTTTGGGGCCAAAACACTAACCTCATCACCCAGTCTACTCACCAATGCCTCTCGGTGCGCCAATCCCTGTCCAAAGCCCGGCTTCGTAAAGCCAAGCCATGAATGCGGGTTGTTTGGTGCCAGCGGCTGGATACGTCCGGCATTCGGTGCAGGGACGGGGGCTTACCCGGGCCGAGATCCCACGCACCATCTCGGCGTGGAGCCATCCAATGTCCCGATCTCGACCCGCCGGACTGCCTCAACAAAAAGTGGTCGCCATGACGACCCTTTCTATCGGGCTGCCCGCTCCGCCTAGTGGAGCACGGACGCAGCCGTTCCAAGCGAGGCCCAGCACGCACCGAGGGCCCGATTCGGCTAAAAGTCGCTCTAACCTCTAAACCGGTTACCGTCGATGCTTCACCTGGACGCTTACACCCCGCAGCCCGTTCCTTGCTCACACATCCAGCCGTTCCCATGCTCCTCGTACCTTTCCTTTCACACCCAGGTACCCTCATTCCACTCACAGCCTTGGTCACACACCTGACCACCGAACACTTTGGCACACATTCGTTGGTAGCACACCTCACCAACACACCTCTTCGCGCCCCCTCCTCTGTCACCTCCTCTGTGACAATCACAGGTGTGCTCTCATTCGCACACCCAACCACGTGCCTCACAACCAACTCCAGCGTGCATTCCCACTCACGCTCTACCATTCCAGGTGTGCATCCTTCCATCCCAGGTGTACATTCTCGCTCACCTGTCACAACCAACTCACTCTCCTTGTCACTCTCACTACTCTCACCTCCATTCTTGACAGCGCACTCACCCTTACTCTTGACAGCGCACTCTTTCCTCATGCACCTGTCCGTCACACACCTTTCTCGCGCACACTCTCCCGTTACACCCTCTGTAACACTCACCACAGGCGTGCATTCTTCCTTGCCTTTGACAGCGCACTTTCCCCATGCACCTGTCCGTCACACACCTTTCTTGCGCACACTCTTGCGCACACTCTCCCGTCACACCCTCTGTAACACTCACCACAGGCGTGCATTCTTCCTTGCCTTTGACAGCGCACTCTTTCCCCATGCACCTGTCTGTCACACACCTTTCTCACGCACACTCTTGCGCACACTCTCCCGTCACACCCTCTGTAACACTTACCACACCGCGCTTCCATGTGCTCCCTCGCACACGCGCTACGACCGACTCACTCTCGCCAGCACCCTCACTCCTTGGCACACACTTTTTCCTCACACACCCCAGAGTCGGACTTTCTCGCACACCTCCTCTTTCGCATACCAGACCTGTCGCACACTTCACCAACGGCCTCTCACGAACACCCGGGTCCATCTCGACCCCCAAGCTCCTTAAATCCCCTGGCGCATCATACGCACGACCATATTGGTCACCACTTACACCGGGTCCTCTTCCTCTTCGCTTCTCCTCCATCACCTGCGAATCCCTCATCCGGTTAATGAGCACATCATCACGATTCGAACACAGACTTTGGACCAATTCTTTTACTTCCTCCTTTATCTCTTTCTTATCCTCTCTCCGTCGCTTTTTAATTTCGCTCACCCCCTCTTCCACTTCTTCTAATTTCTGCTTCACCTCTTTTATTCCCCGGTACGTCTCTTCAAGTTCGTCCTCCAAGGCTACCTTGACCGTTTCCATGTGCGTCCTCACCTGCCGGTCCTTCGTCTCCATTACCTCTATCACCTCGTCCAACCTCGTTGTCAGTCCCTCACGTACCATCTGACATTCCCTCTTCGTCGCTATCAAGTCGTCTTTTAGTTCTTTCTGTGTCGCTTTCAACCCTCCTAATACCGCAGTGTTCCTTTGAACCTGCTCCGTTACTTCTTTTTGTCCCTCCGTCAGCTGTTCCACCTCCTGCGTCAGGTCCTCTATGCCCCCTTATAACTTTACAGTCCCCTTTCTCACCTCCTTCTCCATGTGCTCCTTACAGTGCCTCACCTCCTCGCGCACTCCTCCGACCTCCTCACTCACACCTCCTCTGATCTCCTCTCCCATCACTTGCATCTCCTGCCCAGATGCCACCCTCATCTGCTCCATTTTCTCCCGGTGAGCATCCAGTTTAGTTTCTACCCCCATTCTGACCCCCTCTATCTGCCGCCCCATTTGGTTAACTTCCCTTTCCGCTTGGTCCCTCATGTCCCTCAATTTGCCTTCCATCCTGTTTTCTAACCCCTCTAACCCCTTTTGCATCCCTTCCATTTGATTCTCCTGGGCAGCCATTCTATTTTCTACCCCCGTTAACCCATTTCTCACCTCTTTTATCCCGTTGTCTAACCCCTCAAAATTATTGTCTAACTTCCCAAATTTCTTGTCTAACTCCTTAAAATTATTGTCTAACCCCTCAAAATTATTGTCTAACTTCCCAAATTTCTTGTCTAACTCCTTAAAATTATTGTCTAACCCCTCACCGGTACCCCTCGCTTCGTCCCTCATTACCCCCATTTGGCCCTCTAATCGCTCACCCTGAGCCCTCATTCCCACCATTTGGTCTATAAGGGCCCTCATTTGCAGGAGGAAAAGGTTCGGATCCACCAGGGGCGCTGCCACGGTCGCGGGCGTGGATGCCGTGGCCACCTTGTGCGCGACAACGCTATTTTGCGACCCTGCCGCCCTCACTGCTTCGCTCTCCTCGCGTCCCTCAATTTGGTCCTGGACCGACCCTGCCTCACTCTCCCCTACCGCACCCCAGCTGTCTTGATCCGCCATAGCGCGACTTTCAAAATTCGGGTTTTTATTTTCGTAAAACAAATTCAAATTTCGCCGTTATAATTTCGAGCGCGGGAAACGCGCTCCGAATCGAATTCTACCTCCCCAACACCAATTGTTACCCTAGTGGTACAATTGGTGTTCCAAAATTTGGGCCTAATAAATTTAGTCCCGGGTCCGAATTCCACTCCTCGACACCAATTGTTACAGACGCGGTGGTGGATGTTGGTTCACCGAGCGGTTTGGTATGACCGCGCCTGCACGTTTACCCGATTATGCTCGAACGTTGCCGAGTCGCGCTACGCTAAATCAATTGAGGAAAAGGACACAACGGCTGGGTTAAAATGACACGACACCAAGGGTTCAGTTCTCAAGACCTCCGGAGGAGGTTATATTAGGGCGGAAGGTCAGATTACAACTACAAGAGGGACAGCATAGAAAGGCAGGCACTTAGACACGCTCTTATATTAACCCCGACAGACGACAGATAAACGGGACAAAAACTGATTCACACGGGGATTGATGGCAAGGAAAGCGGGTATTCGATGGCCAGCACAAGGTGCACCTTGTGCTCAGGGACAGGATAGCGCGGCCCAAAAGATGCAGGAGGTCTCTCAGCGCTCGGAGGTAGTGACTTCTCTTTCTCCAAGCTGGGGGCGCATCTGATGTCACGTCCGGTAAGTCGCTGCGTATATCCGGCGGGGAGTGACACGCCCTCGGCTCGTTAGCTCTGCCCCAGATGGAATCGGCCCGTTGCTTCTCATTGGGTGCGTGCGGGGGGGTTACCGGCTCCGCCCTTGACGAGGGGCCGACAGGCAGCCCCTTCTTGGTAACCCCGTCGGCGCACATGGGTAATGGCGGCTAACCGAGCCGGAGTGAGGACGCACACTCCCCGCACGCCGCGCCCCTCTGTTGTTGTAGTTGTTGTTGTAGTTGTTGTTGTAGTTGTAGTTGTTGTCGTTGTTGTTGTAGTTGTTGTTTCATGGGGAAGATGGGAGGAGGTAAGGGGAGGTCCTAAACTCACTACTGGTGCCATACGATCACATTCTGGTGCAACGAAGAGTCAGAATTAATGGAAACGAGTCCTTAACTGACATAGACTAAGAATAACTAGCAAGATGTCCTATAGTTGTCTACGTGAGATGCGGTGAACCTGGGCACGACATTTAATGGGGGAAAAAGGGGAAGGTCGGTTCTACAGAGTGTTATTTACAGGCAATGGGACTAGGGAATGGGGGATTGGGGATAGTTGGGGAGTATTGGGGAAATAGGGGTGTATTTACAAGCGGATATTGAGGCCAAGTCCCATATCCGCAACAATACGTTATACCCCTGTGATGAAGATATTGAGGATACTGAACAGATAACCAGGACCAAGAAGGTTATACGAGAGAGGGCGTATTGCACCAATTTCCTGCCAGGAACATACTGCCCACAACTTAGTCTACTATCTACAAGAGGCATCGATGGACAAGGAATATCCCTCACCAGTTACCTTTTACAGTTTGAGATTGATTAATAATAACTGAAAGAGCAGCTGCGAATGCAAAAGCACTTGAGGGTTCAAATACCCATGACAGATGCAAAGCATCAAATAAAAGAAGACGAAGAAGAAGAAGAAGAAAGCAATGGCTGCAAGAGAGACCATGACGATGCTGACAATAATTGTGGTTCACTTATCGCAACTTGTTTGCACTTCACCAACATCTTACCACTCAAACTTTCTTATAGATTCACTAACCTACAGTGGTTTCAGCATACTTACAGCATTTTCGGAGCTGATAAAGACCATAAGCTCCCTGGGGAAAAAAGTAGAGAGTTCATAGAGCACCTTACCCCACGCTGTCTTGACAAACAAGGACATGAACGGGGAGTACGAGTGGTAAAGTTGATTGGGCGTGATGACGTAAAATGCCGTAATATTTTGTCCAAGCACTGCTAAATTGAACGGTTTGTGTTCTACAGTGTTCAAGCATATAATTTGATTGAAATAAAATAAAGCTTTTAAATGTTGTGGAAATATTTTTTTGAATATTTGCCGCCATTGATGCAGCGTCTTTTATACCCTTATTTAGCATGTTTGTCGTGTCTGTTGTTTGTGTCCTTTATGACAGTAAATCTCCTGTTTTGAATGATTCTCAATTTTGTTTGAATGCCAGATGCAGACATTGCATTGTAGACAATGACAATGCCAGACATTGCATTGTCGACAATGACAATGCCAGACAATGCAATGCAAGACAAAACCAGACAGACTAAAACAAAACATTTTGCTCCTCTCTGTGCATGCGTAATCGGAACGGATCCAGAGGCAAAGTACTGCTAAACTACAGGTTTGTTTTTCGATTCATCTCCCGACCAGTGTTCAAAATATAGCATTAAATTGAAATCAAGTTGTTCCTCGATCATAAACTGACGTTTGTAGACAGACAGACAAAAGTGAACAAATTGCGTAACCCCGCTTTTTGCTTCGTGTGCGCAGTGTAAAAAGACATTGCATTCATGCTTTTTATACCTTAGGCATTGCATGACTGCCTATGCTTTGAAATATACTCATAATAAAGATATATCTGCATTGTGTGATGTCAATATTTCAAAGCAAAGACCTCACTTGTTCCAAAATCTGTAATATAATCCAGGAGAGGAAAGAAAGAAAAAAAGGAGGGGCTCACAACTCTTGATGATGAATATCAACTTCAGAAAAACTACTGAACAGAAGTTTAGGATTTCAAACATCCACCAAAACCATTTGTTACAAATCAAACAGAATCGTTCCTCATGTGACCAAGTGTGATGTCTGTAAGCAGTTAAACTTTAAACCCGAATACAGACATTTATTTGGAGACAAATCTATCCAAATCTGGCACCTTTGCTCAAATTAAAGCTTCATTAATGCACAACACATACTTACAAGTAGAAACTTACAAACAAGATAGAGCATTTAACAAGGCAGAACCTCGCCGGAGCATATCACTTATATTAGATCTTGTAATGAACGATCTATATTAAAGTAGATTTGCATGCGGACTCACACGCTCACACATTGACCAATTCCAAGAGGCTCTTCCTATCGGCTGAGGCTTTTAATTGGAAGATACGAAGGTAGTGTAAATGAGGATGCAGTGCAAATATGTACAGACGAAACATTAAAAATGCAGTACGAATCCTGTAACGTAACTTGTGACGTGTAAAGATTTCCATAAGCATACATGTGATAAGCTCTGAATGAGAGCTCAGCATGTGAGAGAAGAAGACATCAGACAAGCTCTGAATGTAATTAATTAACTGCAGAGCAGATGATAATGAAATGAAAATTGACTTTACGAAGATATGAAAGGCAACTAGATTTGCGTGCAATTAAGAAGAGATGTGCCAATTTTAAAAGTGTACTTGTGGAGATGCTCCCAGGATGCTTACGTACTAGTGATGATCATGGACCAAAATGATCCTTGCATCTGGATTAATGATATTGAGCTTTGGAATTCATCTGACTGACGACAAAGAGATTCGCTTAGAATGTAAAGGTGTTGCTTAATCCTTCATCTACAAATGCAAAGATGTGCAACGCACGAAACATCAAGCGCACAACTCTCGTGTCCAAAATTGCAAGGTTTTTTTTGGTTGAACCGAAAAACCCTGCAGATGCCCACAATAAAACGAACAATTTAGGATTTATTTTCTGCTCGGAAGTTCAAATGCACCGCAAGGAATGAGATTTACTGTAAACTGCATTTTGCAGGAGGGCAGGAAACTTCTTAGCCAAACCAGAATTGTGTCTGCACGCATTTTGCAAAGCCGATTTGTTCCTGGCTGCCTCCGTACTTGATTCATGCCTTGCGGTGGAGTTGCTGAAAAGAAGACTTTACAAAAAAATGAACCGTCAAATGATTTCTGCACAAAGGATAGCAGGTCTTTGAATTGATTCTTAAAATGCCAGGAGATGAAAAACAAACTCCAAAAAGAATATCAAACAATATTTTGCTTTCATTGCGCCCGCTACTTGTGATAAAGTAGTGGATCAATGCTCATGAACTCTACAGTATCAAACCAATGGCACCACTATATCATTAACCAATGTTTCAAAACAGCAAAACCCAAGCACACAAGTGTAACAGAATAACATTTGGTGAGAACCACACAAGTAAAAACACTTTAAGGGCTTTGGTGTGGTCATGGCTGAAGCACTTCAACAACACTTCAACAATCAACAAACACAGGTACAAACACTCGTAAATTAAAAGGCAAAACCTAAGAAGTGTCAAAAGGAGAACTGCTTTTACTTATTGTATGTTGTTTTTTTATTTTATATCTATATTGAAAATTCTTGGAGAGACAGCATTTTGGATCGAGTGGCTTTCTTTTTTTGAAAGAACTGCATTGCTGGGGAAAATGATGTCCTAGAGATTTTGATTACAACTACATTATATCTTTCAAAGCTCGTAAATGATAGTCTTACACTGTCGCAGCATAAGGATCAGCAAAAAATTTCCATGCGGTTAGTCAATTGAAGAGGTTCAGTTTCTTGAACTTTTGAGCCATGACCTCTCCTGAGCCGAACACACCACAAAGCTGCCCTCCAAAGCCAGCCACAGACAAGGCATCCACCATCCTTCTAAATCTTATCTAAAAATTTTTTTTACTGCTACTTAGCCTAAAGGTGGGTATGACATGATGGTCTACAGGTATGCACACTCTCTTCTAAACAGTCTAGCCTAGGTTTGAATCCTGACCCAGCTATCACAGGCAGTGTGATTCATCAATGTGTGTGCCGTCACTCGGATGGACGTTAAACCGGGTGTTGCGTCTGCTGGCATTACTTGGTGGATGTTAAGGATCCCAAAGGTGGCTTTCGTGAAAAGCAGGCGAGCTATCACCGATACCCTGGCAAATTTAGAAATTCCTGCCCTAACCTACAGGAGGCGCAGCATCAGAAAAAAAAAAAAAACCACCTTTAGAGGCCATTTTTCCCCGCAAGCGGGGGTTGGCCTTTTTCGGGCACCGTGGTTGTTGTTGTTTTTTTGGTCCCCTTTTTGAAGCAATGTTTTACGGCCGGATACCCTTCCTGACGCCAACCCTTTTTGCCGCCTTTAACGACAAACAGGGAATTACCAGTGAACTGGTACTCAATGCGGCATTAGAAAGAAGGAGAATATCCAATATGCAATACTGAACAAAGGTTGAAGCTCACATTGTTTGTGAATTGAGTGCTTCAACTTTATATCATTAATCACAGTACACTCAGTGGTGGTGCAAACTTCAATAACATGTCTCCTTACCATGAAAACATTCCTCCTTTTGGTCACATGGTGCCCGGTTTCTCTTTTGATCACAAACAATCTTGAAATCTAGGTCTCCACATGTCAAATATAAACGCGCTCTTTTACACTGAATTCAAATTGTTAAAACCTTGTAACTGCCTTTGTTTTAATATATCCACCAATAGCATGTGGCATAACCAAGGAGGACGGGAGCCATGGCAGACCAGGCTGCCCATCCAGTTGTTATGAAGACACACCCAATTGTAACATGAAATTGTAACAATCTTACCAATACTCTCTATTAAAAAGGACACCTCCCCTGCCCTTAGAAATTATTCCATCAGCTCAGTTTGTTTATTAGGCCAAGAATAGTTGTATCGTGGGCCAGATTAAACTTAGGCTAATAAGACTGGTATTTTTTTGGTCCTCAGTTTTTGGCATCCAGTTTTTTCCCAGATTTTGTGCATTGATGATTGATCGAGCAATATGTCTAAGAAAAGAGACTGGCAAAAACTAAAGGAAGCCAAAGTAACATGGCAGAGACAAGAAGCGGTGCTCAAAGGTACACCATCTATGAGGACTTTTCCTCCAAATAAATCCAGTTAGGAAGTTCAGGCAACAATCATTGCACGTGAACCCACTGCACCTGATGAAAAGGTTCAGCCTTCTGTGACTTCACTAGCTGCAGTATCGCCCCTCTTCTCTGGAGACAGAAGCCCAAGCACTAATCCTCCAGTTCCCACTTCTTCTTTCATATGCATCATAAGGCTGCAGGGTAACATCATTGGCTGAGGGTGCAGCTGCGCACCTGATGCAATGACCCCTGTAGGTTAGGACAGGAATTTGGCCAGGGTGCCCACGATAACTCACCTACTCTTGGTGAAGGACACCTTGGGATCTTTCACGTCCACCAACGCAGCGCCCGGTATATCTTTTGGTGCCAGATGACAGTACTGTATATAGTTGGGCTAAGATTCGAACCCAGGATAGACAACTGAGAGAGTGTACATACACCTCTCGGGCACCAGGGGCTGGGGGCACAATATCGTTGGGTTAAGATTCGAACCCAGGCTAGACAACTGAGTGTAGTGTACATACACCTCCAGAGCACAAGGCCATCCTGCCAGCGCCCACTGTTCCCACTGGTTCTGGTACACTCTCCTTCTCCATTGACCTAGGTGTGTTAGCAAGATGTCACTTCTCAACATCTAATTGCCTATTGGACTGCGAAGGGCCAGAGGAATGTCAGAATTGTTGGAAATATATGTTTGAATCAATTAGTTTGATGAGTTTATGAATATTTATGCGATATGTACATAGTACCTATTTTGACCTTTCCTTCCTATTAGCCTTAGGCCCATCATAACCTTAATCCAGGCCTGGTCTGTTTTGATGTCTCTGTGTATGAAGTAAATCGACGGTTAGCATTGGTGAATACAAGATGTAGTAGGATTGCGTCAACATATCAGCATATCATGCCAAATTAAAAGACTTTCTCAGGTGAGGAGATGCCACCATCCTCCCCCAGCCAATTACACTTCCCACGAGGCTGTCACGCAACCAAATCACGGGCCTTGGACTCTTGGCCCACGCAATGTTTCACCTGCAGCTCCGTCACTGCCAATAACAGAGACAGAAAATGCCGATCTAGTGCAGGATCGGTGCCCGAACACTCCCGTAGGTTGCGCATGCTATTCCCCGCAGAAGCAACTTACGTGATGAGCAGCTTGAGGCCCTCCGGGCCGGGGAGCTTGCGGCGAACAGGCGGAAAGCAATTACACCAGAGACGGCGCAGCATTAAAATGAGCAAACGTCTTACCGAGTGGCGAAGCTTCAAAAGGCATCCTTCGGCGAACTCTCAACGTCGTTTCAACAACTGCCAGCGAGTTCTGTGGCCGACTCGGCATCGCTGGAAGCGTCCTGCTCGGCCTCTGCGTGCTTCGAATCGAATAACCATGTGCCGGCGGTTTCTTCTCCTCAGCCGGCACTTCCCTCCCCACTTATTGTCAGAGCCTTCAATGCTCGAGGAAGTGAGGTGGATGCCGAGCTATATATATATACACGAAAAGACAAAGGATCGCTTGACCTCCAAGTGAAAGACAATTGGTGTGGAGCAATGGCCTGTTACTCTGTTAGGCTTTGCCAAGAAAGCTCAGGGCGTGTGAACAACCTCTCCAAACGCCATGCGGATGCCCCAAGAAGGGATCAGAGGTACAAGCGGCCGGTGAAGTAATTATCGGAACACTGCTAAAGGCTGACGTTAATTACACAAAAGGGGAGATTAATCGAGCTTCCCGGCTGGCTTTTACATCAAAGGAAACTCATTTGAGAGATTAAAAAGTACAAATGGACCACAGTGGTTGATGGTTGTGCCTGAACGCATGGCGACAAGTTCTGGAGAGCCGAGCAGAATGAATGCATCTGTGAATGATTGTTTGATACTCAATGATTAATCATATATTTATGTATAGAACATGCGTACTAAAAATTTAATCAAACAAGTACAGATACGTTCAAAGTACACTGACTCCATGCCAAATAAAGAAATAACATATCCTCCAGCGCGCGGCACGTAGAGGCGGTAGTGGCAGGGAGAGGTGGACAATAATTGATTGATTCATTGTGTAATTAAAAATCAACAAATGACAATCGTAAAATAATTAATTGCTCAATCAATTGGCTAATAGCACACCCAAACTACCAGTGTTTCATCCAAGGCTGTAACTTTTTGAAAATTAATTTAAGTCGGGGGTGGGAGAGGTATAAAACACAAGGACACTGCTAGGACTTCCAGGAAAGAAGTCGGTACTTCAAAAAAGTGGATCTGGGTGAATTATTATCAGGGGTAGAAAAGATCAAGATATTGGAAGGGGGAAAATAAGAGATGATGGTGAACAGCTGTTTTAAAGACCTGGAGGGAGGAGTGGGACTGAAGAGAGTGAGGGAGTTTGTTCCAGAGGCGGGAGTAAAGAGGAATGAAAGAGTGAAGATGAGCAGAGAGTCTTGATTTTGGCAATTTCACCAGAAGAGGGTTGCTGGCAGATCTTGTGCGACCTGAAGGAGTATTTGAGGGAAAGAGCACCGACAGAGCTGGGGAAGCTAGGCTGGAGAGGAGTTAGTAGAAGATGGAAAGACCACCAACCTGCCCGCGGAGAGTGAATGAAAGGCCCTCAGTCAGCTTCATCGCGGGAGATTCGAACGATTCTGAAAGCTTTGGTTTCAACAACGTGGAGCCGAGCTAGGTGTGAGGCAGGAGAACCAGCCCAGAGGGGAGAGCAGTATTCCATCAAGCTGTCGATGAAAGCCTTGTATGTGTTGAGGAGCTCAGGTGTGCCAAGGAAGGACTTCGCACGACGGAGGATGCCCAGTCGGCGACTGTCTTTGGAGGCCAGCTTTGAAATGTGATTTTCCCAGGAAAGATCATGGCAGATAGTGAGACCCAAAAGCTTGAGTGACAGAACTTCTTGGAGAGGATTGTTGAGAAAGTCGATGGGAGGGTTGTCCAGTTATTCTTTTCAGAGAGACAAAGTGAGAGTGTGAGATTTGTCAGGATTGAAAGACATGTTCCACTTGTTTGACCAGTCTGTGATTTTGTCCAGGTCTGCTAGAGTGAGGAGACTGCTGCCTGCCGATCCGAGGGATGAGGTATGGAGCGGCAGAGAGTGGAGTCATCAGCAAAGAGATATAGAGGATTTTCCAGAGAGTCGGAGAGATCATTGATGAAGACCAGAGAAAGCACAGGGCCCATCAGAACACTGCCTTGAGGAGCTCCAGCCTAAACAGGAAGGCGAGATGAGAGAAAGCCATTCAGGGCCACACGTTGACTGCGATCGGTGAGGAAGTCCGGAAGCCATGCGTGGAAGTTTCCATGGATACCATACGAGGAGATTTTGGTGAGTATGGTGGGGTGCCAGACCGTATTGAAGGCACGTGCTATGTCAAGGGAGACAGCTCTGATTTCTTGTTTGGCATCGAGGACCTCCATCCATTGTTGAGACAGCAGAAGCAGCATGTCCAGAGTAGAATGACCTGCTCTGAATCCAAATTGATGATCGGAGATCAAGCCATTGGAGAAGAGGAAGGATTTGATATCCAAAGCAATGATGGATTTCATGACTTTGCTGATGATTGGGAGCAGGCTGATTGTCAATTAATTAATCAATTAATTGAGGAATCCAAAAAAAATACCGTTTTTGCCAAAGTTCACTATTTAAAAAAAACTATAATTAAAAATACAAAAATACCCTGCTGACTATTGTGCCAAAATTTCAGCTTCCTAGCTCAAAGGATGGCTGAGATATGGCCCGGACAAAGTAGAAAACAACGGAGTGAAAACTGAGTACTCCCTTTCAGCACACGTCATCCCCGGCACCATTGACATCATGCAGCACCTGGAGATGGAATAGGAAAGGAGCGGTGTCCAATTATCTATTGCAGGCAGAAGCGATTTCACTGTAATCTCTCCAAATTCCTTGCTCCGATCCTACAGGGGACACTGCATCAGCGGCACAACCGCTACCCTCAACAAACGATGCTATGCGTGGTCACGTGCTGCATGTCAAAGCAGAAGCAGAGCAAGAAGCAGAAGCAAAATAAACAAAAGAGGAAGAATAAGAAGGAGAGCCAAAACACGCTGCACTGCACATTCTCCACAAAATGCTCCTTCTCCAGCCTCAGTGGGGGTAATGGTTAGATTATTAAATAATTATTATTCTCCTTCATGAAAATGTGCTGAGTCAGACACTTTTGTTTACGAGTCGAGCGATCACATTATTTAACTAGAGGGTTCATAGAACACCTTACCCAGCGCAGTCTTGAGAAAAAAGGACATGTGTGCGGTTTGACAGCAGAAAATTTGATTGGTTGAGATGATGTAAAATGCTGTACTATTTTGTCCAAGTACTGCTGAACTAAAGGGTTTTGAAAGTGCCATTTGTGATTGAAACTAAAGGGTGATTTGTGTTTTAGTGTTGAAGTATATAATTCAATTGAAATAAAGTAAAGATTTTATAAGTTGTAGAAAAACATTCAGAAGTTTACCGCCATTGCTGCACCGTCTTTTACACCACCGCATTTAACATGTCCATTAGTTATTCGTGTCTGTTGTTTGTGTGTTTTATGACGTCGCTAAAAAAAATAAGTTTCCTGTCTGGAATGATTTTTTATTTTGTTTGACTGCCAGACAGGCAGACAGAGTAAAAAATACACTATCTCACTCCTCCTTGCGCATGTGCGATCGGGACTAATGCAGAGACAAAGAACTGATAAACTACAGGTTTGTTATCTGATTCATGTTCCGATTTGTGTTCAAAATGTAACATTCAATTGAAATTAAGTTGTCCCTCGATTGTAAACTGATGTTTTTAGACAAACAAACAAACAGACAGACAGACAGACAGTGAACAAATTGCTGAGTTCCGCTTTTCACTTCGCATGCGTGGGGTAATTATAAAATGTGGATGAAACCCAATAAAGCATCCATGGAGCGGATACAGCATCAGGATTTCAAATCCACTGTGAGCAGCCGTCCCGTATGCCCTGGGTCCGTATTATACCGGTGTCCTGTGTCCCATTACAAATACCTTCCCGGGACATTATTTGTCCCGTATTCTCAGTATTGTGGCTTATTTTGGTAACGATGCTAATTACCTAGAAGCAGCTGGCCTGCACATACACAGTGACCTGAAAATGCTCCAGAGGCCGTCATGGACATATTAAAATATTTAAAACCTCGAGCTTTCAGGCAGCCTTTCCCCATGGCACCCACAAGAGGTGCTGCCCCTTCACCCGGCAAGGGGATCTATGTGTGTGTATCCTTTTTTTTTTAACGAAAGCTGGTCACACTGATTTCAATATCTTGCAAGGGGGTATCTATTTATTAAATACACAAATACGGCATGGGTTTCAGCCCCATCCCCCTTTTCCTTCCATATGCTCCAACATTCCCCTTACCATGACTCTATACGTCATCTCAAACTTCTATCCTTCCTTTCCCTAGTCCTCCAACACTCTCCCTCTCCC
The DNA here is from genome assembly GCF_964187855.1 of Myxine glutinosa. Taxonomy (NCBI): domain Eukaryota; kingdom Metazoa; phylum Chordata; class Myxini; order Myxiniformes; family Myxinidae; genus Myxine; species Myxine glutinosa. The sequence goes on along the minus strand of NC_136262.1, from coordinate 220,614,159 downwards.
ATAATCTCTTTTCTCTCTCTCTCTCTCTCTTATCATCTCCTGGGCTGGCAGGATAACCAAGAGGTATACCCACTCCCCTCTGAGCTGTCCAGCCTGGGTTCCAATGTCGATCCAGCTATAAACTGTCTGGTGTTTCACATGCAGTATGAGGTATCCATCAGTATGTGTGCCGTTGTCCTTTGGGTGGACGTTGTCGGAGGATCCATGTGCTAGTACTGGCCCTTGGTAGACATTAAAGATCACACGGTATCTTTTGTGAAGAGTATGTGAGTTATCGCCAACACTCTAAACAAAATACAATTTCCTACCCTGGCAACCACTGAGAAGGCAATGACTAACCTTCCAGCATTAACCCTTTCCACGATACTTTTGGCAGCATCAACGCTCTGTAAAGACTCAAGAGCATTGAGATGATGATCATCCTCCCAAAGATCTTCCTTTCCTCAATTTATTCCCCACCCCCAACCTCTCCACCCAGCTACCCATCCAAATTTCCATCACCAAACCCACCCACATGCTTACCCTCCTATTCATTCCACTCTCCCTCCGCCACGTACCCTCATCACCCCCCACATCCACTCGCCCCATACGACACAATGCGTAGATGACTCTTAATCTCAAAATAGAGTTCCGTTCATAATGGTTAGCTTTGAATATCCAACCAATGTCTCATCCACTGCCATTTGCCTTCTTACAAGCAAAGCAGCTCATCTTTGAATCGTATTTTAAGTTAATACCATATAAACCTACCTGATGGAGCCTTAAATGCTCTCCTCATTGTTCAATGTTCATCCCTTGAAGCATGGTCATTAACCACAGTTGTTATCAAAAAGAGAAGGGATGTAAGGTCAGGGGATTGAAGACGAACAAGCAGGACAGACATTACATCTGACGTGAATGAATGAAGCTCCTTAATCCATAATCGCCTCTGTCCAACAGCCCAAAAGCAGATATGGAATCCATTTTGACTAAATGCGGTGTCATATGACTCATCGTTGCTTGGCTCGGACTCCGGACTCTGTCGTCCGTCTCCCAAATAGCAACTTCTGGATGTTAAGGGCATGGAACTCAAGTTAGAGTGCAAGGGGGGCAGAATATCAGTGGCTATCATATAGAGAATGTAATGCCTAAAATAAACGAACCATCGCCTACCCGGAACCCTAACCCTACACTAACCCTAATCCTAACCCTAACAACCCTAACCCTAATCCTAACCCTAACCCTAACAACCCTAACTCTAATCCTAACCCTAACAACCCTAACCCTAACAACCCTAACCCTAACAACCCTAACCCTAACAACCCTAACCCTAACAACCCTAACCCTAACAACCCTAACCCTAACAACCCTAACCCTAACAACCCTAACCCTAACAACCCTAACCCTAACAACCCTAACCCTAACCCTAACAACCCTAACCCTAACAACCCTAACCCTAACAACCCTAACCCTAACAACCCTAACCCTAACAACCCTAACCCTAACAACCCTAACCCTAACAACCCTAACCCTAACCCTAACAACCCTAACCCCAACCCTAACCCTAACCCTATCCCTATCCATTGCCTTTTTATTCATAGTTTTGCTAGTACATTACAGGAGACATCAGAACACTATCCCCCCTTTTTTAATAGAAAAATTATGGTTGCACGACTGGCTTTAACTACATCCTCCCAACAAATGCACACCACCTCCTAACCTTGGAATCCAGGTACTTCCTTACCTTGTGCGCTTGTTGACATGTACACGAGGTCATGAATTCTTGAGGGAAATGAGTCAGGACACTCGTACAGCTGGAGTCATTGCAATCCTCTATCCGGACGCAAAGACAATGAAACACCGGTTAGGCCTACCTCAGCCTAAAACGAAAAATGGGCAGCTTGCCGTTACATAATGGTTAAAGACCTCCCTTGGCCCTGGGATGCCATACTCCTCTGGGTTCTTCTAGTGCCGTTAAACGAAGGCCATTTAACTCCGAGTGGGATCGCTTCATCCTCTTAATCGCAAGAAGCCAAAAGAAATGATTCCGCCTAAGCATGACCGGAAGCCTTTGTGAAACCTTGCTCGTCATCAGTCATGGGTGAGACTGAGAGTCTGAGAGAGAGAGAGAGAGAGAGAGAGAGAGAGAGAGAGAGAGAGAGAGAGAGAGAGACTGAGACCCATGGCCAGTTTGAAGTTTTCACACCGTGCATCACGTGACGCCTGTTTGGACATCTGTGGTGGGACTCTGGGGAGCTTTCCTTTAACCGCCTTAGGAAGCCTTTCAGAAGCGCCTAATTTGCCAGTTTCAAAGTTCTCGTTGCCATGCAGCACAGGAGATGTGGAATTTTCAAAATCAAACAATCCTTGCTGGAATTTTGCTCAATCTCGGAGGCCACAAAACAGGAGGGAATTGGCATAAATTGTGTGCGGTGTGTTTTAGCCCACATGGGGCAACATAAAACTCTGTGCCCCCCCCCCCCCCCCACCTCCTCCCCAAACAGGCAACATCATTTTCTGATGTGTTTGCAACCGATCCGGTTCTCAGCACCACTTATTGCTCTGACAGTGACGTGACGGACTGTGTATGGAATTCTGCCACAGTGTGTCACAGCTCGAACTGCTGTCCAACAAGCGAGCTAACCGACTGCACAAGCAATGAATTTGGGACACAACAACAAACGATATGAAAGAAGAACCCTAACCCTAGCCCTAACCCTAACCCCAACCCTAAGCAGTGCACCATATTGAATGCCCATCCACGTTCTACAGACAAGGACAAATCGAGAATACATTCCAAGCATTGGCATGACGCCAACAGACTGAAACAGATAGTAAACCCAGTGGACGGAGACATCAGACAGCACATCATAACTCTGCTTTGGGGTATGTGAAAGTTGGATTTTGATGTCATATCGCCTTACACGATTCCCAGATTTCAGCAAAAAAAAAAAAAAAAAAAAAATCAATGTGAATGTTCCAGCAGGTTTCAAATAGCTCCAAATCCACGTCATCGCTTTTTGGGGGCAGGAAAGCTCTACTATAACAAAGCTTACTTCAGAAAGCAAAGGTTTCCAGATAAAAATGGTGTTTCCCATGCATGTGTTATTCCGCTATGTTCTCTCGTAATATATGGTGTTGTTGTTGTTGCTGATTTGGGTAGTTTCCCCACTGCAAGCAAATTTTATGCAGTAATTGCAAATGCAAGTCAGGAAGCTCAAATTATTTCAACACATTTAACAAGATTTCAAAAGTATGGGATATGACCTACTTCTTCCATGGCCCCAATTAATCCCACATTCTTTTGAAGTCAGCTGTAGGAGTTGGATTGACCCAGGTCTTTTATGAATTTGTTGGCCAGACCTGAAGTTAGTATTCTGAGCTGGCTTGGGCTGGGATTTGTAATTTTTTCGTGGTGCCAGCGAAGCTCGACTACTTTTTGCGAAAGACACCGTGGGATCTTTGACGTCCACCAACTTATGCTGGCAGCCCCAGGGACTCCCAGCTGTCCATCCGATGGATGCCGCAGTTTTTATGCATCAAATCAGGCAATTTATAGTCGGATCTATAATATAATCGATATAGATATATTAGGGAACTTAAAGGTGGCTCATGCCTCATGCCCGGACTTAAAGGTGGTGCCTCATGCCCGGAATATTTTCAGGACCAGACAGGTCAGAGGTGAGTACATAACCAGGTTTGGGTCCCAATTTTTGGCTAAAATGGAAGTAAATGTACACAAACCAGGCCAACAGCAATTTCATTGCTTGCGTACATTAAAAAGGTCACAGTTGTTGTTGTTGTTGTTGTTTATATAATTTTGGAATTCAATTGCTTGGTCATGACCTGATGAACTAGATCTGCAAAGTTAATCACAACATGCTCAATTCCAATGAGGACAGGATAATAGTTTCCTGTGGTCCAATGTGACCAAATGTCTGCAAATGTGTTGTCAAATATAATGTACGAAACGTTTTTATCATAGTGACAGATGAGGAAATATTAAATAAAGCCAGGTAACATTGATTACATTGTCTTTGAAGTACAGAAAATAACAAAAACAGCTTTGGCTTTTTTAGGAGCAGGATGTTGACTTTACAACTAATTAAATAAAGAGGCACACTGTAGGTGTGGTACTGTTCATGCAACAACGCAGCAACACTTTCTCTCTGAAACAAGTCACAGATTGTATCTAAATAATGAATAAACTCATTACAAACAGGGACATAATTCTCTGTCATCGTTGACCAGCTTTCATCATATTCTTGCTCACGGGTGATGTGAAACTAAATTTTATGCCAAATAAATTAATTCATTACTATTAACAGAAATCACCTTAACGATGCACACACACAAGCACACACGGAAGTGGATACTTTGCGACCTGGGAGGGCTCCGTTCTACCATCTGAAACCCGCATATGGAGATAACAACCAATGACACACACACCACACCTGAACTCTTATCCATCTACAAGGCCTTCATCAACAGCTTGATGGAGTACTGCTCTCCCCTCTGGGCTGGCTCCCCAACCTCACGTCTTGCTCAGCCTGATGCCATGGAAAGCAAAGTCTTCAAGATCATTGGAATCTCCCGCGATGAAGCTGAGTCTATGGGCCTATCACTTTCCCATCACAGACAGGTCGGTGGTCCCTTTGTCTTCTACCACCTCCTTTCTGGTCTTGCACCCTCTGCTCTCTATCTGTGCTTTGTCCCCACCAAACCCCCAAGTTTCTACAGGGTGCACGTGGTCTGCCAGCAACCCATCCTGTTGAAACTCCCAAAATACAGAATAACTTCTCACCTCCACTCATTCTTCACACATGCGTGCACGCACACACTCACACCTTCATTGCAGAAAAAGGTAGGAAAATACAAATTGGAGTGAAATAATAAACAACTTGGCACAAATATTATTAACAAGGATGTATTTAAACTAAAATCAAAGCATATTCATTATTAAACTTATCAAGTTACATTTTTGTAACTATAATGTGTCTTCAATGACAAAATTAAGCACAAATGTATGGCTCTTCGCACTCTACAGGAAGTCCCCATGGTTGTAGAAATGCTTCAAATCTTTTCGTAAAAATTTTACCGGTTGAAAACCATATTTCCTTTGGGATTATGAGCCATTCTTTACACACGGTTCTTTTAACTGTTGTACGTTCTTTGAATGCCAAGCTTTTGCAGCCTTCTGACACAACATCTCCATCCAGATGAGGATGATAAAATGAGAGGCTCCATGAAACTGTCCATCAACAAGCACCATGACCCTTGTTTCACTTCAAAAATGCATCGGTTCATTTTGCCAGGTGCTTTGGGTTACTGTCAGGCTAGAAAAGAAGGAACTTTACCCTAATGGCTTTATTGCTGAATATAGTATGTGCCCCTTTAAAATATCCAGAAATATAAGAGCATTCATATTATGTTTGATATTGGCTCGTTGTCTGGAGCATTATAGACAGCCCCAAACCATGAATGATCCACTACCATACCTTCTTACAGTGGGGACGATCGCAAGGTTTTTGCTTCTTGCAAGCGATGTCCAAACGTTCTCCACCACTGTGTATATATACAGTGCCCTCCATAAGTATTGGAACAGTGAAGTCAAATTTATTATCATTGCTATGTACTCAAGAATTTTGGATTTGAGATAAAAAAAATGAATACGAGGCAGGAGTACAGAAGGTCAGATTTTTTATTTATTGGTATTTCTATGTATACCTGTTTTACCATTGCAGAACAATATCACTTTTTATGTTCAATCCCCCATTTTAGGTAAACATAGGTATTGGAACAGATTAACTTAAAGTAAATTAAAGTAGTATAATAGTTAGTATTTGGTTCACATCCCTTGCATGCAATAACTGTATCGAGTCTGTGACACATCAATATCACCAAACTCTTGGTATTCTCATTTGAGATGCTTTGCCAAGCCTTTACTGCAGCCATTTTCAGTTGTTGTTTGTTTTGGGGGCTTCTGAGTTTAGTCCCCTCTTCAGCAAGTAAAATCCATACTTCATTGGATTTAAATCAGGAGATTAACTTAGTCAGTCTAAAACCTCCCCCCCCCCCCCCCCCCCATGAACTACTTGGTTGCGTTGGTAGTGTATTTTTGGGTCATTGGCTTTCTGCATAGTGAAGTGCCACCAAATGAGTTTGGGGCCATTTTCTTGTACATAGCCAGACAAAATGTTCCCGTACACTTCAAATTCATTCTCCTGCTACCATAATTAGTTCCATCATAAACTAGATGGTATTCACAAAATACCCAGCACAATCAACTTGGTGTGAGCCAACTGTTCTGTTATTGAACGATTTTTTTTTATTTGATCCAATATGGCAGCCAGACCACATGAGCGATGACATCATAAGTTTATATTGTCGAATATAATTGTTGCATAGATCACGCTCAATAAATTTCAAACTGATCAGACGAAGTCGAATTATGACGTCATAACGAAGGCACCGATGGCATCATCATTCACATATCTTATTCCTCATGGGGAGTCGTTGACAATGAGACAGTTCTCAATTTTTCCATGGAGCAGTTTTGAAGATATAGAGGTGCAACATTTTTCGGTTTATCAAGATGGCGCCTGTAGCATGTGACCTACGACGTCATAATTATCATTAAACAATTCTACAGGCAGAGGCGCTCCTATGGTGAAAATTTTGTGTCCATCGGACCAATAGTTGCCGAGAAAATGAATTTTAAAAATGCAGACACGTACGCCACAAGCACGCAACCGGATGCCTAAAGCTGCTTTTCGCTTCGCGAACGCAGGGTAATAAAAATGAGTGAGCCAGTTCCAGAGGCAGCCATTCAAGCCGAAGTCATGACAGTACGTCCACCATGCTTAACAGATGAGGTGGTTTGCTTTGGATCACATGCAGTTCCTTTCTTTCTCCACACTGTCACATTTCTATCGCTTTGGTTTATCTTTGTTTAATCTGTCAATAAAACTTTGTTCCAGAACTCTACTAACTCACTCACCTCTGTACTTCTTAGCAAATTCTAATCTGGCCTTTCTATTTTTGGTACTGATGAGAGGTGTAGCCTTTGTAATTCTGCTGTCAAAGTCTTCTGCGAACCGTAGGTAGATTGTGATACGTTCACCCTGCACTCTGGAGGTTGTTAGCGATGTCACTGACAGTTGTTTTAGGGTTTTTCTTCACAGCTCTGATGATATTTCTGTCCTCAACTGCAGTTGTTCTCCTTGGCCGACTTGGCCATTGTCTATTGCTAAGTACACTAGTGGTTTCTTTCCTTTTCAAGATATTCCAAAGTGTTGTATTTGTTATGCCCAGTTGTTGTGCTATGGTTATAATAAAATTATTCTGTTCTTACAGCTTCCAAATTTCTTGTTTTTCTTTCATAGACAGATCTCTGGTCTTCCTGTTGATTTATGCCTACTGATACCAAAGGCAGACTCCCAAAGCAAAACCAAAAGCTAAAACCAAGACTAGACATTCACAGCTATTTTAAGTGTGAAAAAGAAATGCAACAATAAATACCTGAGCAACAAGAACACCTGTCAGTCATTTGTTCCAATAATTATGCTGACCTAAAATGGGGGACTGAACATAAAAAGTGCTGCTATTTCTACAACGGTAAAACATATATGCATAGAAATACCAAGAAATAAAAGCTGACCTTCCATATTCTTGCCGTGTATTCATCTTTTGATCTCGAATCCAAATTTCTTTAGTCAATAGCAATAAAATCAAATTTGACTTCACTGCTCCAATACTTATGGAGGGCACTGTAAGCATATAGGTCATTAATGTGTGATACTTCTCCAAATGTAAAAATGTTTCAAACTACACTATGCTGTTGCTTTGAATTCAACCTTTTTTATGATACTGAAGGAGCTGCGCTCCAACGCGAGTCGAAAGAATTGACACGACCAAAGACGGAATTCGTCCGAGTTGCTTTATTGAAACAAAACAGCTCAGGTATTCTGAAAAGCCCGTTTATCGGGCAGCAATATATATACACATTTATGCCCGGGCGTTTGCCCGGGAAAACCGAGACCGGGCATGCCCGGGTGTCAAGGGCGAGTCCTGGAAAGGCGAGTCTGGACATGCCCGGGCGTCCTGGACGCGGCCTGGCAAGTCGAGGCTGGGCGTGCCCGAGCGCTCTGGGCGAGCCCTGGAAAGGCGAGAGCGGGCATGCCCGGACGCTCTGGGCGAGCCCTGGAAAGGCGAGTCTGGACATGCCCGGGCGTCCTGGACGCGGCCTGGCAAGTCGAGGCTGGGCGTGCCCAGGCGCTCTGGGCGAGCCCTGGAAAGGCGAGAGCGGGCATGCCCGGGAAAGACTAGAGCGGGCATGCCCGGGAAAGACGAGACCGGGCGTGCCCGGGAGGTTCGGGCGTGCCCGGGAACAGCGAGTCCGGGCATGCCCAGGAGAGGCGCGTCTGGGCCCGTCCGGACGAGCCCGGCATGGCGATCGCGCCCTGGCTGCGTCCTGGCAGGTGCAAGGCGATTGTGTACATTCAGCGGGGACCGCTACACACGCCCCTCCAGAATCGACCTGCACCGGCAGGGTCCATTTAAGGGGGGTCCGGATGACCCGGCCGAAGCGACCCCTGGAGGGTCGTGGGGGGGGGGGGTCCGATCCGGTGGTGGGTGGTCGAGCGGGGCAACTGTAGACGGGGGGCGGCCTCACCGCGGAGGAAGGGCCAACCGTGGTGGTCGGTCGACGTCCACGTGCGCCGGTTTGAGGCGGTCCACAGAGATCCGGTCCGACCGGCCGCCGACGTCGACGACGAAGGACTTGTCGCCCCGTCGCAGGACCCGGAAGGGCCCGTCGTACGGCGGTCGGAGTGGCCCCGGTGCGTGTCATGACGCATAAAGACGTACTCCGCTGTGCGAAGCGCCGGGGGGACGTAGGACTGGGGGCCACCGTGGCGGGACGTTGGCACGGGGGCAAATCGGCGGGCGGCCTCCTGGAGGTCCGAGCGCTGGTGTGCGGTGGACCAGGGACTGGTAGCGTCGGGCACGAACTCGCCCGGGACGTGGAGCGGCTGGCCGTAGACGAGCTCGGCGGCGGATGCCCGGAGGTCCTCCTTGGGGGCCGTGCGGAGGCCCAAAAGGACCCACGGCAGCCGGTCGGTCCAACCGTCGTCCTGAAGGCCGGCCATGAGTGCGGCCTTCATGGAGCGGTGAAACCGCTCGCACAACCCGTTGGCTTGGGGGTGGTAGGCCGTGGTGCGGTGCAGCGTGACCCCCAACGAGCGGGCGACCGCGCCCAAAAGTTCGGACGTGAACTGTGGGCCGCGGTCGGACGAGATGTCCGCCGGTGCGCCGAAGCGCGCGACCCAGGTGGCGATGAACGCCTGCGCCACGTCGGCGGTAGTGGTGGAGGTGAGGGGCACGGACTCCGGCCACCTGGTGGTCCTGTCCACCATGGTGAGCAGGTGGGTGAACCCCCGCGATGGGGGCAGGGGACCCACCAGGTCCTCGTGGACGTGGTCGAAACGCCGTGCAGGCACGGTGAAAGGTGCTAGCGGGGCCTGGGTGTGGCGGTGGACCTTGGCCCGCTGGCAGGCCGTGCAGGCGTTGGCCCAGTCGCGGACGTTCCGTCGCAGGCCGTGCCAGACGAAACGCGCCAACACCAGCTTCTGAGAAGCTTTCCGGCCCGGGTGAGAAAGGCCGTGGATGGAGGCGAAGATGCGGCGCTGCCAAGAAACGGGCACGATGGGGCGAGGCTGGCCCTGGGAGACGTCGCAGAGCAGGAAGGTGCCCGCGAAGGGGATGTCGGCCAGGCGGAGGCCCGTGTCCGCCGCCCGGAGGGCCTGCACCGAGGTGTCGGTGGTCTGGTCGGCCGCCATGAGCGCGAAGTCCACGCCGAGGTGGACCGCGTTCGCGCTGGCCCGAGAAAGACAGTCGGCCACGGCGTTGTCTTTGCCGGCGACGTGCCGGATGTCCGTGGTGAATTCCGACACGGCGGAGAGGTGGCGCTGCTGGCGGGCCGACCACGGCTCCGTGACTTTGGCCATTGCATAGACCAACGGCTTGTGGTCGACGAAAGCCATGAACGGGCGGCCCTCCAGGAGGTGTCGGAAATGGCGAACGGCCAGGAATAGACTGAGCAGCTCGCGGTCGAACGTGCTGTATTTTAACTCGTTCGGCCAGAGCTGCCGGCTGAAAAAAGCGAGTGGCTGCCAAACCCCGTCCACCCATTGTTCATGGACGGCGCCCACCACGTAGTTGGAGGCGTCCGTAGTGAGGGCGATGGGCGCGTTGAGCACCGGGTGAGCCAGCAGCGTTGCGTCGGCGAGGGCCCGTTTTGCGCTCGCGAAGGCCGCGTCCATGGCCGCAGACCAAACGATGTCATGCTTGGCCGGCTTGCCCCGGAGGGCCTCGTAAAGGGGCCGCATGAGCTGAGCAGCGCGGGGCACGAATCGGTGATAAAAATTCACCATGCCGAGGAACACTTGTAGGGCCTTGATGGAACGGGGACGCGGGAACGTGCTGATGGCCTCGACCTTGGTCGGCAGCGGTACGGCCCCGGTCTTGGTGATGCGGTGGCCCAAAAAGTCAACGGTCGTCGTGCCGAAGTGGCATTTGGCCGGGTTGACAATTAAGCCGTGCTCGCTGAGGCGACCGAACAGTGTTCGGAGGTGGAGGAGGTGCTCGGCGCGGGACGTGCTGGCGACGAGGATGTCGTCCAGATAGACGAAAAGAAATGGCAGGTCGTGCAGCACGCCGTCCATTAAGCGCTGGAACACCTGGGCCGCGTTTTTGAGGCCAAACGGCATCCTAAAAAATTCGAACAGGCCGAACGGCGTGATGATGGCTGTCTTCGGGACGTCGGCCGCCCGGACAGGTACCTGGTGGTATCCCCGTATCAGGTCAATTTTGGAAAATATGACCCATCCCGCCAAACGGGCGGAAAAGTCCTGGATGTGCGGGATCGGGTACCTGTCGGGGGTGGTAGCATCGTTGAGGCGGCGGTAGTCGCCACACGGGCGCCATCCACCCCCCGGCTTTGGCACGATGTGCAGTGGTGAGGCCCACGCGCTATTGGAGCGCCGCACGATGCCGAGGTGCTCCAACGCGTCGAACTCGGCCTTTGCCACGGCGAGCTTAGCCGGGTCGAGGCGGCGGGCCCTGGCGTAGACCGGCGGGCCCGTAGTGGGTATGTGGTGCTCGATCCCATGCCGCACTGCGACGGCCGAAAACGTCGGCCGCGTGAGGGTCGGGAATTCCGCGAGCAGGCGAGCGAACTCGTTCACCGTCGGGAGGGTGCACGCCAGTTCGGTCGGCACGGAGCTGCTCATTGTGCACGCCAGGGAGCTGAAGGTCTCGGCGTTGACAAGGCGACGACGTTTGACGTCGACCAGCAGCCCATGCGCGCAGAGGAAGGCGGCGCCCAGCAAAGCCATGGGGACGCAGGCGGTCACAAAGGTCCACTGAAAGCGCTGGCTGCCGAAGCAGAGGGTGACGTCGCGCGAGCCGAAAGTGCGTATGGCCGAGCCATTAGCAGCGACCAAAGAGGGGCCGCAAACGGCGTCCCGCCTGTCCTGCTCGGAGGCGGGTATGACGCTCAGTTGGGCGCCGGTGTCACAAAGGAAACGCCGCCCGGACGCTTTGTCCCGAATAAAAAGCAAGTTGCCCAAGTGGCCGGCGCTCATGGCTGGGAATGAACGCCGGCCCGGCCGTTTCCCGACTTGCCGAAAGTGCACGGGGGTCGGCACGTCCGAGCCTTGTGTCCGAACCTGGCGTGGTAATAACACCACGCCTGGTCAGGTGGAGGCCCCGGCCGTTGTGTTGGAAGCGGTCGGCGCGGCGTGGCAGCCGCCAGTTGCACCGGCAGTTCGGCCTCCAACCGCGCAGGGCGCTCGGGCGTCGTGGGCGTCGCCTCAGACGGCGGCAGGCTCCAGGTAGCCACGCCGATGTGTTGGCCCGCCGAGGAGATCTTATCTATCGGCTTCCCTGGCGAGGGCGCGGGGATCGGTGATCGACGTGCCAGCCAGGGCGAGGCGTACCGGGTGAGGCAGCTGGCGAAGGAACGGCTCGCGGAACAGAAAATCCGGAGAGTGCTCACCGAGCAATGAGAGCATGTAGTCCATGCGCTCGGACGGGCGCGTGTCACCGAGCTCGGGCAGGTCGAGCAGGCGCCGTGCGCGTGCCGCCGGTGAGAGGGCGAAAGCGTCGAGGAGGAGCGTCTTCAGCGCGTCATACTTGTCAGCAGCCGGCGGGTGCTCGAGGAGGCTCAGGGCGCGGGCCGCGGTGGCGGAACCGAGCACTGCCACGACGTGGTGGAAGCGGGTGTCGTCCGCGGTGATGCCTCACAGGGAGAACTGGGAGTCCGCCTGGGCGAACCAAACAGCCGCATGAGCCTCCCAGAAGGTAGGCAGTTTAAGAGTCACTGCCGTGTCCATGTCGGTAGGTCACCAGTGAAGGAGCTGCGCTCCAACGCGAGTCGAAAGAATTGACGCGACCAAAGACGGAATTCGTCCGAGTTGCTTTATTGAAACAAAACAGCTCAGGTATTCTGAAAAGCCCGTTTATCGGGCAGCAATATATATACACATTTATGCCCGGGCGTTTGCCCGGGAAAACCGAGACCGGGCATGCCCGGGTGTCAAGGGCGAGTCCTGGAAAGGCGAGTCTGGACATGCCCGGGCGTCCTGGATGCGGCCTGGCAAGTCGAGGCTGGGCATGCCTGAGCGCTCTGGGCGAGCCCTGGAAAGGCGAGAGCGGGCATGCCCGGATGCTCTGGGCGAGCCCTGGAAAGGCGAGTCTGGACATGCCCGGGCGTCCTGGACGCGGCCTGGCAAGTCGAGGCTGGGCGTGCCCGGGAAAGACGAGACCGGGCGTGCCCGGGAGGTTCGGGCGTGCCTGGGAACAGCGAGTCCGGGCATGCCCAGGAGAGGCGTGTCTGGGCCCGTCCGGACGAGCCCGGCATGGCGATCGCGCCCTGGCCGCGTCCTGGCAGGTGCAAGGCGATTGTGTACATTCAGCAGGGACCGCTACAATACATCCTATTCCATGCCCTTATCATTGACGATTAATACAAGGAGCCATGTTCCATGTGGCACCATGGCACAGGAGAAAGCAATGTGGCGGATAAGGCCTGCCCGACATCAACATCACATTAATCCAATGTATTAGTTTATCGACTCCAGTGTGGTTGGGTGATGAGGAAAACATTGGAACAGGCACAGGGAAATTATATATATATATATATATATATATATATATATATATATATATATATATATATATATATATATATGACTATACGTATATATACATATATATATAAATATTTTTTTATTATTTAAGAAAAGGCACATCCAACCATAAAAGTAACTAGACCTACTCTGCTAATCCACTAATAAACAAGCAAGAGCAGATCCACTCTCAGGCGACGTTTCACTGCTTCCTAGCGAGATTTCTCAAGTCAACAGACCCTAAGCCACGTCATGTGTCCACTTTTAATCCCAAGATGTGACAATTCGTTTCCGGTCACATGTGAGAGGTCAGTTTAGGAGTGTTTTTGTGTTGCCAGAGCACGAGCGTGGCTGACTTTGTGTCCTGTTTAGCAACGGTGATGTGTGCGTTGCGTGATTGGTGGAGGTTCTGTTAAGTGTTGTGCGTGGTTGGGTGTGGTGATTGGGATCAAGTGTGGTTGTTTTTCACTCACCTTGTCCAGCTGTTTACATAATACAGTTTTTGACATTTGTATCAGAGGTGTGTATTGTGTGGGTATGTCCACGGTCTCCCCAGTTAGACAACCTTCTTGGATCTTGAAGTGACACTCGTCAATAATCAATCTGTGTCGTTTGTTGAATGTAACGTCTAGAATAAGAGCCCAATCCAAATCAAATTGGTGGCTAGATTGCAGGCAATGGCACACTATGGCTTATGTTACCTTACCAAGCCTAATTGCTCAATCACTTTCCTCTAGCCTTTGTTTCCAATTTCTTCCAGTTTAACCAATGTAGAATTGATCATGTCTCTGCATGATGAAAGGTAAACTATTCCTGATTTGTCATCAGTTGATATCGTGTCCTTTAGCTTCCAAATTCCATTACGGATGGTGCATAGACGGCTGTGCGTTGCACCAATCCACACACGGCATACTAGTCTGCAAATCATTTCGGAAAGTCCCAGGTAGTACAACAACACACAGTGCCCAGGAATGTCTGCCTCCTTCCATTCTGCCATGTCCGTACCCCGGAAGCACAAAAACAAGAATGAACACCCACATTTGCTAACCCTGCATCCACACAAAACCAGATCAGGTGGGAATAAAAAAGAGCACCGTAGACCATCGATGATGCGATTGTCTGCTCTGTCCATTTTCAAGCATACACGTTGCCAGGTTACCAGGTTAACATCTTTAAATGCTTATCCAATATTGGTCACAATAAATATACACTAAAATGTGCACTGAAAAGGTATTCTTATTTACCTCTGAGTTGTCCAGCTTGGGTTTGAATCTGAACCCCACTCTAAACTGTCAATCTGGTGTCTCCCATCAGCTGGACATTAAACTTTGTCTCATCTGCAGGGATTAGTTGGTTGATGTTAAAGATTCCTCAGTGTCATTAGTCAAAGTAGGAAAGTTCTCACTGGCGATCTGGCCAAATTCCGAATTCCTGCCAAGACTGACTGCTGGGAAAGGCAATGGCAAACCAGTGCAACCCATGCCAATAAACTGATTCAACAGCAACAACACTTTGTAAAAAGTATAGTAAAGCTAATCAGCATCATAGTACACTGTGCATTAAGGAAACAATTAAGTCCTTCAAAGCTCTTTTTTATCAAAACTGTAAATTTATTATGTACCAAATGATGTTGTATACTTCCACAGCTCAAATGCTCCCAGTTTCTCACAAATGTCCCATCCAAATGTTTGGACAGGATGATGCAGGGGCATCACACTTACCTTTGAGCTGTCTCGTCTGGGATTGATTCCCGACACGACTTTAAACTGTCGGGTTGGTGCTTCACAAACAGGGACGCACATCAATGGATGTGCCACGCTCAGATGGATGTGAAGCTTGCTGGGACCCATCTGCTAACATTACAGTAGTTGGGGGATGTAAAAGATCCTGTGGCGTCTTTCAAATAAGATTAGGCAAGGCATCACTAGCAGGCTGCCCAAATTACCAAAGTTCCTGCCATAACATGTAGGAGACACGACATCAACAAGACAACTGCGCTCCCCAGCAATTGTCCGTACCAACAACCACATGCACAAACAAGGAAACCCAGAGAACATCAGGGGGCCACTTTGTCCATCAATCCCATCATCTCCACTTTTAGTAATGTGCCAGAAAATAAATCCAGGCAGCAATATCATGAGGACATTTCATTTCAAGACAAACAAAAAAAGAAAAAAGAGGAGAAAAAGGAGAAGCTAACAATAAGGAAAGTGCATTTTACAAAATATTGACCATTAATAAATTAACCGGTCCGAGGGAAGGATAAATTCAAACAAGAGAAGCCTCGACTAAAATCAATCATCAATCCAGAGAGAGACCTCCACAGAACTATGTGCAGAAGAACAAAGGAAAGGAGGTTCAGATAAAAGCCAGCAAAATAAATGCCTTTTACAATACCTGTACATATATTATTAACCATTCAGAAGAGAGATCTCTCCATACGATGACATATACAAAAATGAAAACATGCACAGACAGAGAGTACACATACTATATATACATATATGCACTGTGCCATCAGAGAGTATTCACACCCCTTGACTTTTTCACATTTTGTTGTGTTACATCCTGAATTCAAAATGGATTCAATTGAGATTTTCTTTCACTGGTCTACATGTAACACCCCATAATATCAAAACGGAATTATATATATATATTTTTAGAAATTCTTACAAAATAATTAAAAATGAAACACAAACATATCTAATTTACATAAGTATTCAACCCCCTGAATCAATACTTCATAGGAGTGCCTTTAGCAGTGATTACAGCTTTGAGTCTTCTTGAGTATGTCTGTATCAGCTTTGCACATCTTGATTTGGCGAGTTTCTCCCATTCTTCATTGCAAATTTCCTCAAGCTCTGTCAAGTTGGATGAGGAGCGTCAGTGAAATTGTTTCAGACCCTTCCCCAGATCTATGCCTCCTCACAATTATATCTTGGAGTTCTACGGACAGTTCTTTGGACTGCATGGTAGAGTTTCTGCTTTGACATGCACTGTCAACTGTGGGACCTTATATAGAAAGGTATGTCTCTTTCTAAATCATGCCCAATCAATTGAATTAGCCACAGGTGGACTCTAATCATGTTGTTGAGACATCTCAAGGATGATGATGATGATGATGATGATGATGATGATGATGATGATGATAATGATGATAATGATGATGTCCACTCCCACATCGTCAGATGCATATGGCTGCCGAAGCAGTTGGTCGGGCACGACCGTTGGGCACAATCCTG
Organism: Myxine glutinosa; assembly: GCF_964187855.1. Lineage (NCBI taxonomy): Eukaryota > Metazoa > Chordata > Myxini > Myxiniformes > Myxinidae > Myxine > Myxine glutinosa. The sequence continues at coordinate 220,597,748 of NC_136262.1, read as the reverse complement.
GTCGGGCGTCACTCCGATACAGAAAACTCAAATGGCTCATTCATCCCAATGACCTGGTACTCATTTTGCCAACCTCGGAAGGACGGCAGGCTGAGTCAACCCCATCTGGTGTTAATTCAACGACAAACCGGGATTTGATTTCAGGACCCAAGGTTCCCAAGCCAGCACCCTAACCGTTAAGACAACACCACACTTCATCTCAATGATGATTAAGGACATTGGATGCAACTTCGCTCAATTTAGAGTATCATACCAAAGGTACCAGTTGAGTACCAGTTCACTGGTAATTCCCTGTTTGTCGTTAAAGGCGGCAAAAAGGGTTGGCGTCAGGAAGGGCATCCGGCCGTAAAACATTGCTTCAAAAAGGGGACCGAAAAACAACAACAACCACAGTTCCCGAAAAAGGCCAACCCCCGCTTGCGGGGAAAAATGGCCTCTAAAGGTGGTTTTTTTTTTTTATATACCAAAGGGGTTGCATACTTATTGACTCGACATTTCAGCTTTTCATTTTTTATTATTATAGGATATTAAGTGTCCTGAATTTAAAATTTGATCTATGACAATTTTTTAATTGTCACTATGACCAGTGACAAAAAAATCTCAATTTAATCAATTTTAAATTCAAGCTGTAACACAAAAGGAATGTGAAAAAGCCAAGGGGTGTGAATACTTTCTGAAGGCACTGTATCGGAACGGGTATCGGAACCAGTAATTGGCACAAGCAGATATCTGCCATTTTTCGGTAATCTGCTCTGGCCAATTAGCGATTACAGATGTACTGTAACAACCCAGAATCTTTGAGTAGCTGGAGTTTGCAAAAAAAGATGTGAAAGAATCTGAGAACATAAGGCAAAATATTCTGTGGTCTGATAAGACGAAAATTGAACTCTTTGGCCTGAATGCAAAGCGCTATGTCTGTCTGAAACTGAGCACAGCTCATCACCCATCTAACACCATTTCCACCAACCGTGAAGCATGGTGGTGACAGCATCATGCTATGGGGAGGATTTCCAGTGGCAGGGAATGGGAGACTTGTAAGGATAGAGGGAACAATGAATGGAGCCAAATACAGGCAAATCCTTGAGGTGAACATGCTTGAGAGTGCAAAAGGCTTTAGACTGCGGCAAAAATTTACATTCCAACAGGCCAATGACCCACAGCATACAGTTAAAGGAACACTGGAATGGCTTCAGAACAAGAACGTGAAAGTCCTTGCGTGGCCCAGCCAAAGCCCAGATTTGAATTCCATTGAGAATCTGTGGAAAGACTTGAAGATTGCTGTTCACCGACGCTCCCCATCCAACTTGACAGAGGTTGAGCAAATCTACAAGGAAGAATGGGAGAACCTCCCCAAATCCAGATGTGCAAAGCTGATACAGACATACCCAAGAAGACTCGAAGCTGTAATCACAGCCAAAGGTGTTTTTATGAAGTACTGACAGGGGGCTGAATACTTATGTAAATTAGATATTTCTGTATTTTATTTTCAATAAATTTGCAAATAATTCCAGAAATATGTTTACACTTTTCATTATGGGATATTTTGTGTATATCAGTGAAAAAAATGTAAATTTAATCCATTTTAAATTCAGGCTGTAACACAACAAAATATTAAAAAGTCAAGGGATGTGAATACTTTCTGAAGGCACTATATATATATATTGTTGCGGATCTCCAACGTCGGCCTTCCCCTTATCAAGGGGGGATTAATCCCCTTGTCCTTTTAGTAGCTGACGCGATCCCGAGGCTATCACGTTCCTTCCAGTCGGTGTTAAATAGGGTTGTTGGTCGAATTTAGTCCTATTACCTAAGTACTAACACCGACCGTGAAGCAAGGAGATAACCCCACCCGAACCACGGCGTTAGTGGACACGCCGAGTGAAGCGAGCCGCGATCCGGGCCGTTAGCAGGAACTAACCCGATTGGAGCGGTTATAATCGTGCCGCGTTTACCCAATGGAGGAAATGACTAAAACGATCGGATGAAGAGGAAACCAGGAAGAACAGGTAATTTATTAACACTTTGTACAATTAGAAGAGGAAAAGAAGGAAGAAAATGTACAGGGAAGAGGAAGAAGCAGATACACAGGGCAGCCTTAATAACAGTCTTAACTTATCCCTGGACACAGGCCCGTTCACTCTCAGACTCTCTCTCAGGGTCACTCACACAGGGTTTGAAGATGGTCGGGTTGAGGGTCCAAGGGTCCACAGCTCGTCCGGTCCCCGACTCGTACCGTGCAGATGGTGGAATACGGCAGGCAGCTCACCCCATGGCGTAGGTGCGAGCGGACAATTATATCTCGGGGGATCGGTAAGCTGGCGATTCTATATCGTACGTAATACTTGTACCGGCGCCTTTATACGCGCACCCGGTATTGTTACGATCGATGCGCCACTTCCCCAATGTCCTTCTGCACGCTGCAGTCCTCTGCAATGCGTGCTGCGCACCCGCCCTCTGTAAAACTTGTTGCCACAGCGCGTCTCTCCCTCTCGGAACTACTCAAGCGTCTCTCCTGTAACTCAACTCGATCAGGTCAAGCGCCTCTCTCTCCCTGCTCATAACTCTAGTTCATAACCCAGCGCCTCTCCCATCGTAACGGAGGTGGGGGCCTTGCGCAAGGGGTTATATTGCCACACCCAGCGAACCCTCTGGAATGTCCAGCCACACCCCGTCAGGCGATGTCGCCTCAGCCCTGATTGGCTGGTGAGGGCTTACCGGCTCCACCTTGATGGCTGCTTGACGTGAACGCACCCCCACCCTTGCGCTCCGCCCCCTTTCCGGCCCTTACCTCGTGGCCTTTGGGCTGGTTTGAGCGGAAGCCCAACGAGTTCGCAAAGGCTGCTGGCCGCCTAAAGGGCGAGGGCGATGTACAGACTGGTTAGCGCTTCATGGCGTCGATTGAAGGGAGGCTGCAAAATGGACGAATGGGGCCTACTCTTATTTGTTCTACACAACGCAGATGCAACTATTGGGAATGGCCTTATCCTAAACACATACTAAGAAATAACTAACGTCCTAAGGTGACCTACGTGTTGCATATGGCCTATATATGGGGTGCAACCTTTAACCTTTAATGTTGTTACCTGTGTGGGTTCTCAAAACCGCAACAATATATATATATATATAAGATGAAGGGAGAAGGGAAGGAGCCAGAAGATAGAAGCGCATGAATTATGGTATAGAAGCAATGGAAAAACTAGTTACATTGCGAGGCAAAATGATCAGTACAGCTTTGTAAAGTTTCAAAAGTTCTTCAATGAGGAATGATCACCATATATATCAAATGGACGAATGATGAGTCAGGCTGTGACGAGTGAGTTGAGGGGACAAGCACATAATAGTACACAGAAATAGCTCATTGTTTCACTCCCCCTTTCTTATACTACTAACAACTGTCTATTCACAAGCTCCTATTTCTTTTGTCCAACCTCGACTTCCTTATCTCAACATATTTCGTCAATTCTACCCACGCCCCATACCCCTTGCCTTTTACAGTAAGTAATAAACAATGCTCCCAAACTGAAAGCAAGGTCAGGAAATCTGGAGAAAACACAATTCCAGATACAGAAATAGAGCAAGAGAGGTAGACATTGTTTTGACCTGTAACATATAAACAAAAAAGAAGAGCCAAAGATGAAGTCATTTTATTGCAAAAAGGAATGATCGTATCCGAGGGTTCGAACGAGCCGATTATTGCACAGCTGCGATAATGAGATTACAAGCAAAGCCAGGATGCTTCACCAGAGGCGAATCGCCAGGCCTCCATCTGTCAAGGTTCATCAGTGTCTTTTGGGACCGTTAGCTGAGTCTGTACAAGATAGTCCAAGGATTCTGACAAAAAACAGACCCTGAAAACGATTCCTAATGGAGGCCTGCTGCTCGGTCGAGGTTATAAGGGTTAAAAAAAAGAAAAAGATAAGCGACATCACTTCTGTGAAATATTCAGAGCAATTTTATTTTCACTCCTGAACCGCTGGCAGGATTCACGTACGACAAAGCTCTTTCCTATCTGGAGCTTTGCTCCAATAACATGACACGATAAGGTAAGGTAACCCAAAGGCAAAAGTGAGGATGAAGCATGCCAATTGTTTTTGCACTCTACAAGCCACTCAAAGGCTCCAGAGGGACCTCCGAGAGGGTGTTACTAGCCATACTTAAGTAGTCGCCTCGATGCAACGAAGCAGCATCATTCGTGTTCGTCGTTAGTAAACGAACTCCAATCAGCCGATGTTGGTCACATTCAATCAGAACGATATTCTCACAAAGAGAAGGAATAAACATCTCAAGACTTTGAACGTGAAAGTCCAAAAACTAACCGTGCAAGCTCTGCAAATGCTTATTCGCCCAATCTATCCATTCGGGCTGAAGAATGGAGAAAATTGTAATTCCTTAATCTCCCAAAGTTACATTACTCATGACCTCGGAAAATTGCATTCACTGAAGGAAACCAATCTCACAGCCTAGGATATGCGGCTCCTGCTCCTAAATGGCACATGGGATGACCTCATTACTTGCCTCTGAATGATCACTTGATGCAAGGTCTCAAGTTAGTTCCTTGGTAGGGGTGTGCGAGGGGGGAACCTAATAGCTATCCTTCTGTGATGCCTCAAACTCTGCAATATGCAAAGACTTTCTGAAAATGGAGAAACCTTTTGAAAATCCAAGTCACATAGCAACTCGTGAAGTTGAGGATTAAAGAACAAGATTGGGAACATTTGCACGGTTTGACGGCGATGTTCCTACATCTAATTCAGGAATTAGAGGTGTACAGACTTGTCCTTTATGCCTACGTGTACTTTCAAACATATGGCGGGAATGAGCGCGTGCACATGGATGAGCGTACATCGCATCCAAACTAATATGTGCTCAATGTAAGCCCCATATGATATTCACTTCATGTAAGGAATATTTTGGCTGCAAGAACAGCAAATCAACTTATGAGAGTATCAATAACCTGATTTGAAAGAAATAAAATACTTTTTTTAATGGAAATTGCCCCAAACAAGCCATAATTCCACCCTAGGTAAGGGGGAAAAGTACTACCTAAGAAAAGATATAGCTCTGCAGTATTTGTAGCATATGTAATGACTAATGATAATCTAAATTCTTTGGGATATACAATGTGAAACACCAGGATGAGTATCATTAACCTGATTTGAAAGAAATAAAATTCCTTTTTTTCTGGAAATTGCCCCAAACAAGTCATAATTCCATTCTAGGTAAGGGGGAAAAATACTACCTAAGAAAATATGTAGCTCTGCAGTATTTGTAGCATATGTAATGATAATCTAAATTATTTGGGGATATACAATGTGAAACACCAGGATGAGTATCAATAACCTGATTTGAAAGAAATAAAATTCCTTTTTTTCTGGAAATTGCCCCAAACAAGCCATAATTCCACCCTAGGTAAGGGGGAAAAGTACTACCTAAGAAAAGATGTAGCTCTGCAGTATTTGTAGCATATGTAATGATAATCTAAATTCTTTGGGATATACAATGTGAAACACCAGGATGAGTATCAATAACCTGATTTGAAAGAAATCAAATTCCTTTTTTTCTGGAAATTGCCCCAAACAAGTCATAATTCCATTCTAGGTAAGGGGGAAAAGTACTACCTAAGAAAAGATGTAGCTCTGCAGTATTTGTAGCATATGTAATGATAATCTAAATTATTTGGGATATACAATGTGAAACACCAGGATGAGTATCAATAACCTGATTTGAAAGAAATAAAATTCCTTTTTTTCTGGAAATTGCCCCAAACAAGTCATAATTCCATTCTAGGTAAGGGGGAAAAGTACTACCTAAGAAAAGATGTAGCTCTGCAGTATTTGTAGCATATGTAATGATAATCTAAATTCTTTGGGATATACAATGTGAAACACCAGGATGAGTATCAATAACCTGATTTGAAAGAAATCAAATTCCTTTTTTTCTGGAAATTGCCCCAAACAAGCCATAATTCCACTCTAGGTAAGGGGGAAAAGTACGACCTAAGAAAAGATGTAGCTCTGCAGTATTTGTAGCATATGTAATGATAATCTAAATTCTTTGGGATATACAATGTGAAACACCAGGATGAGTATCAATAACCTGATTTGAAAGAAATCAAATTCCTTTTTTTCTGGAAATTGCCCCAAACAAGCCATAATTCCACTCTAGGTAAGGGGGAAAAGTACTACCTAAGAAAAGATGTAGCTCTGCAGTATTTGTAGCATATGTAATGATAATCTAAATTATTTGGGGATATACAATGTGAAACACCAGGATGAGTATCAATAACCTGATTTGAAAGAAATCAAATTCCTTTTTTTCTGGAAATTGCCCCAAACAAGCCATAATTCCACTCTAGGTAAGGGGGAAAAGTACGACCTAAGAAAAGATGTAGCTCTGCAGTATTTGTAGCATATGTAATGATTAATCTAAATTATTTGGGATATACAATGTGAAACACCAGGATGAGTATCAATAACCTGATTTGAAAGAAATCAAATTCCTTTTTTTCTGGAAATTGCCCCAAACAAGCCATAATTCCATTCTAGGTAAGGGGGAAAAGTACTACCTAAGAAAAGATGTAGCTCTGCAGTATTTGTAGCATATGTAATGATAATCTAAATTATTTGGGATATACAATGTGAAACACCAGGATGAGTATCAATAACCTGATTTGAAAGAAATCAAATTCCTTTTTTTCTGGAAATTGCCCCAAACAAGCCATAATTCCATTCTAGGTAAGGGGGAAAAGTACTACCTAAGAAAAGATGTAGCTCTGCAGTATTTGTAGCATATGTAATGATAATCTAAATTATTTGGGGATATACAATGTGAAACACCAGGATGAGTATCAATAACCTGATTTGAAAGAAATAAAATTCCTTTTTTTCTGGAAATTGCCCCAAACAAGTCATAATTCCATTCTAGGTAAGGGGGAAAAGTACTACCTAAGAAAAGATGTAGCTCTGCAGTATTTGTAGCATATGTAATGATAATCTAAATTATTTGGGATATACAATGTGAAACACCAGGATGAGTATCAATAACCTGATTTGAAAGAAATCAAATTCCTTTTTTTCTGGAAATTGCCCCAAACAAGCCATAATTCCACTCTAGGTAAGGGGGAAAAGTACTACCTAAGAAAAGATGTAGCTCTGCAGTATTTGTAGCATATGTAATGATAATCTAAATTATTTGGGGATATACAATGTGAAACACCAGGATGAGTATCAATAACCTGATTTGAAAGAAATCAAATTCCTTTTTTTCTGGAAATTGCCCCAAACAAGCCATAATTCCACCCTAGGTAAGGGGGAAAAGTACTACCTAAGAAAAGATGTAGCTCTGCAGTATTTGTAGCATATGTAATGATAATCTAAATTCTTTGGGATATACAATGTGAAACACCAGGATGAGTATCAATAACCTGATTTGAAAGAAATCAAATTCCTTTTTTTCTGGAAATTGCCCCAAACAAGCCATAATTCCATTCTAGGTAAGGGGGAAAAGTACTACCTAAGAAAAGATGTAGCTCTGCAGTATTTGTAGCATATGTAATGATAATCTAAATTATTTGGGATATACAATGTGAAACACCAGGATGAGTATCAATAACCTGATTTGAAAGAAATCAAATTCCTTTTTTTCTGGAAATTGCCCCAAACAAGCCATAATTCCATTCTAGGTAAGGGGGAAAAGTACGACCTAAGAAAAGATGTAGCTCTGCAGTATTTGTAGCATATGTAATGATAATCTAAATTATTTGGGGATATACAATGTGAAACACCAGGATGAGTATCAATAACCTGATTTGAAAGAAATCAAATTCCTTTTTTTCTGGAAATTGCCCCAAACAAGCCATAATTCCACTCTAGGTAAGGGGGAAAAGTACGACCTAAGAAAAGATGTAGCTCTGCAGTATTTGTAGCATATGTAATGATAATCTAAATTATTTGGGGATATACAATGTGAAACACCAGGATGAGTATCAATAACCTGATTTGAAAGAAATAAAATTCCTTTTTTTCTGGAAATTGCCCCAAACAAGTCATAATTCCATTCTAGGTAAGGGGGAAAAGTACTACCTAAGAAAATATGTAGCTCTGCAGTATTTGTAGCATATGTAATGATTAATCTAAATTCTTTGGGATATACAATGTGAAACACCAGGATGAGTATCAATAACCTGATTTGAAAGAAATCAAATTCCTTTTTTTCTGGAAATTGCCCCAAACAAGCCATAATTCCATTCTAGGTAAGGGGGAAAAGTACTACCTAAGAAAAGATGTAGCTCTGCAGTATTTGTAGCATATGTAATGATAATCTAAATTATTTGGGATATACAATGTGAAACACCAGGATGAGTATCAATAACCTGATTTGAAAGAAATCAAATTCCTTTTTTTCTGGAAATTGCCCCAAACAAGCCATAATTCCACTCTAGGTAAGGGGGAAAAGTACGACCTAAGAAAAGATGTAGCTCTGCAGTATTTGTAGCATATGTAATGATAATCTAAATTATTTGGGGATATACAATGTGAAACACCAGGATGAGTATCAATAACCTGATTTGAAAGAAATCAAATTCCTTTTTTTCTGGAAATTGCCCCAAACAAGCCATAATTCCACTCTAGGTAAGGGGGAAAAGTACTACCTAAGAAAAGATGTAGCTCTGCAGTATTTGTAGCATATGTAATGATAATCTAAATTATTTGGGATATACAATGTGAAACACCAGGATGAGTATCAATAACCTGATTTGAAAGAAATAAAATTCCTTTTTTTCTGGAAATTGCCCCAAACAAGTCATAATTCCATTCTAGGTAAGGGGGAAAAGTACTACCTAAGAAAAGATGTAGCTCTGCAGTATTTGTAGCATATGTAATGATAATCTAAATTATTTGGGGATATACAATGTGAAACACCAGGATGAGTATCAATAACCTGATTTGAAAGAAATCAAATTCCTTTTTTTCTGGAAATTGCCCCAAACAAGCCATAATTCCATTCTAGGTAAGGGGGAAAAGTACTACCTAAGAAAAGATGTAGCTCTGCAGTATTTGTAGCATATGTAATGATAATCTAAATTATTTGGGATATACAATGTGAAACACCAGGATGAGTATCAATAACCTGATTTGAAAGAAATCAAATTCCTTTTTTTCTGGAAATTGCCCCAAACAAGCCATAATTCCACCCTAGGTAAGGGGGAAAAGTACTACCTAAGAAAAGATGTAGCTCTGCAGTATTTGTAGCATATGTAATGATAATCTAAATTCTTTGGGATATACAATGTGAAACACCAGGATGAGTATCAATAACCTGATTTGAAAGAAATCAAATTCCTTTTTTTCTGGAAATTGCCCCAAACAAGCCATAATTCCATTCTAGGTAAGGGGGAAAAGTACGACCTAAGAAAAGATGTAGCTCTGCAGTATTTGTAGCATATGTAATGATAATCTAAATTATTTGGGATATACAATGTGAAACACCAGGATGAGTATCAATAACCTGATTTGAAAGAAATAAAATTCCTTTTTTTCTGGAAATTGCCCCAAACAAGTCATAATTCCATTCTAGGTAAGGGGGAAAAGTACTACCTAAGAAAAGATGTAGCTCTGCAGTATTTGTAGCATATGTAATGATAATCTAAATTATTGTCCAAGTTGCATTTTTCTCTCGTAATAGCATGCGTGGAATTATTTTTTGCAGTCACACAAATAACAACCGACATAATGACCACGTAGCCTCATTTATACAACGTCAGCTGCTGCTGGGATTGAGACGTGCGCACGCATTGGGCGTCCATTTTGTTCCAGCTGCAACCTCTTAGCATGCATGGGTGCATCCATCAAAGTGAAATGTGTGCAATAATTTCTCTTTCAACGTGTTCATCGTCGCCGATATATTCTCAAATTCATGACTTCGTCAGAGAAAAGTGAAATAAATGCACGGCCCCAAAAGAAAAAGAACACATATGGCAATTTTATTTCTTTTTTCCTTGCGCTGTGAATGTTTCAGCAAGCACGCAGGTCTATCCCAAAGCAAATGTTCGGATCCACATCATCCTATCACTCACGCAGTTAGACAAAATCATTTTTTGTGGGATTCCAGCTTTCCCGCAGAGCATTCAATGGGCCTTTTCACGAATGCCAGAGGCTAGAGCTAATGAGAATATAAGCAAATTGCCAACCTGATGGCACACACGCTTCACAAAGAGACTGAAAATAAGCGAACACAGCGTAAATTACCGCTATGTGGATGGAGTGCATAAGTGCTTGCAAACTTTAATGCTGTCTTTCTAATAAAGCTCTCAGAGCAGACTGGAACTAGGTCTGGTTGGCTCAGCACCAAATGCACCATTTGACTTGGCCAGGTCATTTGCTTATAATTGTGCCAAATGGTCAGTTGATAACAATGCCAGACGTTCAGGCTTAGCATGGTCAAAAGGAGCATCCTGAAAAGTTTTCAGAATGAGATACTCCCGATGGTACAAGAAATGGCAAAGGTTTTACTTCCTCATTGTACAAATCATATATACATATATACATACATGCATGCATACATACATACATACAATATATATGCATATTGTATATGGTTTTTTTTCTTTAAAATGTATATTAAAAACCTTGCTTATTATATAGTGCCATCCATAAGTATTGGAATAATGAAGTCAAATTTGTTATTATTACTATGTACTCAAGATATTTGTATTTCAGATCAAAAGATGAATATGAGGAAAGAATCCAGATGGTCAGCCTTTATTTCTTGGTATTTCTATGCATATATGTTTTGCGGGTGTAGACCCCTCCCTCCCCCCCCCCCCCCCCCCCCATTTTAGGTAAGCATAAGTATTGGAGTATATAGGAATAAATCGAATTTGACTTCAGTGTTCCAATACTTATGGATGGCACTGTATATAAATGTCCTTACTAAACGGTATATAGTCTTAATTCCATATCATCATCGGTATCATTCAGGGAGATTGGCAGAGTACTCATAACCCAGAGGTAGCGACAGCGTACGAGACAAGGTGTTGCCTCGGTGAGCATTCCCTCTTTCAGATGACATCTTTGGCTCCCTGTTTCTTCTGATAATGTTTGTTATGTGGTGGTTAAATATACCACGGTACTTTTGAAAAAGAGTAGGCCATCAAGTGCCAGTGCTCTGGCCAAGTTATAAATTCCTGCCCTAATCTACAGAGTTGCTGCATAAGCAGCGTAGCTAGGCCTCAATACATGACACAAACCAGAAGCCAGATTCTGCCTCTACAAGAAGAAGAAGAAGAAGAAGAGGAAGAAGAAGAAGAAGAAGAAGAAGAATAGAGTTGGCACCGTGCTTCTATGAAGCTCTTTAGTGATGAATAACAAAGCATGCTTAACAGTAACAGCTTTTAATGAGCTGTAAATGATGACCTGGAAGTGACCAACATGAACAAGCACTTAGGAAAAGCATTTTCCTCCCCCCACATGAGTAATGCAGGATTCATCATTAGAAAACAATCAGGGAAAAGTGGTTCCTCTTCAGAGACTCTCAACTAAGGGTCCTTAATAGCCACTCCAGATTCAAGCGCATGACCATTCAAGAGATTCCATTTCTCGAGGTTCAAATTACAGAGGCTGGAAATTTTTCGAAGCCCAGAACAGCTCCAAAATCTGGCACACAGCTGAAGAACCTCAACCTGGTTGGTTGCTCCTGTAGTAATGGGAATGTTCCCACGATGCCCAGGTGTTAGGCCTTTAGGATGCTCCATTGGATAAATCATGGTTAAAACCAAGCATAGCACGAGATGCCCACGAGCAACATCAGCACACATGGCAACAATAGCCAGCTGTCTGGAGCAATGGTTATGTGAAGATAAAGTACACAGATATGTTAAACAAAATTTCTAACAAAGGCATACTGTGTGTGGAGCAGCCTCAAATTGCATTTTATGAGATGCACTAAATGGAAAACAGCTATGACGTTACACAAAGTCAGAATGACTATGTCGAGTGATTGTTTTGTTTTGGTTTTTCTTTTGCACAAAATGTACAATCAAATAGCAAATAGAATCTTTGCAATGAATTTTCCCTGATTTTATTGTGGGTACCGCCACAGCTGGTCCGCAACTGCATTGCGTGAGTGATGTCCCTCAAATAATCAAGGTTATTATATGTTCTCCAACTGATTGAAGGATTTGTCATTTGATTCATTAATCATGTTTTATGTTTGCATGATGGATTCATTAAGTTTATAATTCTCATATATATATATATATATATACCTGCTGATTCGTGAAAGACTTGAAGCAAACTTCCACCCACCCAACCCCACAAGAATGTGGGAATAATTGTGGCCAAAAAGAAGAAGAAGTTGGCTGACAAAAATGATGTTAACTGACTTCCAAGCAATAATTGGAAGATGATATCAGGCAAATGATAATGTGACTACAGTTACGGAGCAGCACAACATATAATTGTGTTGGAGATGAAAGTGAAATGAAATCATTACAGTCCGGCAGCTGGGAGGGTGTGTAGCATTGGGGATTCTCTTGTTGTGTGCTATGTGTAAATGTCGTTACAGCTGTGGAGGGACTCTGGGAAGAGTTTGAAACAGCAAAAGGGCCTCGTTTAGCCTTTCATTGTTGCAGTTATGCAGCTTTCTTCGGCTGGAAGAGCATTGGAGGAGTCAATTTATCTTACTATAATTCACCAAATGTCCGTCCATCTGTCTGTCTGTCTGTCCGTTCGAAGGTACCGTAAAAACTGCTGAACCGATCGCAATGATATTTTGGGTGGGTAATCCTGGGATCTCCAGGAGTAAAATAGGCTATTTAGTTTTTCCAATTTCAGCTTTAGTCTCCAGCATTCTCAGGTTTGGACTCCCGCATAACATTGGCGTTCGCATAATGTTCATTGTGACGATGTTTTCATTGTGACGATGTTGTTTTCCTGGGTGCCACACAAACGGCTGCACCGATCGCTGCACAGCTGCACCGATCGGACTCGGTGACCTCGGACAAAGACCTTTTATAAGGACACGGGTTGAATCCCTGCGTAAGAGCATTCTAACCCATTTCAACTGAAGGAAGCACGTATCGGGAGTACATACGACATAGCGATTGTGAACACGATTATTGATCCCGATTCACGATCACGATCATCACGATCATAGTGCATCGATCACTGTGGGACATTTGGTGAAATATAGTAAGATACTGTTTCGATTTTGATGATTTGCGCGTGATATGATTTAACGAATGTTTATATGAATCGTTTAAAATTAAAAAAGCCTTCAATTTCTGATATTTCACCTTTTCATTTGGGCCTCCCAATTGAAGCCCCGCCCATGGGGCGGGTACCGTTGCTAGTTTTTATAATCCGAGCCACATTTAGAAAAAATATATATATATTTTTTATTAAAAAATTTAATTTAATTGAAATTTAATTTAATTGAAATGTCATTTTTTTTATTGAAAAAATAATCGTTTTTATAATCCGAGCCACCTGGGGTAATTGATTAGGTGAGAGCTGATTGGTTATTCCCTCCATTCACATGTGAGAGATGTGGGTGGGTCATTGTTTATGTATATATATATATATATATATATATATATATATATATATATATATATATATATATATATATATATATATATATATATATATACATAAACCAAGTTATTCCCCTGGACCAAGATCAAATAGCTGTATGTTGAAATATGTTGAAAAAGTCAAAACTTTACATGGGGTGTGCTTACTTTTTCACGTGACTGTATATATATACAGCGGAAGATGACCAAGCGGAAGTGATCTGGCTGTGGGAGTCTCATTCACGTCAACTGTTACAGCACTGGTAGCTTCAGTAGTTCGTTGGTACACCACCATTGCTGTAGCATGCAGGGTGCCTTTTCCCTCTGGGGTATCTTCTGAAAAGTCTGAATTGTCAGCAGCAAAGAAGATGAATTCATTTCTAACAAGACTTGGTGGCACATATACATCATATTCAGCAGAACGGTTCAGAATAGCCTGTGCTAGTTGCGTTTCAATGCGCAATATACGGTCATAGTCTACAGACAAGCCGAGATGGTGAAGATAGTCTATTAATGTTTTGCTTCTCGTTCTTTGGTGAACAAAGATGCCAGTTCCAACTTGGACAGGGTACTCCCGCCGATGGCGAAATGAAGCTTTTTCTCCTGTTGATTCTGGCCGGTAGCACACCTGTCTGTCAGATTTTGCTTCATACATAATATGTTGTGCTATCATTGATGCTTTCTGATTTGCGTAATTTCTGCGCTTTTCAGTTGGGAGCTCAATTGCCACGCCTCTCATAATCCATTGGAGAAATGTAAGAAGCCTTGTAGGAATGTTTGCACTTAAATCTGACCCTAGTGTGCCATCAAAAGACCAACGTGGGGCGTCAAGAATGTCCTTTCGCAGAACTTTGGCACAGTTGAAGATCATTTTCATGTCATCGTTGAGATATTGGATTCACAGAGAGCTGCTTCAATTGCGGCTATCTTAGCTGCACTGAAACAGAACCGATCTGACTCATTTCGACGTGTGGCAGGGATAAAGTCAATGCCCTCAATATTTTCTGTGAGCAAACGTCGCGTGCTTTTACGACTAGGCGTAATCTCGCAGTTATGTTCTTCTAAGATCGTCAGGTAAGCTGTATGCGCAGCATCCATCGACAGTATCTTACTCTTTTCAAGCAAATCTCGTATGATATCAAGATATTCCACCTTGGCAGCAACCTCTTTCTCATTTATCGACTGTTTCTTAGAGGCGGTACCAGAACTTGAACATCCAGAACCGCGAGCAACGTGACTTTGCCAGCAAATTCGATGATATTTCACATCTATGGAGAGTGAATCTTCGGAATGAATAGCACTACTTAGGTACACTTTGTAGATATCTTTGTCACAATTTTTCGCGTAATCATGAAGCTGCTTTCCACGGCTTGCACTCTGTATAGCATGGACAGGTTCTTTCTCTTCATGCATTTGACAAAAAAAGCATAGATTCTTGTCATATCTAGCAGTGAACGAACGGGAAGGGCGCTGTTTATATGAAGATCCTGCAGGCTCAAATTCTTGAGGGGATGACGAAGTCGATGGCCGCCCTGATGTCCGCAATAGTACGTTGACGTTCTTGGAAGTGAGTGCTTCTTGATATCTTCTTTTGGCCCTGGAAAGTTTCTGTCAATTCACAAGATCTTTTCTACAACTGACATGATAAGTTGCACCGTCACGTTTTAGCGTATCCTCAGTGGCATTTTCCAACCGTTTACTTGCTTCATGGAAGACAATTTCACCATATTTTGCTCGGTCTGTCACATAGTGAAGAATGTTCTTTAAAGTTCCTTTATCAGGTTCCTTCACAAGCCGCTCACTAGATATTTTCTGACATATTATACACATACTGTAGTCATTTAAAAGTTATATCCGTGGTCGTTTCACAGGAGGACTCTCCATGGTTGAATCTCACAGTAGTAATTGTTTGCTTGGGCGTGCCTTTTATTTCTTAATTGTTCAATAGTCTTGAGATACCTGAAAGAAAGCATAAAGATTGACATCACATTTTAGGTATTGCATTTGAGTCATAGACAGTTACAACATTAGAAACATAAGTTGTTTTTGTAGTGATCTAACAATAATAAAGGGCTATTCAGATTTGTTAATTGTTGTGATGAAAGACCAATTCACTTATAATTATATAACAGTAATAACAGTACAAAATAAAAATCTGAGGCAAGTTTGATACATTTTCACTCGGATTAGGAGCGAAATAACTGAATACATACCATTGTCAAATTTTGGGGGCATGCCAGGGCACAGTATTTTTTCAGGCACAGTACCCTGATAGACCTACAATAAGCAGAACAATCCACAAGTATCAGCTGTTCAAATGATGAACAAGAACCAGGAATTTGTATGACCAGAGCATGGTGGTGAGTTGAACCGCGCTCCTCCCATAGACTTATACGTGTGCAACGCGTACCCTTATTTACGTAGTTAATTATTCAGCGCTATACGATTCGGATACTTGTTTACTTTGCGAGAAATGACGTCATAATTCATTTGCATAAAACACACTAAAACTCGCTGAAAAAAATTGGCGCCCTATTTCATTTGTTTTCTAACATCCTAAACTACAATTTCCAGCCAAGAAAATAAAATGTTCACGAAATGCCCATGGGAAAACAAATGCTCCAACACTAGAACCCCAGAATGTCATCACAGGACCTACAGGTAGCTCTTGCCACTGTTGATGCCAAAGTGCATGAGTCTACCATTAGAAAGAGGCTGCACAAATTTGATCTACATGGGAGGTGTGCCAGGAGGAAACCTTTGCTGTCCAGAAAGAACATCAGGGCAAGACTAAAGTTTGCCAATGAACACGTAGGCAAAGACCAGCACTTCTGAAACAATGTGCTCTGGACAGATGAGTCAAAGGTAGAGCTATTTGGCCAGAGTACCAGAAGACATGTTTGGCGAAAACCAAAGACAGCATTTGACCACAAGAACCTGATACCAACTGTAAAGCATGGTGGTGGAAATATTATGGTTTGGGGGCAGCTTTGCTGCATCAGGGCCTGGGCAGCTCACCATCATAGAATCCACGATGAATTCTTCATTGTACCAGAGGGTGCTTGAGGATAATGTGAGGCCATCTGTCGGAAAGTTGAAGCTCAACCGAAGGTGGACCTTGCAACATGACAATGACCCTAAACATACCAGTAAATCCACCAAGGAATGGCTGAAAAGAAAGAAATGGAGGGTTCTGGAATGGCCAAGTCAAAGCCCGGATCTAAATCCCATCGAGATGTTGTGGGGGGATTTGAAACGAGCTGTGCATGCAAGAAACCCCTCAAACATCGCACAGCTGAAAGAATTCTGCATGGAGGAGTGGGCAAAATTTTCTCCCAGTCGATGTCAGAGACTGGTAGACAGTTATAAGAAACGCCTACTTGAGGTTGTTTCTGCCAAAGGGGGCAATACCACCTATTAGAGCCAAGGGTGTACTTACTTTTTCCACATGCGAAATTTGCATTTATGTTTATTTAAATTATACAATGGACTACAAAATGTAAATATTTCATGATATTTGTTATATTATTTCACCTTTATCTACCAATATTGTTGAAATGCAGATCAAATAGTTGTATGTTGAAATATGTTGAAAAAGTCAAAACTTTACATGGGGTATACTTACTTTTTCACGTGACTGTATATATATATATATATGTTGATATAGATATTTCAAGATCTTTCATATTGAGATCTACAGTCATCAATATAGCCCATCGAGGTTCTGCATTATTAAATGATCAGTGTTAAGGCTTTGTGTCACATCAAAATGTGTTTTATACTACGTGAATTCATTTGTTATGAAGGCAAGAATGGCAGAATGTTTCCCCACCCCCATTCAATTCCAACATATATACCTATTGCCTTTTCTTTCCCTTACTCTTATTTCCTCCAAATCTTCTTTTTACTGTTTCCTTACTACTGCTACAACCACAAACTATACAGTCAATTCCATCCAATGTATCGATTCAGTCGATTCGATACAGTCAGTCAATTCAGTCAATTCCGTCTTTTCATCGATTTACTTCACTGAGAAACATTAGCAGTCTCGACATTTAGTGGCTATGGTATGGACTTAGGGTGGTGGACGAAAGATATCAGCTGCGGATCTGGGGTTAGGGACTTGAAGAAGAAAGGGGGAGTGAAGGACAGAGAGTTGTAGGAGTGGAGGTGGGGGGGGGGGGGGGGAGAGGGAATATAATTGGGAAATCGGGGGGGGGGGGGGTATATCTGACAATGAATAACAGGAGACTCAATACCATTGGCTTAATAATCCCTCAAATTTGAGACAAAACAACCCCTGACCTCTCAGCCTCTTAACCTCATAGTAAGCTCGGTCATCATGTCAATCATTTGTACTGAATTACGAGAGGTGATTAATCATGAACCTGAGCATGGATCTGAATGGGTCTGCCTTTTATTTTAAACTAGAACAATGCGACTGTGTCGCCAATATGCCTCCACATCGTCCCACAATGGGTAGATGCCATCGTTCACTGTCTTAAAAATAAACAAGTTTGATTTAAATCCCTTCAGCTCTTTTCAAGTATCACATTTTCACCAGCCATGACAGGTTTCACATCGATCGGTGAAGCAGTTTCAGAGAAGGGATTTTTTTAAATATCGGCTTTCAAGTTAATATGGCTGCCATACCACGTGACATATGACCTTAAAAAATGTAGTGTCTGCATATGTATGGGTAGGGGATCATGTTTGTGAAGATTCGCGTTGATCAAACAAGGTTAGTTTTTCCATCCAAGATGGCTGCCAAACCACGTGACCTACGACATCATCATTTTCTAACTATATGCAGTAATGGTGTTAGATGATATTTGTAAAAAAATCGCATCGATAGCGTAAGCAATTTCAGAGATATAATTTTTTAATATTTTCCTTCAATCCAATATGGCTGCCACACCATGTGACCATTGACGTTTTCTTGATAATCTTTTAATCGCCATTCCTAGTCAATGACACATGTAAAGTTTCGAGTCAACCGATTTGGTGGTTTGGGAGAAGATGTTTTTTTAAGGTTTTAGGTTAAATCCAATATAGCTGCCAAACCATGTGACCAATGATGTCATAAATTTAATATTTCGATACAAATGGGTCATAGATCATGTGCATGCAATTTCAGATATTTAAGATAAGGAATTCGATTAAAACATTTTGGACTGGTATACCACTTCACCTATAATGTCATCATTATCATGCTTTTGTTCCCTATTGGAAGTACTTGACAATGTGCCAAGTTACAATTTTTTCCATTCAGCGGTTTCCGAGAAATAATTTTTTAATTATCTGTGTTTAATCCAAGATGGCTGCCATAACACGTGACCGATGAAGTCACAATTATCATAAAAACAATCTGCATGGATTTCACTCCTACCCTGAAAGTTTCATCTCAATCGGACGTGTGGTTGCTGAGAAAAACGAGTTTTAGCCCGTACGGACTGACGGACGGACGGACAACCCGAAAACATAATGCCTCCGGCCGCCTTCAGGGGCGAAGGCATAATAAACCTTTAGCAAAAGAACACAATCAAAATATAACCTAATGGGCTAATAAATAATACTGAGAAAACTAAATATATTTGCAACCAAATGCACTTATTAAAGAAAAAGGATTTTGAGTGAGATGAAAGTTTAAGTAAGTTTGTGCATTTACGTGCAGACGTTGTTTAGTGGCAATGTGACATGGAATTGAGTGTACGTGCATTCGGAGCTTAACGCCTGAATCTCACCGGAAGAGCATGCTCTCACATCTTAGTTTTTGTAAACCAGATCGCATCATACCTGTTGCCAAGAGCCAACATACTTGTAGACTTAGACAGTAAGGAATGTGTAAGGAAAATATACATTACTGAAAACAAATCCCTGGCAACACTCATTTGTTTGTGGGGTGGTTGAGGCTTTGTGGGGTGGTTGAGGCTTTGTGGGGTAGTGGAGGCTTTGTGGGATGGTTGAAGACTTGGGGTTGGGAAGGGGCTCGCAGACCAGAAGAAGAGAGGGAGAGCTGCAGATATAGGATTGGGAGAAGGGGTTGAGGACTTGAAGTGAGAAAGGGGGAGGAGAGGACAGAGAGAGAGTTGTGGTGTGGCGGCAGAGAGGGGACAGAGAGCAAGAGAGTGAGTTTGAGGACTTGGGTTCGGGAGGGAGCTTGAGTACTTCGGGCTGACATGGGGAATGGGGAGGGGGGTGAAGAAGAATGATGACTTGAAGAACAATGAGGTTAAGGCCTTGAAGTCACATTTTACACTGCACGGAATTTCTGTGGATCCCTGCCATTATTATGGTGTCAAAGGACATTCCCACCAAATTCCCTAAGTATTCCAAACTAATTTCCCTGCAACAGCCTGGTGGAAATGTGTTATCTGCTTGTAAGGATATACAGTGAGAAAAGAAGGTAATAATTAGCCTTGCTATGCAGAATTATTAGAACATCATCTCACTTTAAACACGAACTCTCATCAGGTGCTTTTTCAATAACAAAGTGTGGCATTGCAGGAAAGCTTCACCTTGGGAATGCAGGCTCATCTGTTGCACATTCAAACAAAGGCAAATAAATATTCTCATCTTGACATGTCACATTATGTTTGCTTCCAAGTAAGTCAATATTATAGCCACGTTTTGTTAAAAATGCAAATTATACTGATGTGACAAGCATTTTCATAGTGGGAGCATTACATGCATCTCAGGTGGTCTTCTCAAATGAGCATTTGCATTCAAACAAGTCCATCTGCTGCAGAAAGTATGCAAAAGCATCGATTCATTCACATCTGGTTAACACTTCGGCTCAAGCTCCGAGCAATGTGGAAGCATTTCCGGGAGCTCTGGCAAGACACAGTGGCAAAACACTCGCCTCTGAACCCAAGACTCTCCAGCTGGCTTCATATCCCTGACCCAATGACCTTGCGGCCCAAACCACCCGCTGCGACAAGCCATGCAGCGCCTGGCGCCTGCTGGGATCCTGCTCTGGCAACGACACTACCAGTGCCGGGTGATTAAATGCCAAGTTGGAGCCAAGGATCCAACATTTAATACAGCAAGCAACTTTTTTATTTCTTGTTTTACTCATTGGCTCACAGGTAAAAGTAAATAGGTGCAAATAAAAAAAGGTTGAGACCTGCCGGTGCATTGATCTTGAGCCCATGAGCACACTGGAATAATGTTTTCCTTGGAATATAGGCATTAGAGCCTTTGTGGCAATTTGTTTTAGCTCAGCCCTGTGTTAATCTTACTGGCAAGATGGCCGTAATCCTGGGCCAGAAGAAATGTTGTTTCAAGAGTCATCGTGTTTGAACAACAGGAGTGTTTGATACAGCAGAGACTGAGCAATGGTTCATGGGTGAGGGAGTTTGCCTTTGAACTTTTGAACTGCAGGTTTTTACAAATGATAAATAA
Organism: Myxine glutinosa; assembly: GCF_964187855.1. Taxonomy (NCBI): domain Eukaryota; kingdom Metazoa; phylum Chordata; class Myxini; order Myxiniformes; family Myxinidae; genus Myxine; species Myxine glutinosa. Next base: position 220,576,771 of record NC_136262.1, on the reverse strand, counting down.
ATAAAAAACGTTAAAATGTGGTTGTAACATCAAAACAGCAGCTTCCGATATAATCAATAACAGGAGAATCAATACCAGTGCCTTAATAATCTTTCAAATTTGACAAAATTATCCCTGACCTCTCAACCTCTTAACCTCATGGAAAGCAAGGTCATTAGGCATATACTTGTCAATCGTTTGTACTGAATTACTAGAGGTGATTAATCATGAACCTGGGCATGGATCTGAATAGGTATGCCTTTTATTTTAAATAAGACTTTAGCAAAAGACCACAATCAAAATAAAAACCTAATTGGCTAATAAAAAATACTGAAAAAAACAAATATATTTGCAACCAATGCACTTATCAAAGAAGAAGCATTTTGAGTGAGATGAAAATTTAAGTAATTTTGTTCATTTACGTGCAGACGTTGTTTAGTGGCAATGTGACATGCAATTGTGTGTACGTGCATTCGGAGCTTTCGGCCTGAATCTCACTGGAAGAGCATGCTCTCACATCTTAGTTTTGTAAACCAGATCACATCCTACCTGTTGCCAAGAGCCAACATAGTTGTAGACTTAGACAATAAGAAATGTTAAGGAAAATATACATTACTGAAAACAAATCCCTGGCAACACTCATTTTGATGAAGTCATGATTTCGTTTCAAAAGAATTTCCCAAAAAGTATATTGGTCTCTAAAATAAGAACCATATGTCTTCTCTATGGTAGAACAAATACGATATCTAAATACACAGTTTATGTATATATATATATATATATATATATATATATATATATATATATATATATATATATATTGTTGCGGATATAGGACTTGGCCTCAATATCCGCTTGTAAATATTCCCCTATTTCCCCAATACTCCCCAACTATCCCCAATCCCCCATTCCCTAGTCCCATTGCCTGTAAATAACACTCTGTAGAACCGACCTTCCCCTTTTTCCCCATTAAATGTCGTGCCCAGGTCCACCGCATCTCACGTAGACAACTTTCGGACATCTTGCTAGTTATTCTTAGTCTATGTCAGTTAAGGACTCGTTTCCATTAATTCTGACTCTTCGTTGCACCAGAATGTGATTGTATGGCACCAGTAGTGAGTTTAGGACCTCCCTTACCTCCTCCCATCTTCCCCATGAAACAACTACAACAACAACAACAACAACTACAACAACAACTACAACTACAACAACAGAGGAGATTGGGGGCGGCGCGGCGCGGGGAGTGTGCGTCCTCACACCGGCTTGGTTAGCCGCCATGGCCATGTGCGCCCACGGGGTTACCACGAAGGGGCTGGCTGTCAGCCCCTCGTCAAGGGCGGAGCCGGTAACCCCCGCACCCAATGAGAAGCAACGGGCCGATTCCATCTGGGGCGGAGCTAACGAGCCGAGGGCGTGTCACTCCCCGCCGGATATACGCAGCGACTTACCGGACGTGACGTCAGATGCGCCCCCAGCTTGAGAAGACAAGTCACCACCTCCGAGCGCTGAGTGAGACCTCCCGCATCTTTGGACTGGACCGGGTCGATTTTGCCCCTGAGCCAAGGTGCACCTTGAGCCATCGAAGACCTGCCCCTCCTTGCCATCAATCCCCGTGTGAGTCAGTTTTGTCCCGTTTATCTGTCGTCTGTCGGGGCTAGATAAGACTGTGTCTAAGTGCCTATCTTCCTATGCTGTCCCTCTTGTCGTTGTAATCTGACCTTCCGCCCTAATATAACCTCCTCCGGAGGTCTTGAGAACTGAACCCTTGGTGTCGTGTCATTTTAATCCAGCCGTTGTGTCTTTTCCATCATTGATTTAGCATAGCGCGACTTAGTCAACGTTCGAGCATAATCGGGTAAACTGTGCAGACGCGGTCATACCAAACCGCTCGGTAAACTAACATCCACAACCGCGTCTGTAACAATTGGTGTCAGGAGTGTCGGATTCGGACCTGGGACTAAATTTATTAGGCCCAAATTTTGGAACACCAATTGTACCACTAGGGTAACAATTGTGTTGGGAGGTAGAATTCGATCCGGAGCGCGTTTCCCGCGCTCGAAATTATAACGACGAAATTCGATTGTGTTTTACCAAATATAAAAACCCGAATTTGAAAGTCGCGCTATGGTGGATCAAGACAGCTGGGTTCCGGTAGAGGAGAGTGAGGCAGGGTCGGTCCAGGACCAAATTGAGGGACGCGAGGAGAGTGAAGCAGTGAGGGTAGCAGACGCACAAAATAGCGTCGTTGCGCCCGACGTTGCGGGAGCGCAAAATGGCGCCTCGCTGGTCACCGCGCCCGCGACCGTGGCAGCGCCCCTGGTGGATTCGAACCTTTTCCTCCTGCAAATGAGGGCCCTTATGGAACAAATGGGTGAGCAATTGGGAGACCAAATTAGAGGTTTGAAAAGCAGTATGGGACAAATGGGGAACCGGATGGAGGCTCAGAATGAGCGATTGGAGGGCCAAATGGGGGTAATGAGGGACGAAGCGAGGGGTACCGGTGAGGGGTTAGACAATAATTTTAAGGGTTTAGACAAGAAATTTGGGAAGTTAGACGACAAATTTGAGGGGTTAGACAACGGGATAAAAGAGGTGAAAAAGGGGTTAATGGGGGTAGAAAATAGAATGGCTGCCCAGGAGAATCAGATAGAGGGAGTGAAAAATGGGTTAGAGGGTTAGAAAACAGGATGGAAGGCAAATTGAGGGACATGAGGGACCAAGCGGAAAGGAAGTTAACCAAATGGGGCAGCAGATAGAGGGGGTCAGAATGGGGGTAGAAACCAAACTGGATGCTCACAGGGAGGAAATGGAGCAGATGAGGGTGGCATCTGGGCAGGAGATGCAAGTGATGGGAGAGGAGATCAGAAGAGGTGTGAGTGAGGAGGTCGGAGGAGTGCGCGAGGAGGTGAGGCACTGTAAGGAGCACATGGAGAAGGAGGTGAGAAAGGGGACTGTAAAGTTACAAGGGGGCATAGAGGTCCTGACGCAGGAGGTGGAACAGCTGACGGAGGGACAAAAAGAAGTAACGGAGCAGGTTCAAAGGAACACTGCGGTATTAGGAGGGTTGAAAGCGACACAGAAAGAACGAAAAGATGACTTGATAGCGACGAAGAGGGAATGTCAGATGGTACGTGAGGGACTGACAACGAGGTTGGACGAGGTGATAGAGGTAATGGAGACGAAGGACCGGCAGGTGAGGACGCACATGGAAACGGTCAAGGTAGCCTTGGAGGACGAGCTTGAGGAGACGTACCGGGGAATAAAAGAGGTGAAGCAGAAATTAGAAGAAGTGGAAGAAGGGATGAGCGAAATTAAGAAGCGACGGAGAGGGGATAAGAAAGAGATAAAAAAAGGAGATAAAAGAATTGGTCCAAAGTCTGTGTTTGGATCGTGATGATGTGCTCATTAACCGGATGAGGGATTCGCAGGTGATGGAGGAGAAGCGAAGAGGAAGAGGACCCGGTGTAAGTGGTGACCAATATGGTCGTGCGTATGATGCGCCAGGTGATTTAAGAAGCTTGGGGGTCGAGATAGACCCGGGTGTTCGTGAGAGGCCGTTGGTGAAGTGTGCGACAGGTCTGGTGTGCGAAAAAGGAGGTGTGCAAGAAAGTCCGACTCTGGGGTGTGTGAGGAAAAAGTGCGTGCCAAGGAGTGAGGGTGCTGGCGAGAATGAGTCGGTCGTAGCGCGTGTGCGAGGGAGCACATGGAAGCGCGGTGTGGTAAGTGTTACAGAGGGTGTGACGGGAGAGTGTGCGCAAGAGTGTGCGCGAGAAAGGTGTGTGACGGACAGGTGCATGGGGAAAGAGTGCGCTGTCAAAGGCAAGGAAGAATGCACACCTGTGGTGAGTGTTACAGAGGGTGTAACGGGAGAGTGTGCGCGAGAAAGGTGTGTGACGGACAGGTGCATGAGGAAAGAGTGCGCTGTCAAGAGTAAGGGTGAGTGCGCTGTCAAGAATGGAGGTGAGAGTAGTGAGAGTGACAAGGAGAGTGAGTTGGTTGTGACAGGGGAGCGAGGATGTACACCTGGGATGGAAGGATGCACACCTGGAATGGTAGAGCGTGAGTGGGAATGCACGCTGGAGTTGGTGGTGAGGCACGTGGTTGGGTGTGCGAATGAGGGCACACCTGTGATTGTCACAGAGGAGGTGACAGAGGAGGGGGCGCGAAGAGGTGTGTTGGTGAGGTGTGCGACCAACGAATGTGTGCCAAAGTGTTCGGTGGTCAGGTGTGTGACCAAGGCTGTGAGTGGAATGGGTGTACCTGGGTGTGTAAGGAACGGTACAAGGAGCATGGAAACGGCTGGATGTGTGAGCAAGGAACGGGCTGCGGGGTGTAAGCATGCAGGTGAGGCATCGAAGGTAACCGGGTTAGAGGTTAGAGCGACTTTTAGCCGAATCGGGCCCTCGGTGCGTGCTGGGCCTCGCTTTGAACGGCCGCGTCCGTGCTCCACTAGGCGGAGCGGGCAGCCCGATAGAAAGGGTCGTCGTGGCGACCACTTTTTGTTGAGGCAGTCCGGCAGGTCGAGATCGGGACATTGGATGGCTCCACGCCGAGATGGTGCGTGGGATCTCGGCCCGGGTAAGCCCCCGTCCCTGCACCGAGTGCCGGACGCATCCAGCCGCTGGCACAGAACAACCCGCATTCATGGCTTGGCTTTACGAAGCCGGGCTTTGGACAGGAATTGGCGCACCGAGAGGCATTAGTGAGTAGACTGGGTGATGAGGATAGTGTTTTGGACCCAAAATTAGAGGAAAACAAAATTTGATGATTGGCAAAGGATTGGCAGTAATGATTGGCAGATGATGGGCAGTGATTGGCAAATTTTTAATTTGTTGAAATTTGATGTGCAAAATTGGTAGTGAGCGATGGGCCCGATGGGTAAGGGGGGCATCCCTGCCACCCTTCCCATAGTGGGGCAAAAGAGCAATAGATTATGGGGTGTATGGCAGTGAAAACTAGCCCGGGTGGGTTAGGTTATATTGATAGGGATCTAGCGAAGATGACAGTAGGTAACGTTAAGTTTAGTTAGTGACTGATACCTGTAGTGGGGACGCAGGTAGATTAGTATGGATGATAATGACGAGGGAGCGCAATAGTTTAAAGGGACGACTGGGACGCGCAAGTTTCAGAAGGGAGTAGTTAGCTGAGATGATGCCGTGTGTGTGAGGATTGAACAGGTGTGATTGCCCAGGTGTGCAACTGGACAGGTGTGTGGAACAGTGTGTGAGTAATGAGTGTTGTGGATCAGCGCGAATGCGCTTGGGGAGAGAAGGGTGCAGGTGGCACCAGGTGTGAGAGCACAGGTGTGCAAGTACAGATGTGTGGAGAGAGTTGGAGTAAGTGGTACGGAGTGGTGTGCATGGTGCGAAGGTGTGGATGGGGGAAGAGTGGACCCCTTTCACGAGTACCCGGGGCGGGTAGTGTAAGTGTTAGGTAGAGGGTATAGGTAAATTGTGGTTGGATATTGGCATTTGTGGTGCGGGTGAAAGAATGGTACATGGATAGGTGCATCAGTGTTGTGGAAATGGCTGGGCGTGTAGCCTGTTAGTGTGTGTAGTTGGTTGGGCACTCCACCACTGTGAGGATGTCGGCCAGGTGAGGCCGCAGGTGGGCTCTGGGAGCCGGTAGTGTCAGTGGGTGCCTGAGGATCCCGGGTGTGGATCGGGTAGCCCAGTGCCAGAGAGGGCACCGAGTGGGGAGAGCGCCAGAGGGCCTTCCCCAGGTAGTTAGGTTAGGGTAAGGAGCAGGTAAGCTCGGAGGCAACTGCAGTGGTGGAGGTGTGCAGGTGGGTAGACCCGCTGGGAGAGGTACACGCCACAGCCCAGAAATTGTGCGAGGGCACCGGGAGATGAATCGGGGGAGTGAGACCCCAAATTGAAAAGCACCACAGTTGGTCAATGGGAATTGGTTTTTAGAACCCATAGTGTAAGTTGGCCAATGGATTGGCAGGGAAAGACCCCGGGTAGTGTAAAGTTGTTAAAGTCATTTAGGAAATAGTTAGGATTGATGAACCTGTCGCACCATACGCAGCCACTTACCTGTGGTGATGATGATGACTCCACACCTGTGTTTTCTTTGTTTTGTGTTGCAGAAATGAGAATTGCTGTGAGGATTTGTGAGACGCATCACGACGTGGATGAGACATTGGGGTGATTCCATCTCTCCCTCCTTAGGAGGGACTGATGATGAATTGGTAACGGCAAATTTTGATGTTCAGTTGGAGATGGCAAATTTTGATGAGAGTTGAAAATGGCAAATTTGATTGGTTAGGAGGGAGAGAAGACGAATTTGGTTTATGGGAGGAACGTGGAAGACAGTAGGGACGTTTGTTGATTTGTAAAGTAGATGTTTATGGGTAGTGTCGTGTTTTGTGGATACAGTAAGGGGTAAGGGAGGGGCCATGTAGGTTACCTGGTGGGGGGGGGGGGCGTACGGTAGGAACGTACCTGTCTCACCTGGTTCCCATGTGCCCCCAGTGTGCATTACCTTGCATTGCGTGCACTTTTGCGCCCTTACCACCTTACTCACTTGTCTGCTTCTTTTGTCTCCCACCTCCGAGGATCTGGCTTTGGGGCAGAGAGAGAGGAGAGAGAGGTGCTGGCTCCGCAGTTGTGGGCCTGCACTTTCGCTGCTTGGATCGATACACCATATGGACCGCAATGTTGGTGGCCACCCACAATGGACCGCAGTTCTTTTGCGGCCAAGCACCACCCGTGGATGGACCTATGGGTCAACGTGGCACCTATGCCATACAGGTGAACCACTAATAGTTGGCCCCCTGAAGGCCACAATACAGAAATGGACGCGGTTGGCGTCTTTCTTTATTTTTGAAAGAAGCCAGAAGGCCAAGTGCACCACACGAAGAGCAAAAGACACCTGCAGGGTTAGGGGTTGTTGTTTTTATTTTAATGAACAATGGTGACTGCACCGGATGGTGCTGACTGTGTGATGGGGTGGTGCTTTTGGTGCTTGGAAGGGGTGCTCTGCACATTATTAAAGGCCGTAAGGCCACAGAGCACTTTTGGGTTGGTGTATCGATGCTGGCATGCGTGCTCTCTCTATGCATAACATCTGCATGTGTTCCTCCAAAAACAGGTCCTGGATCGTAGTGTAAATATCAGCGTAGTCTTGTGTAAATAATGCTCCCTACCGGCTGTATGTTTAGTTTGCGAATTCTTTCCGCAATTCGGTTATCCTGTGGGTGTGCTTCTGTGAGGAGAAGGGTGCAACGTCGCAGGGGGACATATTTACTCATTTGTGAATATCTGTAAAACTGTCGCACTCAGGGTAGAGTTAATAGTAGAGGGAACTACATCTGAGTGCCACACTAAAATAGGTAAAAATTTATCGGGTCGGGACGCCCCGAGGGTAGAGAAGGGTGCAATGTTGCGGATATGGGACTTGGCCTCAATATCCGCTTGTAAATACTCCCCTATTTCCCCAATACTCCCCAACTATCCCCAATCCCCCATTCCCTAGTCCCATTGCCTGTAAATAACACTCTGTAGAACCGACCTTCCCCTTTTTCCCCCATTAAATGTCGTGCCCAGGTCCACCGCATCTCACGTAGACAACTTTCGGACATCTTGCTAGTTATTCTTAGTCTATGTCAGTTAAGGACTCGTTTCCATTAATTCTGACTCTTCGTTGCACCAGAATGTGATTGTATGGCACCAGTAGTGAGTTTAGGACCTCCCCTTACCTCCTCCCATCTTCCCCATGAAACAACTACAACAACAACAACAACAACTACAACAACAACTACAACTACAACAACAGAGGAGATTGGGGGCGGCGCGGCGCGGGGAGTGTGCGTCCTCACACCGGCTTGGTTAGCCGCCATGGCCATGTGCGCCCACGGGGTTACCACGAAGGGGCTGGCTGTCAGCCCCTCGTCAAGGGCGGAGCCGGTAACCCCCACACCCAATGAGAAGCAACGGGCCGATTCCATCTGGGGCGGAGCTAACGAGCCGAGGGCGTGTCACTCCCCGCCGGATATACGCAGCGACTTACCGGACGTGACGTCAGATGCGCCCCCAGCTTGAGAAGACAAGTCACCACCTCCGAGCGCTGAGTGAGACCTCCCGCATCTTTGGACTGGACCGGGTCGATTTTGCCCCTGAGCCAAGGTGCACCTTGAGCCATCGAAGACCTGCCCCTCCTTGCCATCAATCCCCGTGTGAGTCAGTTTTGTCCCGTTTATCTGTCGTCTGTCGGGGCTAGATAAGACTGTGTCTAAGTGCCTATCTTCCTATGCTGTCCCTCTTGTCGTTGTAATCTGACCTTCCGCCCTAATATAACCTCCTCCGGAGGTCTTGAGAGCTGAACCCTTGGTGTCGTGTCATTTTAATCCAGCCGTTGTGTCTTTTCCATCATTGATTTAGCATAGCGCGACTTAGTCAACGTTCGAGCATAATCGGGTAAACTGTGCAGACGCGGTCATACCAAACCGCTCGGTAAACTAACATCCACAACCGCGTCTGTAACAATATATATATATATATATATATATATATATATATATATATATATATATATATATATATACTGAATACGTATACCTATATATAGTACATATATATATATATAGTACATATATATATATATATATATATATATATATATATAAATAAATATATATATATATATATATATATATATATATATATATACATATATATATATATATACATACATATACTGAATACGTATACCTATATATATATATATATATATATATATATATATACACATATATATATATTGTTACGTTTGTAGGCGGTAGGCAGTGATTACCTAAGTCCAGGTAGAATTGCATAGGTAGAATGCTCCAAATGTCATGTAGCCATCTTGATGTACATAAGTCAGGCCATATGTAGTGGGAGAGGATGTCTTCGTTCCCATCGCGAGGGGTGGGGTTATGTTGATTGGTTGGGGATTAATGGTAAATCCCCTGTATGTAATGGCCTCTGGTGTTTTTCCTCTGTTCCTTGTGACAAGTGCGGCACACACACCTACCCAGGAAATCATGCATTAATAACCCAAAATAAAAAAACCAACCAGAAGCAGGACATTGGGCACTGGGCACTACCACTGGTAGCACCGACCTGGTGAGCACACAGGCACAGGCAGGCTCTGGGGTATATATATATATATGATTTGATTTCCGCTCTTCTTCTTTGTCTCTCTCGAGTCCTGGCTTTGAAGACAAACGGTCGTGTGCAGGCATCGCTCTTCTTCGTGTTCTTGTGGCTGGCTCGCATCTTCTGGCTTTGGTGTTGGTGTTGGTGAACGAGATCGTGAGGACAAGCGTGGCTGGAGTAACCGAGCGGACATGGCCTGTTCGTTTCGCGCACAGAGCCTGGAGTGAGCGGACCGCGCGTGAGGCCTAGTTCGCACCCATGGGGAGTGCAGCCTGCGGATTCCCGCGTAAGGACGTAGAGGCCTGTGACAAACCGGGACGATTCCTGACGACATTCAAGAACACCTCGGAGCTAAGTGCCCACAAATTAACGCATTTATTTTCACAGTTATTTCCCCATTATTTGTATTTGAGTCTGTCTTGGGCGCTCCAGTTAGGACTTTATTTTATCATGCATCATTTGGTTTCCGGCATTTCTTCAATAAAGCCGGTATTTTTGTACAGTAAATCCTGTGTCGTTTGAGTTAATTTATTCAGGTGCGAAGACGTCAGGTGGAAACTGTCCAGGTAAGTTCATCATCCTCCTTTCCCTCGTGTGTAAAGAATACCGTCATTTTTCGATTGAACGCCTTGGAGCAAAGTTCGTTTTGTCATCCATGTCGCCCTGCAATGTTCATGACAGCGTAGTCACATGATAATATATATATATATATATATAGATATATGCAAATATATATATATATATATATATACATATATATATATATATGTCAAGTAGTAGATTTGTTATTGCCTAAAGTTCAGTTATAGACGTTGGTTGCTAATGTGTTATGATTTAAATGTTGTTTAAAAATGCTATTTTCATAAAGTTAATAAAGGGTTTTTGCTTCGTTTTAGTTTTGGATGAGGAAAGGCTCGCTGAGGTCATGCTGGACAAATTGTATACGTGTGCTTTTTCGAGGCTAGATAAGGCCGGTCGTAAAATCACGCTCACGCGCGTGATTTTGTGTAACGCTAGTAGAATGTTTAGATTGCAGACATAAACATATATATTTTGTATTAATCACAGCGACGCATGACTCTGTATAAACATGCTTTGAATTACTCATGTGAACCCATATATTTGCTCTGGTCTTATCTGGCCAAGCATGCACTCTTCTCTCTGTGAGTTACATTTTCGTCACCTCGGAGCTTTTGAAACTATATCTGGTCCGAATGATAAGGAAGGGCTGACTCCCCCGAATAACAGAGCGGATGACGGTGGGGGCTTGGCCCACCGGGGAGGAACCTCTCCCAGTTTTGTTTGTTCCCTCGGAGATTTCCTGATAAAACGTGTCCCTATATAAATGGACTGGGAATCAATGTGTTTTCAGGAAGGCTTGACTTGGCATGAGACTGGCTCTTGCTGTAGATGTCTTGGCTTCTTCCGGATCTGTATAAGTTGGTTTTTAATAAAGCTGCGTCATTTTTCAGGCTATTTGTGGACTTCTTTTCCAAACGAAGAGCTGCTTCTTCACAGATGGTACCAGGAGTGGGGTCAGCACCGGACGACGGGAAACGGAGCCCGAGGGACAGGAGGAAGGCTGCCTGAGGCCGGCGCCGGCACGCGGATTTGATTAAAGGTGGGAGTTGTTTTATATCAGAGGGCTATTATTCCAAATTCGTACCTTCCTCCCTCGAGCGGGCTTAGTCTCCCTGTCTCCGCGCGGCCTGCACTCGAACAGAAATTGTAAGTAAAGGCTCATTTTAGGCCTCAGAATGACGTAGCTTTGTTAAAGCCAGGATAAACAAGTAAGGATACCAGTAAGGACTTAACAGTAAGCTTAAAGTTACAGTTAGCACCAGGAGGGGAAAATGAGGTCGGACAGCCATATAGGTTGAAACCAGGTGGCCAAGATTTTTCCAGGAAGGAACAGCCCAGAGACAAGATGGGGTATGCCATTGCATGCCAGGGAACGAAGGGCTGTGGCTAACTTAAGAGGGCCATAGGAACATGGCCAGTAAAAGGATTTGCGCAGGATATCGGTGAAGATAACGTTCGGTACAAGGGAAAGGGGAAAAGTGAGGTCGGACAGCCGTAAAGGTTGAGCCAGGCCGAGAACTTTCCAGGAAGGATCAGCCCAGAGCAATAAGATGGGAAGCAAGCTAATGAAAGAAGGGGAACCCCTTAAGGGAACCCCGGCATCTTTCATGTTTAAGAGGCATCATTTTGCCGCGGTAAGACCATTAAAGGACTGGGCTGTGTTAACTAAAGATTTAAATAATCCCTGGCCAGAGGACAAGTAAGTAAGCAGTTAAACAAGTAAATCAGCGAGTGATGCCGCTGGACCAGATACCAGACCAAGACCCCCCAACCCCCCAAGACCTGAGCTCAGTCCCGGGGCTCTAGGCAACACCCCCCAACCCCCCAAGACCTGAGCTCAGTCCCGGGGCTCTAGGCAACACCCCAACACCCCGCCCTGCCTTCCCTTTTTTCACCTCAACCCACCCCCGTCCAACCCGTCCCAAAAATCCTTTTCCTTGAATGAGAGACGTAACATGAATGAGCAAAGATTGTTTGGGAGTGGCTGGAGAAAGGCATGATTTGAGTCGATCTGAGTTTCGCGCGAAGTCTGGGAGACTTCTATGAGTATATGAATGAGGAATGAATGTATATTGGGATGTTAATTGACGTGTGTATCTAGCCAATGTATTTGTCTGTATGACATATGCAAAGCAGAGGGTTTCGGTGTGAAGCTTTGTAAGTGGTCTGCTCGACGTGCGGGAAATTCAGGCCGGGAATGTCCATTTTAGCGTCTATCCGAGAGAACAGGCGAGGTCCTGAACTGAGTCCGGATTTTCATCTGTTTGGGAGTTGTTTGGGAAGCGAATTGATATAAATCGGGTCAGGAAAGCACTCGGAGTGCCCTTGTCGACCTACTGTTGATATGAAGCGGTTTCTTGGAGATGGTTGCAGGATGGGCTGTTTTTTTCTTTCGAGCGGCAGCCGGACGGAGGTTTGGAGTTTGTGGAACTGGAGGTTCAGAATTCGAATCAATATGTGTGTTTTACTTGAATCGAAGAGTTCATTCAATGGCAGATATTGTGGATTGTATGTGTGGGATGTATCGCTGAGGCAGCTCACCTTTGGAATTGGTGTCATATAGTGCATTTTGGGTCAGAGAGGTCAAGCGTCGGAGATCCTGTTTTTTTTGCGATGTTTACGAGCTAGGGATGAGTTCTGACAGCTCAATGTTCTGACAGCTCACTACATGTCAGGTCGTAGATTTGTTATGACAGCTCTATGTTATGACAGCCGACTGCATGTCCCAACGTGAGGTAAACCCCGCCGTGAACGCGAATAGAGCGGCGTGCAGGGAGTGTTGGGATTCGTGTGGAGGCACGAGGGTGCGCGCCAGGAAGGGGGGCGGCGTGGCGTCGTCGCGTTGAGATGGTTGTGCCAGGTCGATCGGCGATCTCTGAATTTAAATCGGATTTTTGTCATGTGTGTTGTGAAATTAAACGTCTATCCGAGAATCCTGGCAATGTTCGTTTAATTAAAGTGTGGTACAAACCTGTGTTTCCGCCGTGCGGCTCCGTGGAAGTTTGGGTAGAGGGATATTGTGCGTTCGGGCAGGAGCCGAGCGAGCCGCGAGTCACGGGTGTGCTGTATGAGACTTGCTCAGAGTGCCGGCGATAACTCGCCCACTCTCAGAGGAAGTGTGTGCCCCGAGAAGATTGTGGGTCGCAGATTGGGCACTCTGGGTGGACACGGGGGTTGCAGTTGTGTGGGCGCGAGGAGGTGTGTTGATGAAGCGTTGTGCGAACGAGGAGGGATGTGCGAAAGGTGCACTAGGTAGCAAGGGTGCTGCATTGTAAAGCACGCCTCGTACGGACGTTCCTGGGCGGATTGTGACGGTTGTTGGATTCGTAGAAGTTAGCATTATGCTATGTAGAGCCACATTAATGGTCATTTGTCCATTGTCGCCGGACTTGCATTACTTGTGGGTTAATAAAGCGCTGGTTACCCCAATTTGAAGTTTGACCTTTCGAAGTTTATTTGACCTTTGTTCGAGATATGTAAGGGTAGAGGTCAGAGGCAATTCACTAACCTTGGAAGAACGACAGGCGGAGTCAGTCTACAGGGTGTTGCTTTAACGACAGGATATAGAACTTAAATCTGGAGAGAATATCGGGACATATATTGTTGGATAAAACTGAAATCATGTACGTAATTAATGAACAGAGAATATCGAGTCCGGTTTGTCGTTGTAATTGTCGTTGATGTCCCGATTCAGGGGTCTCAAGAAATAAACAGACTTCCGGTGCCGACCGGAAGCGTCAGGTACAGTACGCTTGAGTTTAATTTAACCGGGCCGAGCACAGTGACGTGCGTGATCGAGCAATGGGGATAGTCAGGGTCAGTGAAATGGAGGTTGAAATGCAGTGAACATGTCCGATTTGGCTTTGCGAGGCTCCGGATAGAAATTGGCATTTCGATGCTGTGGATTATATTGTGCCTGCCCGGAAAGGTGATGTCCTGTGCTGGGGCTGGCGACATGCCTCTGTTATTTGTCTGTCTGTCGGTCTGATTGTAAGTCTTTGGTACTGGGAGGGCTAATTGAGTGCTTAAGCGTCATTGTTCCATGGAGGCAGGTCCAGGGGTTTTGGTCCAGCCTGCAAGGAGTCCAGGGGCTTGTTTCAGGGCTGGGTCGCCAAAAATGGGATGCTGTGCCCATCTGGATGTAAAATTATCCATCAAGGACGGGGAATAATGTGCAGTGTGACTGATTGGAGGTAATAAGGATTTGTGTTGATTTCCTGATTTGAGTTCATCTGGAAACAAAGACAGATGGGATTAATGTGTATATCAGGAACATTTTGGAAAAGAAATATGGATATATGACATTACTAAAATATAACCAAGCAATTGAGAGTTCTTGGGTTAATGGGATATAAATAAATGCATCTACAAGTTGATGGTTTATAAAAATTTAGTTCTGGATGATACTTAAACGATGAACAATGTTGGCAATATACAAAGAATGTGACTTGTTTTTTGGGGGGAAAACATGTGGTTTAAAATTGGTTGGCTAAGTTTTAAAGATGGAGATGTTTCGCAGAACTCTTATGATTATTTATATGAGTGGTGGACTATTCCATGGCGAAGCATTTTTCAGTTTATTGAAAGTTGGATTTATATATATATATATATATATATATATATATATATATATTGTAACGGTTTTTGAGAAGTGTAACAATTTTGGAGGAAGTGTAACGAATGCAAAATAATGGTTCAATATAACCACAGTAGAAAATAATATACAGATTTGGAACATTTTGTAAACTTTCGAATAATGAGAAGATTCATAAAATTCATAAAAGGTGGATACTGGGAAACCATCGATGTTGGGGGCAAAGTTATGGGTGGTTTTGGGCAAACGAAGATTAATTTAGATTTATCATAGTTAAGTTCGAGGAAGTTGATTTGAAGCCAGAATTTTATTTGGATGCCAGAAAGGAGAAAGGAGATGCTGAAAGCCAGAAAGGAGATGCTGTTGTCTACTCTGAATGACAGGTGGTGGTATCCAGGGCGCTGAGGAGTTTTGTTCACGTTGTAAAGTTTGTTTATTTATTTGTTTATTTAGTTTGTTTATTGTAGAGAAGAGTGCTTTTGGGATTCCGGAGCCAGAGTGGATAATTTGAGGGTAGTAGGTGGAGTAGAGGACATCTTTGCAGTGCTGTAGGTGGTCCTTGTGGGCTTGGGAGTGAACTGATTTGGGTTTAATAGGCACAAGCTGGTCTAAACAGGGTGAGGAGGATGGTGTGATTGATGATGTCAAAGGAGGCGTTGAGGTGAGGAGGATGAAAATGTTGAGGTTGCCGGCATCAGAGGAGAGAAAAGGTCGCTGGTGATTTTGAGGAGAGCAGTTTCAGTACTGTGGCTGGAGCAGAATCCGGATTGGGATGTTTCATACAGGTTATTGGCAGAGTGGTGATGTTTGAGTTGAGTGGCCACAGCACGTTCCAAAACTTTTGACAGAAAGGGTAGATTGGAGATGGGTCTGAAGTTATTTAGGGTGTCAGGGTTTAGTCCAGGGTTTTTCCAGAATGGGGGTGAAGTTTCACGAGTTTTTGGGGAAATCGGTATGTGAAGCTGGATTAAGTTGGAACTGCTTGATGAGCCATGGAGATGGATTGGGTTTTGTTGTTGGTTGTCTGGGAGTTCGGTTGTTGCATTGCCAAAGGTTTCTGTGTGGTGGACACACTCGTTGGCTGTTGTCTTGTGTGACGTGGAGGGAGATGTATGTGGCTGTGTGCGGCTGCCTGGAATCGGGAAGGCGGCTACAGTGGTTGATATTGGTTGTGGATTGTCCGGGGTGCTTCGATTTGCATAGGGGGTGAAGATTGGGATATTACATTATTTTAAGTAAGTATTGGCATGAGTAATTACATAAGTAATTATGAGTTATTATGAGTATTAGTTATGAGTAAGGGATTATTACCTTCGCAAAAGCGGAGGGTTATGTTTTGATCGCTGTGTATTTGTATGTCTGTGTGTGTGTGTATGTGTATGTTATTCGCATAACTCAAAAAGTATTCAACCGATTCGCATGAAATTTTGTGGGATGATAGGTTATTATCCGGATTAGATTTTGGAATTGATCGGGTCAAAGGTCAAGGTCAAGGTCATGAAAAGGTCATGGATGTGATTACAATATCAAACTTTTGGCGGGATAGAATGGTTTAATTTGAAACAAATCTTCCCGCATGACAACGTAGGTGTGGCTTTGCTACACAGATCTTGTAGTCTTTTATTTTGGCAACAAAAGTAGCTGCGGCGAAGGTATGCGCTCTACCGAGTGCCCGTTCTAGTTTTAGTAAAGTTACATGTTTCGCTGTGTTGTGGATCTGGGGACAAGCTAGTTTGATGGGTACCCTGGGGTCTTCGGCGTGTCTATGTGTTTGGCTGTCTGTTACACCGGACTCTTGAATGGGTTTTCATGAGACGAATTTCAGACATAACAGTGAGAATCTATTTTGAGCGAATCACAGTGGGTGAGGAAAACATTGTGTGTGACCAGACACCAGAACTGACCAGAATTGAAATTGGAAGTAGACCAGGTTATTTCTATTATTTGTCTATTCGTGAAAATAAATAAATAATAGGGGGAGGTTAATGGAGGTTAATGGTGGTTTGTTTGTGTTAATGGAGGTTAATGGTGGTTTGTTTGTGTTAATGGAGGTTAATGGTGGTTTGTTTGTGTTAATTCTAGTTGAAACTCTCGCTGAAGTAATTTTCGTTTATTTTTATTATTTTATTGATTTTTTTATGATTTTGATTGATTTTTTGATTTGATTTGAGAGTTGAGATGATTGATTTTTTATTAATTTTATAATTTTATTTTTATTGATGTTGGAAACAGGTAATGGGATGCTGAGAGAAGGATTGAATTTAATTTGAATTGGACTGGATTAAATGGGATTGAATTTAAAAATGGAATATTGGATAAAATTGGATCCACTTGAAAAAAAGTGGATTAGGAAATTGGAGAAAAGGTGTTCTATGAAACTATGAATTGAATGAATTGAATCTATGAATTGGAGACCTGTAGACCAGGCGCTCCCAGGAGACTTGTGGACCAGGTGTTCCACCAGAGGAAAAAGACCAGGGGTTCGTGGAGCACTTCACCTGCAAGAACGCCTTGGAACCAAGGTGGAAGGGACCAGTCCAGGTGTTGCTGACTACACCAACGGCAGTCTTTTGCGAGGGCAAGACTTCGTGGATCCACGCCACGCACTGTAAGTTGGCCATACAAGCACCAGACACTACACCACAGCAACCACAGTAAGGATGGGCCTAATCATAGGTACAATACTATTGATAGCGACAGCAGCTAGGGGAAACTCCGATTCCAATAGATGCGAAAACGAAACCCGACACCTCACCGTAACATGGGGACAAAGAGTATCACTACCATGTTTCGAACAGAAAGCCCTGCACACAAATTGGGTGAACATAAATTGGCTAGCACTGTCGGCAGGGCCTGGACGCGTTGGCATGGTACTACAAAAGCAACGAGAGTTCCGGGAAGACGGGCAAGCTAGCATTAAGACCTTGGCCCAACCAGGATACAAATGGGGAACCCCTGATTTTAAGCTACAAACACGCACGCGCCTAGAGAAAGGCATGACTATGCAGGTCCGGTGCAGCGTCTGGACCCCTGGCGCGGCCGGTGGCGAAAAGAACTACATACCATGCATCGAATACATACTCACGCCACAACCCCAGAATAAGGCCCCAAAGAAGGGTGAAAACACATATTGGAAAGTGGCCAGGGAGGTGGCAACAATTCAAAATAGGACACACTGCTGGTCGTGCATGCACTTCCCCCAAGCAGGCACCACAGGAATACACATGATAGTGCTACCTCTGTCCCTCAATGACCTCTGCTCACAACCTATCGATTCCCCATGTTTAGTCACCACGCTGGAAAGAGAAGGGGTTGACAACGGCAAGAGTTGCAATCGACAATTTAATTATCGCCCGTCAATGATTGCCCATGTGGCCGAGAGGCCTGCCCCCGTCTGGGTCAAACCACAGAAAGGGAGGGTCTGCCTCCAGGGTTCCGGCCACTTGCGTATGGGAGAATCAGAATGCGCCTACACTCTCCCCGGGAAGCTGGGACAAGGGAGCTCGGGGATTACATTACGAATAGTACTGCAAGATAAACGCAACCACAACATAACGGCTATAACATTCTCTAGGGGGGTTAGTAGGATTAATGGGGTGGTAAAGGGACTCCAGTGCTTATCCACCCACCTGGTCCCACCCCATGGGACAATGTTTATATGCGGCGACAAGGCTTACCCCTATTTACCAAATAATTGGGGGGGCACATGTTATCTGGGTTCAGTCCTTCCTGACGTTGAGATACTGGATGAGCTAGACCCAAAGTCCTTGGACAGGCGTTATAAGAGGTCAGTCATGAACGAAGATGGAACCACTAAACTACACGGGAGTCTATGGGAAAAGGTGTTTGGTTTCTTCTTCCCAGGAGCGGGCACAGTCATGGATAGTTTCCGGATAGACAAATTGGCTTTGACCCTAGAAAAGGTGGCAAACGACACCGCTACGGCTCATGACATACTATTGGACACGGTAATTCACATGCGTACAATGGTGATGCAGAATCGGGTGGCTTTGGACATGCTCCTGGCAGAGAAAGGAGGGGTATGCGGAATTATAGAGGGAAAATGTTGCACTTACATACCCGATCCATCTGAAGGAGTGTCAGCCGCAATAGTGAGACTAAGGGAAACTAGCCACGCCCTGACGATCGATCGGATCGCGCGCGAAAATTCTTATACATTTAGCTGGCTCACTGACTGGTTCCAGGGATGGACGGGCACCA
This sequence comes from Myxine glutinosa, assembly GCF_964187855.1. Classification (NCBI taxonomy): domain Eukaryota; kingdom Metazoa; phylum Chordata; class Myxini; order Myxiniformes; family Myxinidae; genus Myxine; species Myxine glutinosa. The sequence goes on along the minus strand of NC_136262.1, from coordinate 220,558,252 downwards.
TAGTGAAGTGGTTATTGACCGCACTGGCTGTGATAATCGGGGTAGTAATTTGGGGGGCACTAATGAAATCTCTAGTCCTCCTCTGTATGAGAAAGTATTTTACAGGATGGAAAGTGAAGAAGCCGCCGACAACGACTATGGCTCTGACCACAGAGGCCGTCGACCTGAACGGGTCCTTCAACAAGGCAGTTGCGACCGGCGCTCCAGAAAATTGCATTGAATTTTGTAATGACTGTGATACTTGTGCGGATCCCATGTGGGAACTGGCTGCTGCCTGTAACGGTGTATGTGATGACTGTGATACTTGTGCTATAAACCCCTTGCGTGTACTGGCTAACGCTGCTTATGTATTACAAGCTGACAGCTGCACGCCCCCTTCCGACCCAACTATGGATCTGATTGCGACACTGGGTCTGGCGGTCGAGGGACCCGACGTGGATATCCTAGACCCGCAAGCCGACCAGGCGCCCATGGGAGACTTTGACATAAAGGAAGTCCCTCTCTTTTCTTCATATGTATTAAGTTCAAATGCTTCAAGTGAATCGGATTTTTACGCTCTGTACCCTGACCAGGAAATTGAGACACAAGATACTGACAATATTATGTATTCCCCAGAACAGCAGCACGTGAGGGACCTCATGGGCATGATCGTTGATTAACTTCGAAGATCTGCAAGGACTGAGTCTGCAAAGGGTGGGGGGAGCAAGTTCCGCAGGGGAGGTGACGGGCCCTCTGGCGGAGCAGAACCTCATCTGGACCAGACACCTTCGTTGTGGATCCGAAACGTTAATGGACTTTCATGTTCTGAGCCCTCAGGCTCCAAGCACGCACCACACGACACGTTCGCCAAATGCACGGGCGAGGCGCTTTGGGCGCACGATATGCCCTTGGGAGATACCCGCATTACACAATTATTTTTTCAATACCCGCATTACACAATTATTTTTCAATAAAGCCCGATGTGGCACGTTGTCTCTTAAGATACTTTGTCTCGACGAGACAAGAGGAAGGAATGTCAAGTAGTAGATTTGTTATTGCCTAAAGTTCAGTTATAGACGTTGGTTGCTAATGTGTTATGATTTAAATGTTGTTTAAAAATGCTATTTTCATAAAGTTAATAAAGGGTTTTTGCTTCGTTTTAGTTTTGGATGAGGAAAGGCTCGCTGAGGTCATGCTGGACAAATTGTATACGTGTGCTTTTTCGAGGCTAGATAAGGCCGGTCGTAAAATCACGCTCACGCGCGTGATTTTGTGTAACGCTAGCAGAATGTTTAGATTGCAGACATAAACATATATATTTTGTATTAATCACAGCGACGCATGACTCTGTATAAACATGCTTTGAATTACTCATGTGAACCCATATATTTGCTCTGGTCTTATCTGGCCAAGCATGCACTCTTCTCTCTGTGAGTTACATTTTCGTCACCTCGGAGCTTTTGAAACTATATCTGGTCCGAATGATAAGGAAGGGCTGACTCCCCCGAATAACAGAGCGGATGACGGTGGGGGCTTGGCCCACCGGGGAGGAACCTCTCCCAGTTTTGTTTGTTCCCTCGGAGATTTCCTGATAAAACGTGTCCCTATATAAATGGACTGGGAATCAATGTGTTTTCAGGAAGGCTTGACTTGGCATGAGACTGGCTCTTGCTGTAGATGTCTTGGCTTCTTCCGGATCTGTATAAGTTGGTTTTTAATAAAGCTGCGTCATTTTTCAGGCTATTTGTGGACTTCTTTTCCAAACGAAGAGCTGCTTCTTCACATATATATATATATATATATATATATATATATATATATATATATATACAGTCACGTGAAAAAGTAAGTACACCCCATGTAAAGTTTTGACTTTTTCAACATATTTCAACATACAGCTATTTGATCTTCATTTCAAAAATATTGATAGATAAAGGTGATATAATCTATCTATAATTCCAGTAATCTCTGTGTGTATGTTTGTATGTTTGTATGTTTGTATGTCTGTGACCGCTGTTTCTCGACAACCACGGGTCCGATATACTTTAAACTTGCCAGGTATATTGCTGGGGACCCGAGGATGTGCCTTTTCAAGGTTTCATATTAATCGGACAAGTAGTTACCGAGCTATGTCCAAAAAACGATTCAACCAATCAGAGAGCAGCGAGCTATCACGTGTGCCGAACGTGGCGAACAGACTCTGCCTCGGACGGCACATTTGAGAGCGTATTCATTTATTTCACGTTGGAAAACTATGTTGCCGTTAAACTATGTTTTAAAACTAATTAAAACTACTATCTATAATTCCACGGGTCCGATAAAAAACACCGTACTCGCAAGCCGTTCGCTTTGGACCAAACCATTTCATGTAAATAGAGGGGGGGGATTGTCACCGTACTCGCAAGCCGTTCGCTTTGGACCAAACCATTTCATGTAAATAGAGGGGGGGGATATAATTTTAGATATATATATAGTACGGGCATGCCCTAGTATAACAAATATCATGAAACATTTACATTTTGTAGTCCATTGTATAATTTAAATAAACATAAATGCAAATTTCGCATGTGGAAAAAGTAAGTACACCCCTACATTTATCACTACTTCAACCACCTAAAATTAGAATCAGGTGCACCAGCTCAGGTGCAAATGATTAGAACATCATTAGAGAGGATCTTGGAGGAACCTGTCTTATTTAAACGACAGACATTTAGTTTGGTTTGCTCTTTGTTGTTGAAGTGTGCGGCGTCACCATGCCTAGATCAAAAGAGCTCTCTGAGGCCTTCAGAAAGAAGGTTGTAGATGCCTACGAGTCTGGGAAGGGATTTAAAAAGATCTCCAAACAATTTGAAATCAATCATTTGACTGTCCGGAAGATCATCTACAAGTGGAGAAGATTCCAAACAACTGCCAACTTGTTCAGGCCAGGCCGTGCCAGCAAGTTCAGCCTGAGAGCAGACCGCAAGATGCTGAAAGTAGTCTCGAAGAACCCCACAATGTCATCACGGGACCTACAGGTAGCTCTTGCCACTGTTGATGTCAAAGTGCACGAGTCTATCATTAGAAAGAGGCTGCACAAATTTGATCTACATGGGAGGTGTGCCAGGAGGAAACCTTTGCTGTCCAGAAAGAACATCAGGGCAAGACTAAAGTTTGCCAATGAACACCTAGGCAAAGACCAGCACTTCTGGAACAATGTGCTCTGGACAGATGAGTCAAAGGTAGAGCTATTTGGCCACAGTACCAGAAGACATGTTTGGCAAAAACCAAAGACAGCATTTGACCACAAGAACCTGATACCAACTGTAAAGCATGGTGGTGGAAATATTAGGGTTTGGGGCAGCTTTGCTGCATCAGGGCCTTGGCAGCTCACTATCATAGAATCCACTATGAATTCTTCATTGTACCAGAAGGTGATTGAGGATAATGTGAGGCCATCTGTCGGAAAGTTGAAGCTCAACCGAAGGTGGACCTTGCAACATGACAATGACCCTAAACATACCAGTAAATCCACCAAGGAATGGCTGAAAAGAAAGAAATGGAGGGTTCTGGAATGGCCAAGTCAAAGCCCGGATCTAAATCCCATCGAGATGTTGTGGGGGGATTTGAAACGAGCTGTGCATGCAAGAAACCCCTCAAACATCGCACAGCTGAAAGAATTCTGCATGGAGGAGTGGGCAAAAATTTCTTCCAGTCGATGTCAGAGACTGGTAGACAGTTATAAGAAACGCCTACTTGAGGTTGTTTCTGCCAAAGGGGGCAATACCACCTATTAGAGCCAAGGGTGTACTTACTTTTTCCACATGCGGAATTTGCATTCATGTTTATTTCAATTATACAATGGACTACAAAATGTAAATGTTTCATGATATTTGTTATATTATATCACCTTTATCTATCAATGTTGTTGAAATGAAGATCAAATAGCTGGATGTTGAAATATGTTGAAAAAGTCAAAACTTTACATGGGGTGTACTTACTTTTTCACGTGACTGTATAATGTATATACCGCATGTATATTATATTTGTTCAGATAGCTGATAATGACATATAGACAGCACTTAAAGCTTAAGCTTAAGTCTCCACCTTTCCACAGTGCTGCAGTTTGCATGTTACATTGTTACAATGACTCGAAGAGCTGCACCAGGGCTATTGTCACCATGCTATTACCTGGAAGGTTACCTGTGCTAGAAAGGTCAAAGAGTGGGAACTGCACTTAGAAGGCTCCCTAAGCATCCCGGAGTGACAAGCATGCGCGAGTATGCAAAAGCTAAGACAATATGAAATGTCACAATCTGGGAAATGGCCTTCAGTCGTCTACAACTCTAAAACGAATGTCCATGAGAGCAATGGGGATAAGGAAAGAGCAGAGCTTACCAAGAATCTCTGAGTTAGACTCAGTTCTCATTAAACACTGCATCTCTGCATGTTTAATGGATGCAGGTTTTTATGGAAAGAAAATTTGACAACCTCGGAATAAATCAAGAACATTAAATTGGATATAATCGGACTTGGTGAGGCAAGACGAAAAGAGGTAAATTTATTGCAGTTCAAAAAAAAAAAAATGTTCCACATAATGGGCAAAAAGGAAGAAAGCACAAGTGGAGATGGATTCCTGATAATAGTCAGGTTGGTTGGAAATAGTTACAAGAGTATGTCTGGTAGAACTGCACAACTGAATATTTAAATGAATACGAAATGTCACTGAAAATCAGTTACAAAGTCCATGCACCAACAAGTCAGGGTGATGCAGAAGTGGAAGAATGGTATGAGCAGGTGGAGGAATGCTTAGCACTAGTCCAACAAAATACACCATCATTATGGGTGACTTCAATGGAACATTAAAAAAAATACAATGAAGAAGCTATTGGAAATTGTGGAATAAGCAAAATAAATAAATAACAATAAAAGGACAAGCAGCTGATTGGAATTTACTGTGAAAAATAAATTCTAGATTACAAACAGCTTAGTGAAAAACCACGAATCAAGCAAATGGACATGGACAAGTACAGAAAGCATATCAGGCTTGAGAATGAAGATAAAGGAAAGAAGAAACATGCTGCTGAGACTCTAACAGCAATGCAATCTGTTCCATCAACATCGGCTGTGGTTGATGATGATGAGTCTGAGATTGAAAGCTCCGATTCAGGGGACAATGAATTCAAACTCCAAAGTCCATCTTCTGCCAAACAGGCGAAAAAGGCTCCCATCAAGGTGATCACTCCAGCAATAGTGGCAACTCTGGACAGAGTAAATCTCTCAGATCAGCGTGCTGTGTTGGTGGCAAGTGCTTTTGCACAATCTCTTGGTCATACCATTGAAGACATTTCTCTGTCACACAGTGGAATTCGTCGTGCTCGAATTCGTGGAAGGGAAATAATGGCCACTGAAGAAAAGGCAAATTTATCATGTAATAGCGCACTCCTACTACACTGGGATGGGAAACTGCTCCCTGATTATACTGGCAATCACAAAGAATCTGTTGATCGGGTAGCGATACTTGTAACTGGTATGAATTCTGTGAAGTTGCTTGGAGTCCCAAAAATTCCCCAAGGCACTGGTGTAGCACAAGCAAATGCATGCATACAACTTCTTGAGGAGTGGAATGTCAAACAGTTGGTGAAAGGCATAGTGTTTGACACCACTGCATCCAACACAGGGCTGAGAAACGGAGCACGTACCCTCATTGAAGCAGCTTTGGATGCTAAGCTTGTCTGGATTGCATGTCGTCATCATGTGTTTGAAGTAATGCTCTCTGTTTCAACAAAAGTCATCAGACCCACTAGCGGACCTGAGATCAGACTGTTCAAGAGGTTTCAGAAACAGTGGCCTTTAATTGACAAGAAGAGGTTCCAAGTAGGAGAAGATAAAATATTTTCCGATAACCTTGTTGAACGTCAGCATATGATACATTTTTATGCGGCTGCACTCGAAGAACAACACCCATGTGATGACTATGAAGAACTTCTGAGACTATGCCATACATTTCTGGGTGGATGTGAGGCCAGAGAGGTGAAATTCCATGCCCCAGGAGCTATGCACAATGCCCGCTGCATGATGAAAGCCATATATGCCCTCAAGATGGTTCTCTTCAAAGACCAAACAAAGCTAACATCACGTGAATTGAAGGGAATCGCACAGATTGCTCTTTTTGTTGCACTTGTGTGTGCGAGATTCTGGCATGAGGCACCGCTACCCACAAAGGCACCTCTCAATGATTTGCTTCTTCTTTCAACCCTTGATTCTTACCTAGATATGGTTGTCCGTGAAACTGCTGTTAAAGCATTCACGAGACACCTCTGGTATTTGTCAGAACTCCTTGTTGCATTAGCTCTTTTTTATAGCCGGGTGGATGATGAGACAAAGGCAAAGATGGTGAAGAACTTCAAGCAGGCTCCAAAGCCAAACAATCTTCATAGGATAGATGCTAAAGCCTTCAGGCTTTCTGACTCAGTGGACACCTACATCACAAGTCGATCTCTTGAATTATTTGGTGTTGTCATCTCAGAGTCTGACAAAGAAGTATCACTGAGTTTTCTGGAAAAGGAGCCACACCTCTGGAACACAGACAACTCATACCAAGAGCTTGAGAAGAAGATACGCAGCATGAAGGTTATCAATGACTGTGCTGAGCGAGGTGTTGCTCTCATCCAAACTTTCCATGACACTCTGACCAAGAATGAAGAGCAGAAGCAATTTGTGTTGAGAGTTGTGAAACTTCATCGTGAAAACTTTCCAGTGTCAACCAAAGCCATCTTGTCAAAGACGTAGGCAATGTTTTGAAACACAAGTTTCTGAAAACAATGTTACGTAAAATCATTCAAATTATGTGTATTCTGATGTTTACTTTGTTTTAATTGTTCTGATAGATTTGTTTTATCGTCTCTGATAGATATTTTATATTTTCTGATGGATGATTAATTTTTTCCGATAAATGATTTATTGTCAAATTAATACATGAATGTTTAATCTACTGTTTTGTTTTTAATCTTAATTTGACTATATGAATGAACATTGAACAATGAACAATGAACAATTGAACATAGATGTACATTGTACAATAGTACATTGTACATAATTATTTATTAGTTTACAAATAAACAATAACAATAACAATAATAAATAATTTGAGTAATTGAAAATAGATAATTATCTATAAATTGATGTATGATGCTAAAAATTCTGTATCTTATTATTCATTAAAATTTGTCAACATTTTGAGCAACCTCTAAATATTGTCCAATCAAGCTCAAATTATCACCACAAACTATTTCTTCAATAGGAATAGGGGCAGGCTTGTGGAGAAATGAAAATCCAATCTTCAAATTTTTGGACCACCCTAGTGCGGCCTACCCGATTTGACGATGCTTTGTAATCCTTGTCTATGCTTACAATGCGTTTTTGGTTTTTCATTTTTGCTTGATATATTTAAGTTTGATACCTTCTTATCCGATTCGGACGAGAAGGGCGCGATAATATCGCCGACATGGCGAATGAACGCTCTCAATGTGAGGGTTTCGAGGGTTTAACCCGGAAGCATGCATTCATGTGCGTTCCTCTCGACGGAGTTCCTGTAGAGGACATTATTCTCGCAGTTGGGAATATTATTGGTGATGAAAATATACGTGCTGCGTCACGTATGAATCAGACGGTAGTTGTTTTCGTTTCAGAGGATGAACTCGTCCATGACGTTGTAAGTGCCGGAATAAGCACAGAAAGTGGTCATTTTATGATGGCGTCGCCGATGTTGACTCCCGCGACGAGAGTCGTTATATCAAATGCACCTCCGTTTATTTCCAACTAGCCGAAACCCGTGGAACATCCACGGAAGGGAGGATGTGGTGTATGGATAGAGTGTACCATTATGGATGGCATAGGGGATTTGCTTGTCCGAGTAAGAGTTAGGAAGAAAGATGAGAATGAAGAGTGCGTATATGAACAACGATCGCCAACACCGGCACAAATGCATGCTCTGGATTGTCCACTCAGTGGACGGCTTGCTTTCGCCTTCGCCTGTCCAATCAGCGGACGGCTTGCTTCGCCTTCGCCCAGCAGACGCCAATACGATGGCGTCGTAAGATGGCGTCGTATCGGCAGTTAATCGGATGCTTTTGGGCCCCAACGTTGGCTAATTCAGATTTTTTTTGAGTATTGCATGTACGTGATAAACAAACAGCGCGGTTCGTAGATCGTAAATCCATTAGTGCCGTGGGCATCGGGTCACTGGGTGCGGCGTAAAAGGGATAACAAAGTCGAGTCCTTACACTATTATTATATAGACTAGCCTAAACCCGTGGAACATCCACGGAAGGGAGGATGTGGTGTATGGATAGAGTGTACCATTATGGATAGCATAGGGGATTTGCTTGTCCGAGTAAGAGTTAGGAAGAAAGATGAGAATGAAGAGTGCGTATATGAACAACGATCGCCGACACCGGCACAAATGCATGCTCTGGATTGTCCACTCAGTGGACGGCTTGCTTTCGCCTTCGCCTGTCCAATTAGCGGACGGCTTGCTTCGCCTTCGCCCAGCAGACGCCAATACGATGGCATCGTAAGATGGCGTCGTATCGGCAGTTAATCGGATGCTTTTGGGCCCCAACGTCGGCTAATTCAGATTTTTCGAGTATGGTTGTACGTGATAAACAAAGAGCGCGATTCGTAAATCGTAAATCCATTAGTGCTGTGGGCATCGGGTCACTGGGTGCGGCGTAAAAGGGATAACAAAGTCGAGTCCTTATGCTATTATTATATAGAATGACAGGATTATGACCGTGTTATCACGTTATGGTAAAATGGTGTCTCGGATATCTACAATTCATCTTGGTTGTCGGAATGAACGTGTTAAACATGTCATGAGTTTCCGAAGGCAGGTGTACATGGTCCTACCAGACCGTGGGGACGATACGGGCCTCAATATCTCGTTCAAAATAAACTTCGAGGAAACGAACTACCAGGTGTACGCATCGTCCGCCACCTTAATGTGTTTTCAGTGTGGAGCGTTCGGACATTTAAAACGGTTTTGTCGCAAAACCTCGTGTGTCAGGTGTGGGGAAAAAGGTCACACTGATGCGGTATGTAAGGAGGAGGTTACCATGACTCCACGAATTAACATTCCTATTGGGAAGGAGGTTAACGTGACTACACAAATTAACATTCCCAATGTGGAGGATACCGGTACTCAAATGATCATTCCCAATGAGGAGGAGGTTACCAGTACTCAAATTAACATTCCCAACGAGGAGGTGGTTACCGGTACTCAAATTAACATTCCCAACGAGGAGGCGGTTACCGGTACTCAAATTATGATTCCCAATGAGGCGGAGGTTACCGGTACTCAAATTAACATTCCCAACGAGGAGAAGTGTTACCGGTACTCAAATTAACATTCCCAATGAGGAGGTTACCGGTATGCCACAAACTAACATTCCCATCGAGGAGGAGGTTACCGGTACGCCACAAACTAACATTCCCAACGAGGGGGAGGTTACCGGTACTCAAATCAACATTCCCAATGAGGAGGGGGTTACCGGTATGCCACAAACTAACATTCCCAACGAGGAGGAAGTTACCGGTACGCCACAAACTAACATTCCCAACGAGGAGGAGGTTACCGGTACGCCACAAACTAACATTCCCAACGAGGAGGAGGTTACCGGTACGCCACAAACTAACATTCCCAACGAGGAGGAGGTAAACGTTAATCCACGGGTTATTGTTCCCAATGAGGGTGAAACCAGCAACTCAATCGCCAATATTATTCCTCCTCGGCAAAGCGATGCTATGGAAACCGAATCCAAATTGGTGACGAGTAAATGAAGAGCACCTGATGAGTCGTTAACACCAGGTGCTGTTAAAAAGGTTGTGCTCGATGTGCAGACCTTCTGTGCAGAAACTCTTCAGAATACTCCTGAAATCTCAATGCAAAACGTGGACCAAATAAATAAAATGGAACAATGCTGTGCAGGGGCGGATCCAGGAATTTCAAGACAGGGGGGGGGGGGGGTGCATGAAACGATAGCGCTGGGAGGGGGGGGGATAAAGAGGGGGGGGTATGGGGGTCCTCCCCCAGGAGATTTATAAAAATTGATCGTCAGAAATGGCATTTCGTGCGTTCTTGGAAGTTTCTGCAGTTCCTTGTGTTTTTCCCTGGTCCAACAGTTCAGCAGATTCGCACCGCCTGCACCCTCATCCTGGATCGAAGGGGGGGGGGGGTTCGCACCCCCTGCACCCCCCCCCCCTGGATCCGCCCCTGCTGTGCTGGTCTATGGACGCGGGATTCAAACGGTACAACAAAGTGCTTCCATTTCCCGCACGGACGAGGGTGATGATGTAAATATGGCTGACAGTGAGTTGGTGAATGATATATCATCGATCCGACCACATGAAGGTGATCAAACTATGGACCAACATAATTATGCCCATTTAGCAAATGAGGGTTTAAACACAAATCCACAGGAGTGTGGAAACAAAGATTTTTCTCCAGTTGAGGAAAGTCGTAGTCAGGCTGCCAATGTTTCCCAAACCCAGCACTCTGGGGACCCCCAGACGCTGGCATATTTGTTCATAAAACAGGAATGGCTGAGGGTATTGACCCAGACCCCTTTGGGGCAATGTCTGACTTATCGGAATCAGAGGAGGAGGTGGATGTGACGGTTGTATCACAATCAATGGTAGATCAGCCCCAAGTCCCTCCTCATCTTGTTCTCTCGTTTCTCAATGAAACGTACAGACAACGGAATGTTGTCATTTTTGATCATTTCCCCAACTTGGCTTCCTTTATTCAGGCTTCAAAACTGGTCCTAAGAAAATCTGAGGAACTAAACCGAACACAATCACAGTTTCATCGATGAAAGAAAATAATAACAAAGGCAAAGTTTGAGTTTTCTCAGTGTCAGACAAAATTCACTAACAAATATGAAGACACTCACTCTTGCCCCCACAGCCGTGGTGGGGACCTCCCATCCCCCCCCCCCCCCCCCCCCCCAGGATTTCCATGTTTTGAACGTTTCCCGGTGTATACCCTGGTTAGAATAGGTACACCGTATCCCTGCGTGTCGTAAGAGGCGACTAAGAGGGCTGGCGTCAGGAAGGGCATCCGGCCATAATAACATTGCCTCAAAAAGAGAACCATGACAATTACAACTACACATGGGCAGGGTACAGCCCGAAGTGGAGATCGGTTTCTGAGGTTTGGGACATGGAATGTAGGGACAATGACAGGGAGATCAGGAGAAGTGGTGGAAGTATTGGTCAGAAGAAGATTGGACATATGTTGTGTGCAAGAGATGAGATGGAAGGGAAGTGGTATGAAAATGGTGAAGGGTAGGCAGGGACAGAAATACAAGCTTGTGTGGTAAGGGTGCCCGGAGGGCGTGAATGGTGTTGGTGTCCTGTTTTCTGACGAGTTTGTAGACAGTGTGGTGAGTGTGACTAGAGTGAGTGACAGGTTGATGATGGTGAAAATGATGATTGGAACGCTCTTGGTGAACGTCATCTCGGGATATGCTCCGCAGGTTGGTCGGAGTGATGAAGAGAAGGACAAGTTCTGGTGTGCGATGGAGAAGCTGATGGAAAACGTGAAAGATGAAGAAGTTGTTGTGGTAGGAGGAGACCTAAATGGACATGTGGGAAGGAGTATGGACAGTTTTGAGGGAGTTCATGGGGGTTACAGATATGGTGTGAGAAATGGAGAAGGTGAAAGGATTTTGGAGTTTGCTGATGGAGCTGATTTCTTGATTTGTAATACTCAGTTCCAGAAAGAGGATAATAAGCTTGTTACATACACGTCAGGTGGGTCGACGACAACCGTTGACTACCTGATGGTGCGTAGGCGAGATAGAGGACACCTCCGGGACACAAAGGTGATCCCGGGGGAGGAGGCTGTTTCACAGCACCACTTGGTTGTCTGCGACATAAGGGTGAAAGGTGCGAGGAGAGCTCGGCGGGTGAAGTACCAAACGAGAATGAAGGTGTGGAGGTTGAAAGAGGTGACAGTAAGGGAGGCATTAAAAGAGAGGCTGAGTAGGGTGGAGGATGATGTGTTTGAGCTGGAAAGTGGTTGGATGTCAATGAAAGATAGTCTGTTGGGAGCCGTTGGTGAGGTATGTGGATGGACAAAAGGACCACCGAGGCACTCGGAAACATGGTGGTGGGATGATGAAGTTGGAAAGAGGATCGATAAGAAGAGGAAGAAGTTCAAGGCGTGGCAGAAGGTGAAGGGTAGAGGAGCAGAAAAAGCAGAGCATGAAAGTTATAAGGCAGCCAAGAAGGCTGCAAAGAAAGAGGCAGCAAAGGCGCAGGAGGCATGTAGGAAAATGTTCGGAGAACGCTTGGATTCGGAAGAGGGTCAGAGAGCGGTATTCAGGATTGCAAAGCAGATAGCGAAAGAGAGGTGTGATGTGATGGGGGTGAGTTGCTTGAAGGATGAAGTGGGACAAATCGTTGTGGACCCAGATGGAATTAAAGGAAGATGGAAAAGATATATGTAAATGCTGTTGAATGCAGAGAATGAATGCAATGGCAACATAGAGAGTAACCCAGTTCTAGGACCGGCAGAGAAGATAACTGAGAAGGAAGTTGAGGAAGCGATAAAAGCAATGAAGAGTAGAAAAGCGGGAGGGCCGACGGGAGTTGTGGGAGATATGTTGAAGGCAGCAGGAAGTTGGGGTGTGAAGACAATGACAGAGATCTGTAATCTGGTGGTGAAAGAAGGCCGCATTCCAGTGGATTGGGAACTGAGTACCCTCGTCCCTCTATACAAGAAGATAACCAAGAAGGAAGTTGAGGATGCGATAAAAGCAATGAAGAGTGACCCTCTGGAGTGTGTCTCCTACCGAGCGATAAAGTTATTGGAGCATGGAATGAAGGTATTGGAAAGGGTGTTGGAGAGGAGGATAACGAAGGAGGTGAAGATTGACGAAATGCAGTTTGGATTTATGCCAGGAAGAGGAACAACAGACGCGCTCTTTATTGTGAGGCAGTTGCAGGAGAAGTACATGGGGAAGAGGAAGAAGTTGTTTCTTGGGTTTGTTGATCTGGAGAAAGCATTCGATGGGGTTCCACGCGAAGTATTGACATGGGCATTGAGGAAGATAGGAGTGGAGGAATGATTGATCAGAGTAGTCATGGCAATGTACAAAAGAGCGTGCACAGCTGAAAGGACGAAGGACGGGAACAGTGGTGAGTTTGAGGTGAAGGTGGGAGTGCATCAGGGGTCGGTTCTAAGTCCACAACTATTTGTAGCTGTGATGGAGGTGCTGGCTCAGAACGTAAAGGAGGGTTTACCATGGGAGTTGTTGTATGCAGATGATCTGGTGTTGATTGCGGAAAGTATGGATGGACTGAAGGAAAAGATGAACAAGTGGAAGGAATGTCTAGAGACAAAAGGTCTGAAGGTGAATATCTGAAAGACAAAGGTGATGGCAAGTGGTAAAGCATGTTGTGAGGTGGAAAGAACTGGGAAGTGGCCATGTGCTGCGTGCAGGAAGGGTGTCAGAGTGAACTCCATTCAATGTACAATGTGCGCTGAGTGGGTTCATCAAAAATGTAGTGGTCTGAGATGGTCATTAACCAGTGTGGCAGCTACATTCAAATGTAAGGTGTGCACAGAGGGAGCTGCAGATGGAGGAAATGTTGAGTTGGATCTTGGAGACGGCGTGAAGCTGGAAGGTGTGAAAACATTTTGCTACCTCGGAGACATGCTGAATGGAGAAGGTGGATCAGACTCGGCAACGGTTGCTGGAGTGAGATGTGCATGGAATACGTTTCAGGAACTGAGTGGCGTGCTGATGAGGAGGGGAGTGTCGTTGAAGCTGAAGGGAAAGGTATATGCTTCATGTGTGAGAAGTGTTATGATTTATGGGAGCGAGACATGGGTAATGAACGTAGAGCAGCAACGAAGGCTGGAAAGGGTGGAAATGCGAATGGTTTGGTGGATGTGCGGAGTATCGTTGAGAGAGAGGAAGACAAATGATGAATTGCGAAAGATGATGGGAATAGAGCCTGTGATTGATGCTGTGAAGAGGAACAGGTTGAGATGGTTTGGTCATGTGTTGAGGAAGGATGGATGTGACTGGTTGAGAAGAGTGATGGAAATGAATGTAGAAGGAAGTGGAGGATGGGGAAGACCGAGAAAGACTTGGCTAAAGATGGTGGAAGAAGAAATGCGGGCAAGGGGGTTAACAAGGGGAGATGCAGAAAATAGGGCAAAATGGAGAAGATTGTCATGGGGACCGCAAGGCTAACTCCCGCTCTCGCAGAGAAAATGGCCTTAAAATGCATGTTGTTGTTACTTACCACGATCAAAATGATTTTGGGATGATGTTTCTAGACCTTGAAAAAGCCTTTGACAGTATTGATCATGTTTTCTTGTGGCGTGTTCTGGAAGCATGTGGCTGTGGGGTTAATTTCAGAGCCTTCATATCTCTATTGTACACTGACATCTCTCGTGTAATTAAGGTAAACAATAAACTCGTTTCCCCCATAAAGGTTCAGAGAGGGGTACGGCAGGGTTGCCCAGTCTCAGGATTGCTTTTTGCATTAGCAATGGAACCATTACTTTGTAAGCTCAGGGAGAATATCTCTGGCTTGACGTGTTTCCCAAGGAGTCCACCACTGACTATATCCGCGTATGCAGATGATGTGTGCATCATTAATCAGAAGCAACCGGGATATTGATGCTCTTGTTAAATCCTTGAGAATCTTTTTCCAGGTTTCTTCCCTGAAAGTTAATTGGAGGAAAAGCAAAGCTATTTGGGTGCCATACCTTAATAGTTGCCTCCCTGTCTCGACACATCTACCTCCTCTTCCGGAAAACTTAGAATGGAAGGCAGATGGTATCGACTACCTTGGTGTATCCCTTGGTTCCACACAATTTATGCAAAATAATTGGGAAGGCTTGATTGGAGAAATGGAGAGGAGACTCAACCTGTGTAAAAGAGCCCTACCGCACCTTTCATTTAAGGGCCGTGTCTTAGTTGCCAATAACTTGGTTGCTGCAATTTTATGGCATCAATTTATTTGCCTACAACCGTCGGAAGTGCTGCTTAGAATGATCCAGGCCAAACTTGTGTACTTTTTTGGGGGAGACCATCATTGGCTGCGGCCATACGTAATATCCCATACTTCATCTGAAGGAGGCCAAGGCCTTGTTCACGTGAAATCCAGCCTCATGGCCTTTCACTTGTGCTCCATTCAGCACCTTCTATATTTTGAGCACCTGCCAAACTACCCATTGGCCTGCCATATTTTGCAACAGGTGGGCAGACTCGGCTATGGTCGTGAAGTATTCCTGACCCACTTCAAGTATGTGGATCCATCAACGCTCCCTATATTCTACCAGAGCCTTCTCAATGCCTGGAAAGGTCTTACAGTGAGTCGCAACGAGGACACATACTCCCCAGGGATGTTCGAAGTTGAACCACTGTTTCTCAACCCTCTCTTCCCTGATGTATTCAAGAGCCATGATTAGTGCCAACGCTTCATTGGTGCAGGCATAAACAAAGTATGGCACCTACGGCCAGACTCTGGTGTAGGGTGGAAGACTGTGGAAGAAATTTCAAATCTGACAGGAATTCGGTCCAAGAGGACAATCGGCTTAACATTGAGGAAAGTCGTACAAAAAGGTCATCAGCTACGGGTATTATGGACTCAGAATACACATGGACATCCTGATGAGTCATACTTCCCTGAACTGATTTTTGACTCCTCCCCCAGAGAACTTCCACCTGTTAGCACAGGGACAAATGAGTTGCAAGCTGCAAGCAGCAAGAGCCTGTATAGGTGTTGCGTGTCCCTAATTCTCGGTGTTTCTCCATTAAACGGAGTAGCACGCGGGAAGAGACTACTCCCTGCAGGGCCCCCCACTGAACTGAACCTGTATGGGAAGCGATGTATTGTAAACAAATCACCAAAAGAACAGAGGATCTCCAGTGGCGCATTGCCCACTGGATCATCCCATGCAATACATATGTGAGGAATTTTGCCCCAATATCTGCATGCTGCCCCTTTGGCTCTGTAGATGAGGATGTATTTCTTTTTTTTCATTGGCCGTGAAAGACTTTTTCCATTATTTAACTGGTTGAACTTTGTGTAACACAAATTGAATTTCAGATTTACTTTTCACTCCTTTATTTTTGGGTTCAAAAATAAATGTACACAAGACAAAAAATATGAACTGTTGTGTTTTTTTGTAGCAACAGCAAAACTTGCAACATACTTGTTAAGAAATGAGAAGCGTAACGGTAAACCACTTCACCAATGCAACGTCATGACGTTTTTCACTGCGCTTGTTTCTGCAAGGGTAAAACTTCAATTTAATTTTTCCAAGACCATGGCTAAACTTGATGCGTTTGTGGAAAAATGGTGTTTAGAAAATGTTTGTGAAGTTCGCCAAAATGAGTTGGTATTATCTCTTTCTTAAATAATCAAGTCTCTATATATTTTTTGTAGTATTGCTTTATTTTATGTTTTTGTAAAAATGAAATGATTAATTGTTATACTCGTTGTTTCCTTGCTTTCTTATTCTCTCCTGTTTTATTGGGATTTTTTTTGGATTTGTAAATTGTACACACACACTTTTATATTTTTGTAATAAAAGGACCTCAAAAGTCAGTCAGTCTCTTTCTTTCTTTCTCTCTCTCTCTCTCTCTCTCTCTCTCTCTCTCTGTCTGTCTGTCTGTCTGTCTGTCTGTCTCTCTCTCTCTCTCTCTCTCTCTCTCTCTCTCTCTCTCTCTCTCTCTCTCTCTCTCTCTCTCTCTCTCTCTCTCTCTCTCACAGATCCATCCCATCTCGTCTTAAGTTGTCCTGCCCTTCTTCACACCCATGGTACACTGGATCCTGTGGTCAGGCAGTTGTTTAGAAATAACTTGCCTTCTCTTCCAATCTGACCGAAAGCAATCTCGGATCATTCCACAGTGCCTGCAACAAGTGTTTGTCTACTCTCAGGAGAGCCAGAAAACAACATCTGTTCAACCTCAACAATAAACTTTCAAACTTGTCTCCCTCCGATAAAACCTGGTGGCACCTTGCCAATTCTGTCTTTGGCGTCTGCTCCTTTTCCATCCCTTCCATCTCTTCAAATGGCACCACAGTCAACTCTGCTCGTGAGAATGTCGAATACAACACCTTAATTCTGTGTTTGCTTCCAAATCTTGTGCTACCCAGTCACACCCAACTGTTCCTGGATTCTGTGTCTTTTGCACCTAAGATGGTGGAGAAGTTTCTGACAACCCTCGACTCTGATTCTGCAACTGGACCGGATGACATCAGCTCATGTGTCCTCAAAACCTGCTCTGCTGCTATTGCACTTCCTCTCTCTGCCCTTTTCACGCTGTCATTCACCCTCAGTCTTCTTCCATCTGCTTGGAAGTCAACCAACATCTGGGTTTACTTAAACAAGGTGCAAAAACCAATTCCTTTAACCTATTAGCTTATTTCCAACCATCTGCAAGGTTATGTAATCCATCATCACAGTTGACATAAAATCTTTCCTTTTCTCCAACGGCCTCATTTCAGATCATCAATTCGGATTTAGACCAGATCACTCTCCCTTGGACATTGTGCTTCTACTCTCCCAGGAATAAACAGCTCGAGGCCTCCAATGTTAGTTAGACATGAAATCAGTGTAGTCTCTCCAGACATGTGTCAAGCTTTCATTACACGCTGGCACAGCACATTGCTTTGTGATTGCAACAAGTGATTCTTCGCCATTGAGAAATAGAGCCAAAAACGATATATAGTATGATATTGTGGCGGACACAAAAGCCCACTGGCGTTGTGACATCATTCCACGCACCAAGTGGGCGGTGGCCACGCCCGAGGGGTAGGCGTGGCCTCATGATATACACCGGGCGACCAGCCCGGAGCATTTTCAGTGTTACCGCTTGTCCGCTTCCTCCTTGCTCACAAGCAGCGCGCGTAACGCCGCGCTTTACTGGTGACCCTCGACGTTGGATCTGCCGTAGCGATCCTTCCGAACACGACGCCATTGCAATGGCCAACGACAAGGCAATGGCGATTAAACTTCCCGAATTTTGGGAGGCCCAGGCCAAAGTCTGGTTCGTTCAAGCCGAAGCCCAATTTCAGCTTCGGCGCCTCACCAATGCCGACCCGCGCTACTGCCATGTCGTCGCCTCCCTCGGGCCCGGCACGGCCGCTCGAGTTGTGTCCGTCCTTCGCCACCCACCGGACGGCCACAAGTACGAGGCACTCAAGCGGCTACTCCTAGACACGTTCGGCCTCACGGACGACGCACGGGCCGACCGCCTCCTGGATCTCCCCGAGCTCGGTGAGACGCGCCCGTCAGTCCGAATGGACCATATGCTGTCACTGTTGGGCGACGAAGCCCCCGGTTCGCTATTCCGGGCGCTTTTCCGGCGCCAACTTCCAGCGCAGGTTCGCCTCGCGTTGGCCGGGACCGAGCTAACGGAACCCCGAGCATTGGCCGCCAAGGCGGACAGGTACTTCGCCGCTTCGGACACGCGGGAGAGCGTCGGCGTGGCCGTCACGGCCCTCGACGCTGATGTTCAGCAGCATGTTCCACAGCATCAGCTTCTACAGCGCGCTGATGTTCAGCAGCATGCTGATACGCACCTCGTGAACGCCGTCACGCCCCGCCCACCGCCGCGGCGAAAACCGCCACCGCGGGGAAACCCGCCAACTCCACCGGCCTGGCGGAGCCAGCCGCGCTCCTCCAGCTCCACCACCTGGTGCTGTTTCCACGCCAAGTTCGGCCACGAAGCTCGGCGGTGTCATCCGCCATGCTCCTTCAAAGCGTCGGGAAACGCCCGGGCCGGCGCTCAATAGTGGCGATGAGCGCCGGCCGTTCGAGCAGCCTGCTGTTCATAACGGACACCTTCTCCGGGCGCCGTTACCTGTGCGACACGGGAGCGCAGGTGAGTGTCATTCCCGCCGGCACGTCAGACAAGCATGCCGCGGGTGGGGGCCCCGCGCTGCTTGCCGCGAACGGGACGCCCATCTGTACGTACGGAAAACGCTGCCTCTCTCTGCGGTTTGGAGGGCAGGTTTTCCGATGGACGTTCGTCACCGCCGACGTGCCCATGGCACTGCTTGGCGCGGACTTCCTGTGCGCTAATGGGCTCCTGGTCGACGTCAAGCGCAGACGGCTTGTCCAGGCCGAGACGTTCAGCTCACTCGCTTGTGCGTTGCCCAGCTCAACGAGCGGCTTGCCAAGCGGCTTGCCGAACGATTCGGTTCCGGCCACGTTGGTCTGTACGCTTCCGGCAGCGGACGCATTCACCCGCCTCCTCGCCGGCTTCCCGGCCCTCACGCAGCCCACCTTCTCGGCGGGGGCCGTCAAGCACGGGGTGGCCCATCACATCCCCACCGTCGGTCCACCGGTCTACGCCCGGGCACGCCGCCTCGAGCCGACGATGCTGGCGGTGGCAAAAGCGGCGTTCGCTACCCTGGAGCGACTCGGCATCGTTCGACGCTCAGAGAGCACTTGGGCGTCGCCGCTGCACATCGTGCCAAAGCCCGGCGGGGGATGGCGACCGTGTGGGGACTATCGCCGTCTCAATGACGCCACGACTCCCGACCGCTACCCCGTCCCCCACATTCAGGACTTTTCCGCCCGTTTGGCGGGCAGGTCCTTCTTCTCGAAGGTGGACCTCATACGCGGCTACCATCAGGTCCCCGTCAGGCCGGAGGACGTCCCAAAGACGGCGGTCATCACGCCATTCGGACTCTTCGAGTTCCTGCGCATGCCCTTCGGTCTGAAGAATGCGGCTCAGGCGTTCCAGCGACTGATGGACAGCGTCCTGCGCGACTTGGATTTTGTCTACGTCTACCTGGACGATATCCTCGTCGCCAGCGCGTCCCACGAAGAGCACCTACGCCACCTCCGCACCCTCTTCGAACGCCTGGGCCAGCATGGCCTGATTGTGAACCCCGCAAAGTGCCGGTTCGGCGCCGCCACAATCGATTTTCTGGGGCACCGTGTCACCAGGCGCGGAGCCGTCCCCCTGCCGGCCAAGGTGGAGGCGGTGAAGGGGTTTCCGCGCCCCCGCACGATCAGAGGGCTGCAGGAGTTCCTGGGCATGGTGAACTTTTACCATCGGTTCCTGCCCCGTATCGCCCAGCTCCTGCGCCCCCTGCATGAAGCTCTCCGAGGTAAGCCGGGCAAAGGCGACGTTACCTGGACCGAGCAGATGGACACGGCGTTCACGGGCGCGAAGCTCGCCTTGGCTAACGCCACCATGCTCGCGCACCCGGCGCCCGATGCACCGATCGCCCTCACCACCGATGCCTCGGACTACGCGGTGGGCGCGGTGCACGAGCAATGGGTGCGTGGAGCTTGGCAACCGCTGGCGTTCTTTAGCCGGCAGCTTCGCCCGCCCGAACGCCGTTACAGTACCTTCGACCGCGAGTTGCTCGGACTTCACTTGGTGGTCAGGCACTTCCGCCATCTGCTCGAGGGCCGGGCGTTCACTGCCTTCGTCGACCACAAGCCGCTGATCTTCGCGATGGGCAAGGTCACCGAGCCGTGGTCGGCCCGGCAGCAGCGTCACCTCTCGGCCGTGTCCGAGTACACGACGGACATCCAGCACGTCGCGGGGAAGGACAACCCGGTGGCGGATTGCCTTTCCCGGGCCGTCGCCCACGCAGTCCACCTCGGCATCGACTATGCCCGGATGGCAGCGGACCAGGCCGCTGACCCCGACGTCCAGGCCTTGCGGACCGCCGTCACAGGCCTCCGCGTCACCGAGGTGCCGTTCGACGGCGCGGGCGTGGCCCTCTTGTGCGACGTCTCCCTCGGGCGTCCTCGCCCCATCGTGCCCGCGGGCTGGCAGCGCCAGGTGTTTGACGCCATCCACGGCCTGTCCCACCCGGGCGTGAGGGCCTCCCAAAGGCTGATCGCCGACAAGTTCGTCTGGCATGGCCTCCGGAAGGCCGTCCGCGGCTGGGCCAGGACGTGCCTCGCGTGCCAGCGCGCCAAGGTGCACCGGCACACCCAGGCCCCGTTGGCCCCGTTCACGGTGCCGGAACGCCGGTTTGACCACGTCCACGTGGACCTGGTGGGACCTCTGCCCCCCTCGCGGGGTTTCACCTACGTCCTCACCATGGTGGACCGCACCACCCGGTGGCCGGAGGCCGTGCCCTTGGCGTCGACAACGGCGGCCGATGTCGCGCAGGCTTTCATCGCCACCTGGGTCGCCCGGTTCGGCGCCCCCTCAGACATCTCATCCGACCGCCGCCCCCAGTTCACCTCGGAGCTCTGGGGGGCGGTTGCGCAGGGGCTCGGGGTCCGGCTGCACCGAACCACGGCCTACCACCCCCAGGCTAACGGCCTGTGTGAGCGATTTCACCGCTCATTGAAGGCCGCGCTCCGGGCCACCCTCCGCGACGGCGGCTGGGTCGACAGGCTCCCCTGGGTCCTGCTGGGCCTCCGGACGGCGCCCAAGGAGGACCTGCGCGCATCCGCGGCGGAGTTGGTCTTCGGGCAACGCTGCGGGTGCCGGGCGAGTTCCTCCCCGACTCCACAGCACCATGGTCCGCGGCACAGCAGCGCTCCGCTCTGCAAGAGACCGCCCAGAGGTTCGCCCCGGTGCCAACGGCATGCCACGGGCACCCACCGACGCACGTCGCCCCGGAGCTTCGCACGGCGGGGTACGTCTTCGTCCGCCACGATGCCCATCGGACACCACTGCGGCCCCCGTACGACGGGCCTTTCCGCGTGCTGGAGACCGGGGCGAAGCACTTCACCCTGGACATCGGCGGTACTCCTGACCGCGTTTCGGTAGACCGCCTCAAGCCGGCCCACCTCGATGTGGACCATCCACCGCCAGTGGCCCGACCCCCACGTCGGGGCCGCCCTCCTGCGGGCGGACCCCTGGCACCGCCCAGCCCCGCCGCCATGCCGCCCCCCGGTCCTGCACCCATCCCAGGGGCAGCCAGGGGCATCCCACCTGGCATCCCTGCACCCCGGACGCCGCCGATCGCCAGGGGGCGCTTCGGCCGGGTCATTCGTCTGCCCCGCAAACTGGCCCTCCAGGTGCGCGGGAATTCTGGGGGGGCGCGTGTGGCGGACACAAAAGCCCACTGGCGTGGTGACATCATTCCACGCACCAAGTGGGCGGTGGCCACGCCTGAGGGGTAGGCGTGGCCTCATGATATACACCGGGCGACCAGCCCGGAGCATTTTCAGTGTTACCGCTTGTCCGCTTCCTCCTTGCTCACAAGCAGCGCGCGTAACGCCGCGCTTTAATATCTCAAATAGTTATGCATGGATTATGACAAAACTTGCTGGATATGTGCTGTAGATGACAAGAACAAGCTAATTTGATTTTGGTTATAGTCCAGATGCAGATCTGGCCTATCATTTTTAGCTCCACATCACGCGATATTATTGGCCATTGTTCACACACTATCAGTGACCATGGCCATTGTGGTCCTTCCATTTTGCTCAAAGAGACAGTCGTAATTTGGGACACTCAATTTTACATTCATAAATGAATCCTGGCCTGATAAGTCTTACTCAGCGGATGGATTATTTACACCATGCTGATAAATTCCAATATCATGAAAGATGCCCACAGACTGTCTGTCCCTTTCAAGGAGGTTCTCCAGAAACAAGCTAGATTTGGATGCGTTTAACAAACAGGAATAAATTCCTGCATGGGTCCAGTGTGAAAAAATTCTGACTCGAACCCAAGGACCTCATCGCTTAAGATGTGACAGCCCAATGAGCTATTGAGTCTTTGGGATATACTCAGAAATTTCTCACACTCACACAGTAAGCTTTTATAATGGCCGACATCTTATGTGCCTGTTAGAGACCGGGTGTGTGTGTGTGTGTGTGTGTGTGTGTGTGTGTGTGTGTGTGTGTGTGTGTGTGTGTGTGTGTTAGAGATAAATTATATATATATATATTGCTACGTGTGTGAGGGTAGGTAATGAAATACCTTCATCGAGGTAAAATTGTATCGAGTATTGTGCTCCGAATGTCAAGAAGAAGAATCCTCATGTATCTCAGTCAGGGCCGGATGTCCACGTAAGCGTTGTGTCTCCATGCGAGGGGTGGAGCAATGCTAATTAGTTAGGGCCTATGGATAAATTCCCAGTGTGTAATTGCCCTTGTGATTTTTTTCCCTTCATTCTTATAAAGCACACTCGGCTAGCCATGTGACCGGCTCATGATTAAAATAACCTAATCGCCGACGGTACCCAGACACTACGACACCACCCAGCCAATACTTCTCGATGGGTGCGGTGTGGCCAATAGGCCACGCCCCGAAGGACGATTGGTTGTCACGATTTGATGGCGCTCAGTGATTGGAGTGCAGGTGACTTCAGAGAAAACGTTTGAGACAGTTGGAGAAAAAAGGGAAAGCACCGCCATTTTTCCTCTCTCTTGGTCCGGGCTCTGGGTATGAGCAGTCACATTTGCTCTCTCTTTCTGTCCCTGGCTGGTTGCAGGTGGTCGCAATCACGCTCTCTCCGTTCCTGGCTGCGTGCATGGCGGACCCATTTTTCTCTCTCTCCCTGCGCCCTCGATGGAGGTGGCTGCGCATGGAGCGGTGCGTGCTAGTAAAGCGAGAGATGGAGCCCAGTGGATCGCGACAATCAGAGGAGGAGGGAGTTTGGCCATCGCTCCGTGGGTCGGTGGCTGCTACGGGCGCAACTGCGCACCATCTTGTGCGGTTCCTGCGTGGTGGTTTCACGACCGGTTCAGGACGCCAGGCAGATTATCGGCCAACGCACCACACCACAGTTTATCTTTATTTTATCATTCCCTGTGTCTGTATATGAGTTGGTATGGAGGGTCCCTCATTTAAGAATTTGATTTTACCTTACCTTTCGTTTTGTTATCCTGGCATTTATTAGGTTTACTCTCCATGAAATGGAGAGGAAACCTATTATTACTGCGAGAGTTTTTCCTCTTATTATTATTCTTCCGCCCTATTTTGCACCTCCGAAAATTTCATAATTAATGTTCTCAGCAACCGCTGGACAAATTGACAGGAAATTTTCATCAAATGATCGTCTCGGCTCGTATAATTTTTTATGCTAATTATGACGTCATAGGTCACGTGGTATGGGCGCCATCTTGTAAAACACAGTCAACTTTGCCCCTCTGTATCTCCGAAACCGCTCAATAGAAAAATTTGAGGAATGGCTCATTCTAAAGAACTCTTCAATGGGAACAAAAGACGTGCATCGAGTATATTAAAAATGCTAACGTTAAGAGGTTAGAATTCGTCAAACAAAAGATTTTCTCCCCCGAAAATGGGATTTTTTTCCCAGATGCTTAGTTAAAAAAAACTCAGAATGCAAAAAATTTCGAAGTCATACGTCACATGGTTCGGCCGCCATCTTGTTTTTCGTAAAAAAACACAAAAACCCCTTTTTCTCCGCAACGGCTCAACGGATCGAGCATAATCTTGGCATGCATATTCGCATATCCATGACGAACAAAAAAGTCAGTGAGCACGACATCATCCGACACATGGTTTCAGAGTTATGACGTTTCAAAGCTCAAACTAGAAATGGTATCACCTCCATAATTTGTGAAGATATCGAGTGCAAACTTCACAGAAATGTTCCTCATGGGGGGATGTTTCAATATTACTTGAGACGTTTTGATAAGTCACACGGTTTGGCCGCAATAAATAATGGAATGTAAATTTTTAAAAGCTTGTAACTCTTGAACCACTGCATTGATCGACTTGAATTTTTAATGCAATGTAGCTCTCATCAATCGGAAGAAGTGTGCAAAATGACAAAATGATTGGATGTACGGTCTCGAAGCTATAAGTCTTTATTGTTGAAAGAAAAAGAAACGCACTATATTGGCCTTCCAGGACGTGATCACGATAACGCGATCTCCTGTGGTCATTTGAACCTCAAATAAATTTCCAATTGCAGATTTGTCAATAGATGAGGTATATTAACAAACGATGAAACAGATTTGGTCAAATTCTGACCTTTTTTAACTTGATCGCATTCAACACAAAGTTGTGAGCAACTAAAGAAGAAGAAACGCACCATTTTGTCCTTCCAGGACGTGATCACTATCACACGATCTCCCGCAGTCATTTCAACCTCAAATTAAATTCCAATTGAAGATTTGTCAATAGGTGAGGTATATTAACAAACGAATGAAACAGATTTGGTCAAATTCTAACTTTTTTTAACTAGATCGCATTTCACACAAAGTTGTGAGAAACTAAAGAAGAAGAAACCTCGTGTGGCTTCTCAGATAAAATAAATAATTATGTCTCTGCAATTTCAGGTTAATTTTCTTTTTAAAATGGCTTTTTCTGCAATCAGTGCATGGATTGACATGTGTGGATGTGTGTGTGGGTGTGGGTGTGGGGGGGGGAGGGATGTGTGTGTGTGTGTGTGTGTGGGGGGGGGGGGGTTTGGTGTGTGCATGTGTGTGTGTTAGGGGTGGGGGGCTGGGGGTTTGTGTGTTTGTGTGTGTGTGTGTGTGGTGGGGGGGGGGAGCGTGTGTGTGTGTGGGGGGGAGGGTCTGGGGATGTGTGTATGTGTGCATGTGTGTTTGTGTGTGTATGCATGTGGGGATGTGTTTGTGTGTGTGTGTGGATGTGTGGATGTGCATGTGTGCGGATGTGGGGATGTGCGTGTGTGTGGATGTGTGTGTGGGTGTGGGGGGGTGGGGGTGGATATGTGTGTATGTTGGGGGGGGGGGGGGTTGGGGTGTGCATGTGGAGGAGGGGGGGTTGGATGTGTGTGTGTGTGTGTGTGTATGTGTGGTGGGGTGTGTGTGTGTGTGTGTATGTGTGGAGGGGTGTGCATGTGGGGGGAGGGGGAATGTGTGTGTGTGTGTGTGTGTGTGTGTGTGCGGATGTGCGGTGCGGATGTGCGTGTGTGTGGCTGTCTGTGTGTGTGTGGGGGGGGGGGGATGGATATGTGTGAGTGTGTGTGTGTGGGGGGGGGTGGATATGTGTGTGTGTGGGGGGGGGGGGGCAGATGTGTGTGTGTGTGTGTGTGTGTGTGTGTGTGTGTGTGTGCGGGGGGTGGGTTGGGGTGTGCGTATGGAGGGGGGCAGATGGGCAGATGTGTGTGTGTATGTGTGGAGGTGGGGGGGGGGGGTGTGTGTGTGTATGTGTGGAGGGGTGTGCGTGTGGGGGGAGGGGTGTGGGGGTGTTTGTGTGTGGGTGTGGGGGGTGGATATGTGTGTATGTGGGGGGGTGGTTGGAGTGTGCATGTGGAGGAGGGAGGGGTTGGATGTGTGTGTGTGTGTGTGTGTGTGTGTGTGTGTGTAGGTGTGTGTGTGTGTGTTTGTGTGTGAGTGTGTGGTGGGGGGGAGGGTGTGTGTGTGGGGGGGGGGTGGTGGGGTGGATATGTGTGTATGTGGGGGGGGGGGGTGGTTGGGGTGTGCGTGTGGAGGAGGGAGGGGTTGGATGTGTGTGTGTGTGTGTTTGTGTGTGTATGTGTGGGAGTATGTGTGCGTGTGTTTGTGTGTGAGTGTGTGGTGGGGGGGAGGGGTGTGTGTGGGGGGGGGGGGGGTCTGGGGATGTGTGTATGTGTGTGTGTGTGTTTGTGTGTGTATGCATGTGGGGATGTGTTTGTGTGTGTGTGTTTGTGAATGTGTGGATGTGCATGTGTGTGGATGTGGGGATGTGCGTGTGTGTGGATGTGTGTGTGGGTGTGTGTGGGGGGTGGGAGGGTGGATATGTGTGTATGTTGGGGGGGGGGGTTGGGGTGTGCATGTGGAGGAGGGGGGTTTGGATGTGTGTGTGTGTGTATGTGTGGAGGGGTGTCTGTGTGTGTGTGTGTGTGTGTGTATGTGTGGAGGGGTGTGCGTGTGGGGAGAGGGGGAGGGGGAATGTGTGTGTGTGTGTATGGATGTGCGTGTGTGTGGATGTCTGTGTGTGTGTGTGGGGGGGAGGGAGGGGGGGTTGGGGTGTGCGTATGGAGGGGGGGCAGATATGTGTGTGTGTGTGTGTGTATGTGTGGAGGTGGGGGGTGTGTGTGTGTGGAGGGGTGTGTGTGGGGGGGGAGGGGTGTGGGGGTGTTTGTGTGTGGGTGTGTGGGTGTTTGGGGGGGTTTGTGGGGGGGGGGGGTGGTTGGGGTGTGCGTGTGGAGGAGGGGGGGTTGGATGTGTGTGTGTGTGTGTGTGTGTGTATGTGTGTGTGTGTGTGTGTATGTGTGGAGGGGTGTGTGTGTGGGTGGAGGGGGGATGTGTGTGTGAGTGTGTGTGTGTATGTGTGGAGGGGTGTGTGTGTGTGTGTGTGTGTATGTGTGGAGGGCTGTGTGTGTGTGTGTTGGGGGTGGGGGGTGGGGGGATGTCTGCGTGTGTTTGTGTGTGTGTGTGTGTGTGTGTGTGTGGATGTGCGTGTGTGTGGGTGTGTGTGTGGATGTGTGTGAGGGGAGCGGGTGGATATGTGTGTGTGTGGAGGTTGGAGGGTGTTGGGGTGTGCATGTGGAGGAGGGAGGGTTGTGTGTGTGTGTGTGTGTGTGTGTATGTGTGGAGGGGTGTGCGTGTAGGGGGAGGGGTGTGGGGGTGTTTGTGTGTGCGTGTGTGTGTGTGTGCGTGTGTGTTAGGGGTGGGGGGGGATGTGTGTGTGTGTGTGTGTTGGGGGTGGGGGGGGATGTGTGCGTGTGTTTGTTAGGAGTGGGGGGGTATGTGTGTGTGTGTGTGTTCGTGTTTGTGTTTGTGTTTGTGTTTGTGTGTGTGTTGGGGGTGGGGGATGTGTGCATGTGTTTATGTGTGTGTATGTGGGTGGGGGTAGGGGGAATATGTGTGTGTGTGGGGGGGGGGGGGGAGTGTGTGGGGGGATGTGTGTGGGGGGATGTGTCTTGGGGGGTGGGGGGGGAGGGGGATGTGCGTTTGTCTGGATATGTGTGTGCGTGTGGGGGGAGGGGTGTGGGGGTGTTTGTGTGTGTGTGTGTGTGTGTGTGTGTGTGAGTGGGGATATGTGTGTGTGTGTAGGGGGGGATGTGTGTGTGTGGGGGGGGAGAGATGTGTGTGTGTGTGGGGGGGGGAGGGATGAGTGCGTGTGTGTGGGGGGAGGGGTTGGTGTGTGTGTGTGTGTGTGTTTGGAGGGGTGTGCGTGTGGGGGGAGGGGGGTGGGGGTGTGTGTGTGGGTGGGGGTAGGGGGGATGTGTGTGTGTGTGTGTGTGTGTGTGTGTGTGTGTGTCGGAGTTGTATCCAAGGGGGTTGTGTCAAAGCATGTCAATGAAAGTGGGGTTGTATCAAAAGTGGGGTTGTATCAAAAGTGGGGTGCGAGTAGCGAGTAAACCGGTCATCACTGCCAGCAGTTTAAAGTGGCAGTTCTAGTTTTATTAAACCATTATTTGTTGCATTTCATTTGTTGTATGTTGATTTGCCTGTCTTGTACATTTATTGTTGTGGGGATTGGATAACCACCCCCCCTACCCCCCCCCCCCCATGTGCAGTCCATCCGTGCAGGTAAGGACCTCGCTACCCTCCACCACCCCCACATGTGCAAAATGCTGGATCAGGTCTGGTTACATTTAATTGGGAATAAAATTGAGGGAATGAATGAACGAATGGAAAACAGATTGAGGGAATGAAATTACAAATGAGTAACAACAATGAACGAATGAAAAACAAAATTAATGCTCAAAATGAGCGTGGGGGACGATTGGAAAATAATATGAAGGAATGAGTGATTGGTTGGAGGGAGGAATAAAAAAAAAACACCTTTAGAGGCCATTTTTCCCCGCGAAGCGGGGGTTGGCCTTTTTCGGGAACCGTGGTTGTTGTTGTTTTTCAGTCCCCTTTTTGAAAGCAATGTTTTACGGCCGGATGCCCTTCCTGACGCCAACCCTTTTTGCCGCCTTTAACGACAAACAGGGAATTACCAGTGAACTGGTACTCAATTAGCCGACCTCGGAAGGATGAGCAGGCTGAGTCAACCCCCCTGGCGTTAATTCAGCGATCGACGGGATTCGAACCCAGGATCCTAGGATCCTAAGCCGGCACCCTAGCCGCTAGCCCACAACACCAGGAGGAGATGAATGGAGGGAGGAATGAGGGAAATAAAAGGGGATATTAATAAAATGGGGAACAGATGGGAGAAATGAATACCAAAATTGATGGATTGAAAGGAGAATTGGAAAATATAATTGATGGATTGGGGGGGGGGGGGGGAGATAGAGGGAATGAATGAACAAATGAGTGAACAAGGGAATGAAATAAGGGAAGATGAATAAACATTAGAAGAGAAAATTGAGGGAATAACACAAGAACTGGGGGAAACGAATTGATAACATAGAGGGAAGCATGAATAATTAAATTAAGGACAGACTGGGAGAATTCGAGATTAAAATGGAGGCTAAATTTGGGAGATATGGGAGCAGGCAGTCGTAATAGAATTTGAATCAAAGTGGGAGGAATTGGCATTGAAAATCGAAGAGGGCAATTTTCCCTTCGTTCTCATAAAGCACACTCGGCTAGCCATGCAACCGGCCCATGATTAAAATAACATAATTTTGTAATTTGGACGGAAAAATTGGAGCATCCAATATAAGAATTGATAAAGTCAATGAGGACCTGGAAGGCTATCGGCCTGTGTGGATGCCAGAATGTGAAACAGGTCGAGAAATGGGGATTGGTTTAGACAGCAGGGGGCTGAATTGGCTGAAGAGGTAAAGGGGTTGCAAGCCTGCGTAACGGAACCGAGACTGGGTGGTTAGTGGTAAAGGCCTGTTGGGGCCGCAATTGATTGGTGATGAGATTCATGATTTGATACACGAGTGGCTGAGCACTTTGGACAATATCGTCAAGGAGGAGATTGCTGAGGTCCAACAGAGTCTGGGAGATGAGTTGAGTCGACCCGTCAAATATCCCCAGGATGAGATTAAGGTGACCAAGGGGACCCTCACCACGAACCGCAATTGGGCACCGGAGGCTCCGAAATTGGATACACCAGCTGTGGGGGTGTTTTGGCCCCAAGGTGGACTCGGACATGGAGGAGTCAGGAAATAGAGCATTGGAAAAAGCGATCCCCTTAGTGAATTTGGAACAGCTGCGGGGAGGGGCAGAAAACCTGAAGAAGGGGTTGTAGACTGCAGCTGCGGTTGGGCACATGAGGCCAAAAATTTTAAAATGAAATTTAAATGGGAATTTAATTTGGAGCAGCCTTGGAGGGAGTTGGTCCCCGGGCTGCAAAATTCGGACCAGGAGAGGTCATTGGGGTCGGCCTCATGGGAAATTGCCCCACTTGAAAATTGGTTTATGCCAGCCAGATGGGTGGCTGCACTGGTGAGATTTGGACGTGGGGTCTGACCATGGGTGTCATCGTATGACCCGGGCCCCATGGGGGGTCTGGTGGAGTGTGGCATCCCTGGTCCATCGGGGCGCCGCCCGAGCAAATGTCTCAGGTCAGCAGGATTGCCGGACCTTGGAAGGGGTTGAGAGCACCAGGGGGTCCGAGGTGGTGACTCATGGACGCCTAGTGTGGTATATCATGAGGACCACTAGGGGGAGGTGTTGCAGGTCACGCTTTGGTGGCGGCACCAATAGTCAGGTTCACAATGTTTTTTCGTTCAAAATTTTGGTAGATTAGCAAAACTATACATTTCTGGAATACTCAGAGCATGAGGAATCCAAAAATTAATGTTTGCATTTGCATAGACACCTTTGCGAAAATGACCCTCAGGACAGTGATGAAGATCTGTAAAAGCATATTCCTGAATGGTGTAGACCGAGTAGATCCTGTGTATAGGACTTATAGTTCAATCTGATACTAACAAGGCTGCTTTCTTGCTTTATAAACCCATACCTATAACTTCAAAGGACTTGCAATATCATGTATTATGTAATACAGTTATATCACAAATATAAAGACAATGGTTTTCAATTACCTTTGTTTGTTGCTTTTCTATAATCCTGAGCACTATTTTGAGGCCTTTATTGGATTCCTTAACCCAGAAAACATAGGATTAGCATATTTAATTAGGTTTCTAGGTTGACTAGAAGCCGAGATAGCGCAAAATATGTATTTTATGGCGGCCATTTTGAAAATCAAAATGGCGGCCATGCAGGTGTCTGTGCAAATGCCAACATTGATTTTTGGATTCTCCATGCTCTGATGATTCCAAAACTGTACAGGTTTGCGAATCTCCCAAAATTTTGAACGCAATTATATTTGTTAACATCGTGAACCTGACTCTTCATCACTGTCCTGAGTGTCATTTTCGCAAAGGTGTCTATGCAAATGCAAACATTAATTTTTGGATTCCTCATGCTCTGAGTATTCCAGAAATGTATAGTTTTGCTAATCTACCAAAATTTTGAACGAAATTATATTTGTTAACATAGTGAACCTGACTACAAGGACGGCCACGAAGGGTCCGATGTGGTGACCGCCCAAGCCTGCGGTCTGGCAGCCTCTCCCTGAGACTCTGGGGTAGCCAGCATGTGATGACCTACCATGCTGTGCTGGTCTATGGACGCGGGTTGAACTGCATGGACAGGTAAGGAATATAGCCCACCGGACAACCATTGGGGCATCTGGGCAATATGATGGTATGAGCCTGGTCTTCCACAGATGTTCCGCTGTGATTTGTGGACTCTCGGCTTGGGAAGAGAGCCATGGGATTGAATAGGGAAATTAGAACAAGCCGAGCATACGGGGCCATGCTCAGCTGGCAAGTGTGTGGAGAAGCGCCCTCCTTTGGTGAAAGTATTGAATTGCGGAAAAATTGGCATGTGTAATCTAAGGGCCAGATGCAAAATTGAGGGAGAATTTTGTTAAGCCGTGGTGGACACTGGAGCCAGTGACACCATTGTTAATCCGAACGTGTTAGACCAAAGTGTTGGAGGCTGAGATAAATTTGATAGTTTGGTAGGACACAGCCTTCAACTGGCTACGGGGGTGATGGCACCAATATTGGGATGCGGGGTGGTAAGGATAGAGTTGGGCAGTCTGGAGGTGCAGGGTATGTGGCTGGGGGATGCCACGCACTGCGACCGTGCTCCTCAGGTCCGAGGCCGTGGTAATGGCGGAGTTGGCGGCAGGTGCTCACCACATTGGCCAGCTGGGGCTAGTGGAGCCGTGGCCCTCGCAGTGGGCCGAAGGATTGATGGTGGGTCACGCCCTTGTGGACACTCGTGGGCCTATGTTGGCGGTTCGGCTGCTCAAATTGTCCGATTGCCCTCGCACGGTAAGGGGCGGAGCCGTCGTAGCCAAGTGTAGTAGTGTAGTTGAGGTCACCAGAGGAGGCGGAAAATTGGGGCAATTTGATTGGCCCAAGGGAGTGTGGGACATGATGACACGCTCTGAAGAGGGCCTAACATTGGAGCAGGTAGAGACATTGCACAATTTGGTTGGTAAGAACTTGGATGTTTTCTCTCTCTTCCCCAAGGATGCTGGATGCACGAGCCTTGTCAGGCACCAAATTAGTACTGGTGAGGCTCGGCCTGTTCGCCAACCGCCACAGCGGCTCCCTTTGGCTAAGAAAGAGGAGGTGGAAGAGCAGGTGAGAAAAATGGAAAAAGCCGGATTTATCGAGCCCTTGGTGAGTCTTTGGGTGTCACCCATTGTGCTGGTGAAAAAGAAGGACAGGACCACTCGGTTCTGTGTGGATTATTGCCAGCTCAATCATGTGACACTCAAAGACTCGTATCCCATACCAAGGATTGATGACACCATCGATGCCGTTTCAGGCTCAAAATGGTTTTCAACATTGGATTTAAAGGGTGATTATTGGCAGGTGGAGATAGATAAAGTGGCGAGAGAGAAAACAGCGTTCACCACAGAAAGGGTCTCTGGCAGTTTGTTGTCATGCCTTTTGGATTGTGCAATGCCCCTGCCACGTTTGAGCGTCTGATGGAACGTGTTTTAATTGATTTACCATGGCAGACTTGCCTTGTCTATTTGGATGATGTATTGGTCCACACTCCCACATTTGAACATGCTGCCAAAAAATTGTCGGAGGTATTTGAGAGGTTAAGGGGTGCCGAGTTGAAATTGAACCTGAGCAAGTGCGAAATTTTCAGGAGGGAGGTGACTTACCTGGGTCACGTGATTAACGAGAGCGGCGTGGCCACTGACCCTGGAAAGCTAAAATCTGTAAAAGAGTGGCCCGCCCCCAAAAATATAAGGGAAGTCAGAGGATGTTTGGGCCTCTGCTCTTACTACAGGAGTTTTGTGGCAAACTTCGCAGAAATTGCAAGACCCTTGCACAGATTGACGGAGAAAGGAGCCAAATTTGTATGGTCAGAGAGATGCATCGAGGCATTCAATCACTTAAAACAACGTCTGGTGGAGGCCCCAGTTTTGGCATATTCGACGGATGATGGCAAATACATCCTTGATAAAGATGCAAGCCATGAAGGATTGGGAGCTGTGCTGTCAAAGCTGTGTAAAGCTGTGATTGAGAGCTGTGCTGTGCAAACAAATACAACAATATATATATATATATAGCTAAAAATGCAGAACAATAGTTTCTTTAATTGCTCAATGTGGCAAAATGTCCTGTGGGGTAGGCACTTACTCCATCGGTTCTAACAAGGCAGAGAGCTAATAATTTAATTATTTATAAGCCCAAATGCCCTCTAAACCTATTCGGGTGACTCCAGAAGGGATAATGTGAGGGCAGGCTTGACCATGTGGCAACTTCCAATATAACAGATGGTATGTAGTCATCACAACATTTAACGAGACTGAACTTAATACAGTACAATTTATGCATTCAATGGTATGCAAGTGTAAAGAGAGAGGGGGTTAAAAAACTAAAATTGAAAAAATGGAAGGGGAGAAGAGGAAGATGGGAAAGAGGGTTGGGAAGTGGATACAGCTGGAGAAGGGAGGAAAATGTCATGTTTGGGGTGTGTAAGGGGGCAGGGGGACACGAGTAGTCAATAATGCTGTTTTTTTGCATACATTAATGCAGAGATGCCCCCTAATAAGTAAGTTATGTTACACAGCTAATCAGGGATGCACAAAGTCCAGACCATCATCTTGACAAATGAAACAAAAGCTGATTTCAGAAATTTCAGGGATATTCATTAAAATGAATTGTGATTGAAAAATTAATTAAACATGCCACCAAATTGTGCATTTTTGATGTGAAATAAGAAATCTCCTTAACGATCAGGCATAATAATTTACTTTGAAAATTTGAATTTAGTTTACATATATCCGCTTTTCTTTTGTCCTTGCCTCATGTATACTATATTGAACTGTGAACCATGAAATTGGAATATTAATTCAATAACATTTTATTCCATTTGAATGCAATGGCCTTATAATTAGTTAGATGGATTGCACCCCCGCTCTAGCAGGGAAAATTGCCTTAAAATGCCTGTTGTTGTTGTTGTTGTTCTTGTTGTTGTTGTTGGCCTTATAATTAGTATCAGGTTTGCATTTTATTTCAACCTAAAAAAGTCAATAAACAAAATTAACAAAAATGTCATTTCTATAAATAGATCACATTCCTCGCTTGCTTTTCATCATTTTTTGCACAAACGTGAGTTTTTATTTTTTTTATTTTTTGCCTTGAAACCCAATTCATTCATTACCTCGACCACCAAAGGTGGACGTAAGTTATGTTTTCATCAGTTTGTTTGATACTTGAGAAAATCGAAGATTTTTCAAGTATATTGGTTGGTGGAATGTGTTATTCTGTCTGTTTGTGTGTCTGTCTGTTTAGCTGTTTGTCTGTCTATCTTCACAAAAAATAAAACTAAACCGAACTTCACAAAACTTCACCAAATGGTACAGTTGGTCATAAGCCAATTCTACCATTTCTTCTGGTTGATTTGTTTGTGAAATAAATGTCAGCTCTTTCACGAGCCTCGATTCAGTATACAAAAAAACAAAAACAAACAAAAAAAAAACAGTTTTAACAGCCTATTGATTTTGAGGTCAAAAGATGAAAAGGTCAACATAGGCCAAAGGTCAACAACCTTGTTAACTTTCTAAAATCCTCAATTTTCATGGGATCGACTTGTAATTTAAAGAGGATTTACATGTCAGGTCACTGAATTCAACCACTAATTATTGTTGAGTTCAACATCGGCCAAAAGGTCAACAATTTAGGTGAAATTTTTTAAATCTTACATTTTCATCCGATTGCCTTGAAATTTGAAGAGGATTTGCATATCAGGTCAATGAATTCAACCACCAATTATTTTTTAGGTCAACATAGACCAAAGGGTCAACATAGACCAAAGGTCAGCAAGTTAGGTGGAGTTTCTGAAATCCTCAATTTTCTTCTGATTGACTTGAAATTTAGACAGGATTTGCACATTTGGTCTTTCAATTCACCCATCAATTATTTTTAAGGTCAAATTTGTGATAGGGATTTCGCAAGTATCGTGCTCTGCATGATGTCTTTCTTGGTGGTTTTTTTTTTGTTTTTTTTGTATACAAGATCGAGGCTCGTGAAAGAGCGAACATTAATCACACAGAAAGACAAACCGACACATAAAACATATAACATCGGGAGCGGTAGACAAGATGGGGAGAGAGGGGGAAGGACACAAACACAACATTTGAGAGCAGGGACCGAGAGACATGGAGACATCGAGAGATCTGAGAGAGGGCGAGGGCTTTGGGGGGGGGGGGGGCATGGGAAGGGGGCGGTGGGAGAGGTATAAAACATATGGACACTGCCAGGACTTCCAGGAAAGAAGTGGGAATTTCAAACAAGGTGGATCTGGGGTAAATTAGCGGGGGTAGAAAGGATCAAGGTTTTGGATGGGGGAAGATAAGAGATGGTGGTGAACAGCTGTTTTAAAGACCTGGAGGGAGGAGTGGGATTGAAGGGAGTGAGGGAGTTTGTTCCAGAGGCGGGAGAAAAGAGGAATGAAAGAGTGAAGGTGAGCAGAGAGCCGAGATTTCGGCAGTTTAACCATCAGAGGGTTGCTGGCAGATCTTGTGCGACCTGTAGGAATATTTGGGGGACAGAGCACAGAGAGAGCTGGGGGTGCAAGGCCGGAGAGGAGTCGGTAGAAGACAGAAAGACCACCTACCTGCCTGCGGTGAGTGAGTGAAAGGCCCTCAGAGATAGCTTCATCGCGGGAGATTCCAATAATTCTGAAAGCTTTGGTTTCAACAGCGTGAAGCCGAGCTAGGTGTGAGGCAGGAGCACCGGCCCATAGGGGAGAACAGTATTCCATTGAGCTGCGGATGAAAGCCTTGTATGTGGTGAGGAGCTCAGGTGTGCCGAGGAAGGACTTCGCACGACGGAGGATGCCCAGTCGGCGACTGGCTTTGGAGGCCAGCTTGGAAATGTGGTTTTCCCAAGAAAGATCATGGCAGATAGTGAGACCCAAAATCTTGAGCGACAGAACTTCTTGGAGAGGATTGTTGAGAAAGTAGATGGGAGGGTTGTCCAGTCGATCTTTTCGGAGAGACATAGTAAGAGTGTGAGATTTGTCAGGATTGAAAGACATGTTCCACTTGTTTGACCAGTCTGTGATTTTGTCCAGGTCTTCAGAGAGTGAGGAGGCAGCAGACTGCCGATCTGAGGGAAGAGAAATGGAGCGGCAGAGATTGGAGTCATCAGCAAAGAGATAGAGAGGATTTTCGAGAGAGTCAGAGAGATCATTGATGAAGACCAGAAAAAGCACGGGGCCCAGAACACTGCCTTGGGGAACTCCAGCCTGAACAGGAAGAGGAGATGAGAGAAACCCATTCAGGGCCACACGTTGACGACGACTAGAGAGGAAGTCCGCCAGCCATGTGTGGAGATTTCCATGGATACCAAAGGAGGAGAATTTGGTGAGCAGAGCGGGGTGCCAGACCGTGTCGAAGGCATGTGATATGTCGAGGGAGACAGCTCTAATTTCCTGTTTGGCATTGAGGACCTCCATCCATTGTTGAGACAGCAGAAGCAGCATGTCCAGAGTAGAGTGACCTGGTCTGAAACCAAATTGATGATCAGAGATCAAGCCATTGGAGAAGAGGAAAGATTTCATATCCGAAGCAATGATGGATTCCATGACTTTGCTGATAATTGGGAGAAGGCTGATTGGTCTGTAGTTGCTAGGATCTGTTTTTGCACCTTTTTTGTGCAAAGCGGTGATGTTGGCTGATTTCCAAGCAGATGGCAGTTGACCTTGAGCAAAAGAGAGGGTGATGAGAACAGAGAGAGGGTGAGATAGAGCAGCAGAGCAAGATTTTAGGACCCATGGGCTGATGCCGTCGGGTCCAGTTGCAGAATCAGAGTCGAGGGTTGACAGAAACTTTTCCACCTTGTCAGGAGGAAAGGACACGGAGTCCAGGAGCAGCAGGGTACGACTGGGTATGGTGGGTACAGAGAGGGATGGGTTTGGGACACAAGATTTAGAGGCAAACACAGAGTTGAGGCATTCAGCTTTTTCACGTGCGGAGTCAGCTGTGTAGCCGTTTGAGGTAAGGGAGGATATGGAGGGGGAACAAACACCAGAAACGGATTTGACCAGACGCCACCAGGATTTGGAAGAGGGAGACAGATAAGAGAGTTCGGTCTTGTGAACGGAGAGATATTGTTTCCTGGCTCTCCGTTTGAGGTAAGGGAGGGGATGGAGGGGGAACAAACACCAGAAACGGATTTGACCAGACGCCACCAGGATTTGGAAGAGGGAGACAGATAAGAGAGTTCGGTCTTGAGAATGGAGAGATATTGTTTCCTGGCTCTCCTGAGGGTGGACACACACTTGTTTCGGGCTTTGTGAAAGGAAATGAGATTTCCTTCCGTTGGATTTGCTTTCCAGGAGACGAAGGCAAGTTGTTTCTGGGCAACAGCCTCACCACAAGATTCCATGTACCATGGACGGGAGGAAGGGTATGACAACTGAAGACGAGATGGGATAAATCTGTGCATGAGAGAGAGCAATTTACTTTGGAAGAATTCCCAGGATGAGTTGATGACTCATCTGGATGAGTTTGTTTGTTTTCTCAATTCAATTCCCAGGATGAGTTTGTTTGTCTGTTTGTACAATATCTCCAAGTTATGGAGGAATTCGGAAAAAAAAACTTGGTGGACACATTGGCGATGTCACAAGGACTCATTGATTCAATTTTGGTGAACATCTGGATCTGGATTCGGACACTATCATTTTAAAGTGATTCTTAACATTCAATTACTTTTTTAAAGTGATTCTTCAGAATATACGTATATGGCACGATATCTCAAAATATTATGGATGGATTCCGATTAAACTCGGTGAACAGTTTGGGTGTGTAACAAGGAGAAATTGATTTGATTTTGGGTGAAGATCCAGATCAGGATACAAAATTTTGTTTAATTTCTCAAGTGATTCTTTAAAATTGAGAGCTGGAGCCAAAAACGACATACTGTTTCGCACATTATTTCAAAAAGGGTTTTCTAAAAGCTTTAGATGGGTTCTGACAAATATTGGTGGATGAGTTGGTTTGGTCACAAGAACAAGCCAATTCGATTTTGGTTCGGGTCCGAATCCAGATCCGACCTTTAAGTGGGATACAAAACGCAAACTGTTCAGCCTGGCAGAGGTATGTGCTCCACTGAATGCCGTTCTCGTTCATTTTGTCTTTATTCACCTCATAAAAAGCACAAATACATTTGGTCAAAGAAGAACACAAGTTTAAATCAACATACAAATCCAGGAAAAATTCCCAAATTATGTCATAATTATTGGGGAAAATTCCAGGGGCATAGAAAAGGCTCCTTTATATATGGTATGTGCCATGTGGCAAAGCATAGAAAAAGAAGTGACATTCCATACCTTGTAGGAAAATGCCAAACAATAGAAAAGAAGGGACATTCAAAAAAAATCTCATGTGCATGCTGGACTACCCTTGTGTTCTGAGGAGGAACCAAGGAATGCTCTAGAAAAGTTAATATAAAGGGGTGCCCTCATCTGGAAAATAAAATACATTTACTTCTTCATGCAGCTGTATGAATCAAATTGGCGACCCTTTATATGAATTTTTATAGAGCCTCTCTGATTTATAATGAAAAGACATAATCTATCTATAATTCCAGTAATCTCTGTACGTTTGTACGTTTGTACGTTTGTCTGTCTGTGACCGCTGTTTCTCGACAACCACGGGTCCGATATACTTTTAACTTGCCAGGTATATTGCTGGGGACCCGAGGATGTGCCTTTTCAAGGTTTCATATTAATCGGACAATTACTTACCGAGCTATGTCCAAAAAACGATTCAACCAATCAGAGAGCAGCGAACGATCGCGTGTGCCGGCGTTGCGAATGGACCAAACCATTCCATGTAAATAGAGGGGGGGGTTCTGTGGTCGTTGCGAATGGACGAAACCATTTCATGTAAATAGAGGGGGGGGGATTGTCACTGTACTCGCAAGCCGTTCGCCGTTCGCTTTGGCGTTGCGAATGGACCAAACCATTTCATGTAAATAGAGGGGGGGGATATAATTTTAGATAGATATATAGTACGGGCATATATATAGTACGGGCATGCCCTAGTCTATCTATAATTCCAGTAATCTCTGTACGTCTGTACGTTTGTTTGTTTGTCTGTGACCGCTGTTTCTCGACAACTACCGGTCCGATATACTTGAAACTTGCCAGGTATATTGCTGGGGACCCGAGGATGTGCCTTTTCAAGGTTTCATATTAATCGGACAATTACTTACCGAGCTATGTCCAAAAAACGATTCAACCAATCAGAGAGCAGCGAACGATCGCGTGTGCCGAACGTGGAGGACACACTCTGCCTCGGATGGCACATTTGAGAGCGTATTCATTTATTTCACGTTTGCAAACTATGTTGGCGCTATGTTGGCGTTAAACTATGTTTTAAAACTAATAACAACGAATTTGCGATTCATTCGCTTTCCTGCGCGTTTGTGCACGCGATGGCGATTTCTTTACCAAACTCCGGAAGCCGTTCGCTTTGGACCAAACCATTGCATGTAAATAGAGGGGGGGATTGTCACCGTACTCGCAAGCCGTTCGCTTTGGACCAAACCATTTCATGTAAATAGAGGGGGGGGATATAATTTTAGATATAGATATAGTACGGGCAATGCCCTAGTAATTGACAATTCGCATACCGGTTCACCGACAAATGACATAGCAGTTCACCGACAGAAGTCCACCCTCCATCCCCCATCAAAAAAAGACCTGATCATATCAAAAGTCCTTTAACATAAACACAAATAATTTATCAGATCTTTACACTCTGCCTTGTTCAGAATTCCATTGCCAAACCCATGCCAATCCCTCATTTCAACTAATTCCTTAATCTGTTCAAATATCCTTATTATTTCACTTCTCCCACTACATACTGCCTTCCATTTACTTATAATTTAAAAAACTCCATCCCATACTTTTCTTGTAAAAACCTAATATTTCCTCCCACCATAGAATGAGCACCCACCTGGCTCGTGCCAGAAATGCATGCCACTGTGTATTTAGTATAATTTAAAGCATTCTTTACAGTTTACAAAAGATAAACAACATCTAGTAAACCATAACTCAGGATCCATAACAACTGCGATATGACATAAAAAGTGGAGTGTGTTTGCCATGGAATCTTCCAGACTCTATGTATAGATGTTCACCATTGCTTACAAATTTTATCAACACATTTATCAAACGGTGTGTATAACCATGAACTGGAACAGTAGTTCTGAAACAGAATATTCCTAATATATGAATTTGCATTTTAAAAAGTTTTTATGTACCATACTGTTTATGAGCATCGGTGCTGCCGAAGCAGTTTCTTGGCAAAGGTTATCCTGAGTGGTTTGCCATTGCCTTCCCAGCATTGTTTGGCTGTGCTCCATCCTTTTAAATGTGCCAAGCAAAGAAGCAGCACGGACCATTTTAAAGGTATTTGGTACGACTCAACCAAGCTCAGAGCGGACACTCTAACCATTACGCCACCGAGTCTGGTATGAATTTGCACACATCTGAAATTATACAAAAACATATTGCACTGTCTATTAAAATCTCAAACACACTTGGATACATCAAAATCATAAATATTATTGGTTTAACAATGA
The DNA here is from genome assembly GCF_964187855.1 of Myxine glutinosa. Taxonomy (NCBI): domain Eukaryota; kingdom Metazoa; phylum Chordata; class Myxini; order Myxiniformes; family Myxinidae; genus Myxine; species Myxine glutinosa. The sequence goes on along the minus strand of NC_136262.1, from coordinate 220,517,356 downwards.
CCGAGATGAATGACTTCAGGGACAATGGCAATGAACTGGCCATTTATCTTAATCCCAGGATCCAACGCATCCTTACTATTGCAACTAAACACCATCAATTGACTCTTTTCATTATTAAACTGGATATCAAATTGTGAAGCAAAATCAATGCAAGTATTCCCCATCCCACCAACAGCAGAAACACTAGATGACAACAGTGTCAGATCGTCTGCATAAACAAATGCTACAGTAAATCCATTGCCCATGAAACATTCCCTCCCATTAGTCTCTAACTCCAATAGTAACCCATCAATCATCTTCTTCCTTAACGGCCACAATTATTCCCACGTTCTTGTGGATTGGCCTGGGGGAAACGTGGCACAAGTCTTTCACAAACTGGCTGGCCAGACTTGACGTTCGACTAAGGTTAGGTCAGCAATTTGGAATTTGTTCAGGGTGTCGGCGATAGCTCACCTACTTTACGCGAAGGAAACCGTGGGGTCTTTAACATCCACCGTCTAATGCCGGCAGACGGGACACCCACTTCATGTCCATTGGAGGGACATCACACACATATTGATGAATCACCCTGCTGTAAGACACCGGGATGACAAATTATAGCTGGGTCGGGATTCAAACCCAGGCTAGACAGCTTAGAGGCGAGTGTGCGTACATCAGTTATATTGTGTACAGTTATACATCTCTTACCTGCGTACATCAGTCATCTGGAAATCATTCACATATAAATTTCCCTTCTCATAATAACAAGCCCAAGCACTTTACCAACAACACTACGGAATCTTTTTGCATGGAAATTACGAGAAACACAAAAATTAGCACAGCCACCTTTAGGAATCGGTATCATTGTGCTGCCAGGTGGCATCCCATGCCAGAGCATCGAAGTAAATAACATTGCCAAATATTCACTTATCATCCCCCTTGCATGTATAATATGGTCAGACATTTTTCTGAAATTCCGAAATATTTTCTTGACTCTTGATTAAATCCCCGACATTGGGGTGACCATTTGGTTTCTTTCTATTTTTTCCAACCTCAGCTCAAATATTGAGTTAGTTTCCAAACTTTATCTGTTCTGATTGTCTCATTACCATTTTAAACACCTTATGATACTCGCCCGAGCTCGTGTTACGTCTCAATTCAAAAATTAAACCATCTTGAGGACGTCCATTCTATACCCATATCATGGCCAAAACAGTGCTCCCCTAAAGTATTCCTCAACATACTCATTCCAGCCGGGTACCATGTACATTCTGATGACTTCTGTTCAGGAATAACTTCATCTGCTATCCTTATCAATACACGTACAATATCATCATGAAATTCATTACACCACGTGTGTAATAGAAAGAGTGGCTAAGCAACTGGTTACCTTCACCACCAAAGGTGGATGGAGGTTATGTTTTCACCCCTGTCTGTCTATTTGTCCGTTTGTCTGTCTGTCTGCCCGTTTGTTAACAAAATATCTCAAAACGTTGTGGACGGATTCGGACAAACTTTGGCAGATATGTAGCGTATGTCACAAGGACGAAATGATTAGATTTTGGTAAAGATCCGGATTCGGATTCGGCTACTAGAATTTTAAAGTGATTCTTCACCCTTGGGAGATGGGGCCAAAAACTATACATAGCAGGATATCTCAAAACGTCGTGGACGGATTTGGACGAAACTTGGTGGACCAGTTGGGAGTCTGACAAGGACAAATATATTCGATTTTGGTGAAGATCTGAATATGGATTCGGATATGAGAATTGTTTAATTTTTTACGTGATTCTTCACCCTTGGGAGATAGGGCCAAAAACGATACATAGCAGGATATCTCACAAAGTTGTGGACGGATTTGGACGAAACTTGGTGGACCTGTTGGGTGTCTGACAAGGACGATTCTATTCGATTTTGGTGAAGATCTGAATATGGATTCGGATGTGAGAATTATTTAATTTCTTAAGTGATTCTTCACCATTGGGAGATAGGGCCAAAAACGATACATAGCAGGATATCTCACAAAGTTGTGGACGGATTTGGACGAAACTTGGTGGAACAGTTGGGTGTCTGACAAGGACGATTCTATTCGATTTTGGTGAAGATCTGAATATGGATTCGGATATGAGAATTATTTAATTTATAAGTGATTCTTCACCATTGGGAGATCGGGACAGAAATGATACAACAACAACAACATGCATTTTAAGGCCATTTTCCCTGCTAGAGCGTGGGTTAGCCTTGCGGTCCCCATGACAATCTTCTCCATTTTGCCCTATTTTCTGCATCTCTCCTTGTTAACCCCCTTGCCCGCATTTCTTCTTCCACCATCTTTAGCCAAGTCTTTCTCGTTCTTCCCCGTCCTCTACTTCCTTCTACATTCATTTCCATCACTCTTCTCAACCAGTCACTTTCATCCTTCCTCAACACATGACCAAACCATTTTCTGGGCATCCTTGCCACACAAACTTGTATTTCTGTCCATGCCGATATATAGCAGGATATCTCAAAAAGTTGTGGACGGATGATTTTGATTAAATGTGATTCTGTATTGTGATTTTCTGGTCTACTCTGGGATACAAAACGTAAGCTGTTCACCTGGTGGAGGTATGCTCTCCACTGAGTGTCATTCTAGTTCACTCTGTTTGTCTGTCTGACAGACATAAATCTATGATTGAGGAACTACGTAATTTCAATTTAATTTAATATTGTGAATACTGCAGAACATCAATTGGAATATGAATCAGAACACGACTCCACAGCACTTCGGCTCAAAATTTGGCATGTTGTGCGGAGTCATGCCCCAAACGCGCATGAACAAAGCGCAATAAGGTAATAGCCAAGCATCGAAGTAAATAACAACAAAAGAAAATAAAAATAAAATTGCTTCAGTCTGTCTGGCAGTCGAACAAAATTGAAAATCATTCTAAACAGGAAATTTACTGTTTTTAAAGACGTCATAAAGGAAACAAACAACGGGCATGAAGAACGAATGGAACATGTTAGATAGTGTGGTCCAAAAAGTCATCAATGGCGGTAAACTTTCGATTCAATGTTGTTCATTTTTCTACAACCTTTAAAACATTTATTTTATTTCGATTGAATTATGTATTTCAACGATGTAGAACACAAATCGTTTTGTTTGCACTTCCAATAACCCTCAATTTAGCAGTACCTGGGTAAAAGTTTATGCCATCTCGACCAATCAAATTTGCCGCTCACACTCTGAGGGTGGAGTAACAGTGAGATTTAAACAAAACGACGGTGTGTGGCGATGCATCGACAGTTTGTTTCAGAATTTCCGATTGTCAGAATCGACGACAACGACATCATCCTTTGTGAAAATGATGTGTTTTTGGTGCATATTCATTTTGGTGCATGTTTTTTTTTTTTTGGTGCAAAAATATTGGTGCATATTTTTTTCAAAGATCGTTCCAAAATCGTCAGTTTCTTTAAGAAGAGTTGGAAGAAGGTTCAGCTCTAGACTGTTCCATTTGACTGCCATCGCACCTGTTATTCCTAGTTCATGATCAAGACCAATATATATCATGCTCGGAAATGCAAAGCATGAGTTGAAAAGACCCCTCGCAGTTCCCATGTCCTTTCTCTTTCTCTCTCTGTGACAGGTGCAGTTAATCTATATGATTTGAAGACATCCTCGGGGTTGGACACAAGGACTAACAATGCAGACATCACACCTGCATTGTTTGTATGTATCCATATATAGATTTTTTTTTTTTTTTTTTTAATATGTATATACACAATTATATATATATAATTATATATATATATATATATATTGTAAAGGATGTATATATATATATATATATATATATATATATATATATATATATATATATATATATATGTGTGCAATTATATGTAATTTTATATATATATATATATATTTTTTTTTTTTATATATATATATGCAATTTTATATGTGCAATTATATATATGTATATGTAATTATATATATATATATGTAATTTATATATGTAATTTTATACATATATATTGCTTTATCTGGTCATTAGTTGTAGTTTTCACCACTCATCCATGATGGTGTCATTTTGACATTTTTTTTGACAGGCCCTTAAAACTAATAAAACTAGTTTTATTCTTGACTTGTCTGTCATGCTGGGAACTCGCAGAGAACGATTAATTTGTAGATGATGTCTTCTTTTATTGCCTTTAATTTTAGTGGCAAGTATTGCTATATGGACATTCTTAGGAACAACACACTTGCAGCTCGTTATTGTGTTCATTCCGAAGTAGTGTCATACAACACAATTCCTCGTGCCAAACTCACTTATTGATTAACTAATTTGTCGAAATAAATAGCTTTTACCATCTTTATTCTGGAAATTCATTTAAGCACGAAGTTTAGCACTATCTTATACCGAGCTCTGTTATTAAATGTCAAATCTTACTCCAAAATATATTTTATTTTAAACTTTAATGTGCAGGACATGAGGATGGATAATATTTTTTCACTAGCCGAAACCCGTGGAACATCCACGGAAGGGAGGATGTGGTGTATGGATAGAGTGTACCAATATGGATGGCATAGGGGATTTCCTTGTCCGAGTAAGAGTTAGGAAGAAAGATGAGAATGAAGAGTGCGTATATGAACAACGTATTTATTGCAATCTACTTAAATGACAACGCTACGATATACTTTTGAAAAATGAATGGATTCGTAATAGGAATCGGCATAGCACCACTCTGGCCATTTTTTATGAGACTATATGGTGTGGGTTGGATTTGTGTGAACAAAATCAAGAAAAAGGTGACACTTTGTAGAATCCAACTTACACTGTGTATAAAGTGTCACCTCCTGACTTTGTATTTTATATTGTTAGAGACAAAACAAACACTAAATAACATAGCCACATACCAAAAACGTGTATTTTCAATTTTCACTTGTGCAAAAATGCTACTCACAATTACATCGCCTGTGCGTCGGCCTGATGAGGTTAGCGTACACCGCCATCGATGACACTGGCACAAATGGCGGAACAGATGGATTCTTCTTCATCGCATTGCATCGCATTCTCTTCCTGTGAAACTGTTTCATAGAACTGTGTCGTTTATGTACATTTTTTAGCCGCGTCGCAGACGCTGCTCATAGAGTGCACTCTGCTGTTGTTGTTGTTACCACGTCTGCTTCTTCTTCTTCTTCTTCTTGTTGTTGTTGTTCTTGCAGAGAAGACAAAACCTCAAAGCTCCACCCATTCTGGGAACCATAGCTCCACCCATTCTGGGAGAGCCTTCATATAAACAAATATCCACCATTTTATTAACTCGCATAGCTTTGAGGCCTGTTTTGTAGGCCCGTGGTGTCTTCCTCTCTCACACAGTTTTCTTTCAAATCAAATTCGATATATCATTTCATTTTTCACAGTCGCCAACATAGTTTTAGACTCGGTTGAAAAAAAACGGGAAGAAAATGCGATGAAAGTTGCCCTTTATAGAACGAAATGAATTCTCAAAGGCCTGTATCTTCAAGTCCATTGACATATTTTTTTTAAATCGCGGCATGGTCAGTCATACACCGCCCGAAATAAGAGACGGGAAAATGCCGAGATATATATATTTTGTTTAAATCGCGGCATGCCTAGTCATACACCGCCCGAAATAACAGACGGGAAAATGCCGATATATTAAAAATTCGTCCATTTGATGAAAATCGTCACGATGAAATATTTAATTTATACGTCGACACAATAATGTGGAGAGAGGAGCATAGCTTCGTTCACGTGTCGCCACATACGGGAAATTGCCGAGATATATATTTTTTTACATCGCGGCATGGTCAGTCATACACCGCCTGAAATAACAGACGGGAAAATGCCGAGATATATTAAAAATTCGTCGCCACACACGGGAAATTGCCGAGATATATTTTCACTTTGCACAAAAATAACATCAAGTAATCGAATCAATAGGAATGTCCTGTGCTTATAACATCGACGTTATAGGCACAGCTGCATCTAGGCATTGTGTAACATCGACGCGGCTTTTGTTTTAATTAAAACTTTTTGTACTTGTTATTTTATTACTACATTCACGTAGTTTCACATTCTGGACTTCGTGGAGCTTCAATCTTTTGTGGTTCAAAAAAATAAAATAAAGATGGATTCTTCTTCATCGCATCGCATTCTCTTCCTGTGAAGCTGTTTCTCCATTTAACGTTTCCAAAATCAAAACTTCAAAAACTTCTTCACTTCGATTCGAAAAAACTTCAAACTTCAAAAACGTTTCCAAAACGTCACTCCATTTAACTTTATTAAAATGACGATAAAGACAATTTGACCATCGCCTTCGCCCAGCAGACGCCAATACGATGGTGTCGTAAGATGGCGTCGTATCGGCCGATAATGGGATGCTTTTGGGTCCCAAAGTCGACGAATTCAGATTTTTCGAGTATGGCTGTACGTGATAAACAAAGAGCGCGGTTCGTAGATGGAAAATGCATTAGTGCCGTGGGCATGGGGTCACTGGGTGCGGCGTAAAAGGGATAACAAAGTCGAGTCCTTACGGTATTATTATATAGATTCCTCTCGGGCTTGCACCGAAAACACACTGCACCAGACTATATTCGTCCCCTTACGTGTTGTCGCTGAAGAAGGAATCAAATTTCCAGCTCAAAAATACAGCTATTACGAGTCAACTCCAATTCCTTGAGGAAAGAGGTTAAGACCCTTGGCATCCAAGATTAGTTTTTTTTTTCCACTTATTATTGCTCATTGTGGAACTTATCTATCATGTATTGGCATTATAAACAGGTGCCATAATGGGGTTTCATGGTCTAATAGACCTTTTATCAACGCTCCACAAATACGGTGCTGGTGATATATAACTAATATGATTATAAAGGCATCAAAAGGTACTGGCTGATCAATTTCAGGTGAATTGAAACTTCAACTCTGCAGTGTATAACAGTCTATAGTTCACGGATTGAGGACAGAACAGCTGGAATTTCTAAAGATTAATGGAAAAAATAGGCGCAATACCCCTGGGTGCTCACCTGTTAGAATAAAGCAGTATACTACACTGACTAACAGTATCATGGTATTTTACATCAAATTAAAATACTGAGGTATTTTAAGTATCACTGTATTTTAAACCAATTTCAATGGTTGCTAGAAGACAGGGCAGCATGTAGAATCATACTGACATAATCATAAGACTTTAAACAAACAAAAAAAAAAAATACCTATTTGGGGGGGGGGGGGTCAACCCACCCCCCTCAGCCCCAACCACGTAGAACCCCAAAGGGCCCGATTTTTTAAAATGCCATCAACAAACATTGGTACAGCACGGGTGGTGAAGGTTGTGGTCAAGTTTCATCGAAATCATGTGTGTAGTTTTAGAGAAGAAAGCAAATACCTGTTCTGGGGGGGTTAAACCTGGATCCACTTTGACCCCCGGTAGACCCCCTTAGACCTCGATTTTTTTTTTAATGCTGTGAACAAACCTTAGTGGTAACACACCAATTTTCATTTGTGCCAAGTTTGGTCACAATACCAACAGCAGTTTTGGAGAAGAAGTTGTAAGTGTTTCCGGACTGACAATGCGCCATCGCATAAGTGCCCCGAAACTACCTTCCAGGTGAGCTAACTAACTAACAAATCAGAGAGACTGGTGTTCTAATTTTATTGCAACATTCACTTCGTGGAAGACACGTTTAAACAAGCGTTACGCCTAGGTCCCCCGTCGGTGAAGTGATGTGAGTTGACAAAGTGGAAGACGCCGAAAACATGCTATGATATGATATTTCGCTTACAAGGTTCAGACATACATGGAGGCGGCCATCTTGGATTTTGACATGGCGACCCAATTTTCAATAGCTTTCTTCCTTATGCCTAGATACACCCACACACCAGATTAGAAGTTGGTAATTCGCTTATTTTTCGAGATATTTCGCTCACAAGGTTCAGACATATATATGGTGGCGGCCATCTTGGATTTTGACGTGGCGGCCCAATTTTCAATAGCGTTCTTCCTTATGCCGAGATACACCCACACACCAAATTAGAAGTTGGTACTTCGCTTATTTTTCAAGATATTCATCTCACAAGGTTCAGACATACATGGCGGCGGCCATCTTGGATTTTGACGTGGCGACCCAATTTTCAATAGCGTTCTTCCTGATGCCGAGATACACCCACACACCAAATTAGAAGTTGGTACTTTGCTTATTTTTCAAGATATTCATCTCACAAGGTTCAGACATACATGGCATCAGACATACATGGCGGCGGCCATCTTGGATTTTGACGTGGGTTGCACCCGCACTTCAAATTCGAATGCGGTCCTTCGCTTATGCACGCACGCACGCCCGCACGCACGCACGCACACACGCAAACATGCATGCCCGCACGCACACACACACGCACGGACGGACGGACGGACGGACACACGGACGGAGGGGAAAACCATAGTCCCCCTTTCGCTCCGCTGTGCGACGGGGGCAAAAATTGACAGTTATGCCACAAAGGTCATGTCTCTGCAGGGAGAGGTGGTGGGGCCAACTATTGTACAATGTAAAATTGATTGTCGATCAGGTTGGTGGTAAGGTGTATCGAGGAGTTGTGAAAAAGAAAAAAAGGCAAGAAGACAAAGAAAAGGGTGGTTAGAGGAACTGTGCTGAGAAAAGAGGGGACAAAATTGGAAGCAGGATGCTTGTAGAAGAATAAATAAATAATTGCTGTGAACAACGACATAGCTCATGACATTATGTGCTGAGAATTGCTGTTGGAACCCATCTGTGGATCGGTCCCATCGGCCGATGGGTCTGACCCGTTTGCGGATCCGCAGATGGGCGACCCATCTGTGGATGCACGAGAAATGACAATGCAGACCCATCGGCCGATGGGTCTGCGCCATCTGCGGATGTGTTGTTCACCTTGAAGGAATGTGTATGCATCAATGGTGGATGAGTATGTTTATTTGAACCTAAAAATAAGCAATTGATGTCATAAATGTTTATAAAGCAGTCCGTGACATGTGGTTTGTCGATAACCGTTTGTCGATAAGATAAAAATAAGATAATGTCGCTCCATTTAAAAACGCTGGTCTACTTCGCTGGTGGCACTGGCAGACTCAGCTCTCCATTGTTTATATAGCAATTCCTGGCATGCCTTAATCACCCCAAAGCTAAAGATGAAGGTGTGGCTTCGTAATCGGGGCATTGTCAATTATATAAACACAATAACGCATTATGTGATTCTATGAGGCCCTCAGTGTGATTCTATGAGGCCCTATGTGATTCTATGAGGCCCTCAGCGATGGGTCTGACCCGTTTGCGGATCCACAGATGGGTCGCCCATCTGCGGATCCGCAAACGGGTCAGACCCATCGGCCGATGGGACCGATCCACAGATGGGTTCCAACATTGCCATTGTCCAGTTGACAGACTCATCATCGCTACATCACAAAGACCGAAGAAACACATTTGTGACAGCTACCCCAAAATCGAAGCTGCGCATTTTGATTCTTAATGTTTGTTCATTGTTCATATAAACAACTTCCATATTGAGATGTGTGTATATTTTGAACATGCAGTCATGTTTCCACAGTCCCACAAGATGGTGTGAAACCAGCACGCTCGTCTTTGAACTGGATCCAGCCTGGGTTCGATTCCCAACCAGCGGATTGGTGCTTTGATTACAAAGTGCATCGTCCATCAAATTTTTGTTAAGCTCAGTTGTCTCATCTGTTTGGTTAGTCAATCTAAAATACCCACTTGTGTCTTTCGTGAAGAGTAGCTGAGTTATCACAGACACATTGAGAAAATTACAAATTCCTGCCCAAATTGGGTCCAGTTGAACGTCAAGCCAAGCCAGCCGGTTCGTGAAAGACTTGGCCAAAAACGTTCCTTGGCCAATCCTACAAGAAGGGAATAATTGGGGCCATCAGTTAAAGAAGCAGTAGTTATGTTTCCACATTTGGAAGTTGCGAGCCACTTCCGTGTTTGTGACTTTGTATAACCTGGAGTTTGCAACACCAAAATATTTATATTAATAAATCATTGAGAAACAAGATTGTACTGATTAATAATCTATCTATAATTCCAGTAATCTCTGTGTGTGTGTCTGTGTGTATGTCTGTGTGTATGTGTGTGTGTATGTGTGTGTGTATGTGTGTCTGTGACCGCTGTTTCTCGACAACCACGGGTCCGATATACTTGAAACTTGCCAGGTATATTGCTGGGGACCTGAGGATGTGCCTTTTCAAGGTTTCATATTAATCGGAGAAGTAGTTACCGAGCTATGTCCAAAAAACGATTCAACCAATCAGAGAGCAGCGAGCTATCACGTGTGCCGAACGTGGCGAACAGACTCTGCCTCGGACGGCACATTTGAGAGCGTATTCATTTATTTCACGTTGGCAAACTATGTTGGCGCTATGTTGGCGTTAAACTATGTTTTAAAACTAATTAAAACTAATTTGCGATTCATCGTAACTGCGATATGCGACCTTCCGGACAGTCAAATGAGGACGTCACTTCCGGACTTACGGATAGTCATAGTGACGACGTACTGATGCTGAACGTGGCGAGCAGACGCTGTAAGGTACGATCGATTGTAGTACACGTTTATAATAACTCTGCCGATACAGGCCCGATTAACTGCAGCGCCATCCGAGCTGCGGCGTCGGGACGATACATTCATTGTACGGTCACATCACGCACTTACGGGCACGCCCATGGGCCCATGGGCACGCCCATGCATGCATGGGCGAAGACATTTTTTTTTTTTTTTTTGGCAAGGAACGGGCACCCACGTACGGGCACGTCCTAGTACTATAAATGGATGGTGTGTGTGTGTGTGTGTGTGTGTGTGTCATGTTTTTTGTGGAATTGCATTGGAGCTTTCTGGTGTGGAATGTGAAACACTGAAATGATCGTCATGATCTCCTGAGTTGATTCAGCTAGTTATCTACAAAGAATCTCTAACAATTCCCATATTTGTAAACGCACCATAGGAAGGTGTAGAGAACAGTTTAATAGGTCCTTCCAACGCATGGCATTCTAATTACAAAATAAACAACAAAAACAATGATAACATTGCAACAAAACATATATTAATTAATACTAATAATATTCAAACAATAATAATATTATCTTTTGGCAATAATAATAATTAACGAACGTATAATTCAACCCCACCCCTCCCCAACAACCTCCACCCCCTCCTCCTCCACACTGGCTCAAGCACGTACACGACATGGCCAAAAGTATGCGGACACCCCCTCTATTTTGTGGAATTGGCTGTTTCAGCCACACTCATTGCAGACAGGTATATACAGTGCATTCAGAAAGTATTCAGACCCCTTCACTTTTTCACATTTTGTCATGTTGCAGCCTTATGCTGAAATCATTTCAATTCATTTTTCCCTCATCAATCTACACTCAATACCCCATAATGACAAAGAGAAAACAGGATTTTAGAAAATTTTGCAGATTTATTAAAAAATAAAAATCTGAAATATCACATTTACATAAGTATTCAGACCCTTTGCTATGACACTTGAAATTTAGCTCAGGTGCCTCCCATTTCTCTTGATCATCTTTGAGATGTTTCTGCACCTTGATTGGAGTCCACCTGTGGTAAATTCAATTGATTGGACATGATTTGGGGTCCACCATTCGTCATGGACATGACCATCACTGCACCACTCTACCGATCTGGGCTTTATGGCAGAGTGGCCAGACGGAAGCCTCTCCTCAGTGAAAGACACATGAAAGTCCGCTTGGAGTTTGCAAAAATGCACCTAAAGGACTCTCAGACTGTGTGAAACAAGATTCTGTGGTCTGATGAAACCAAGTTTGAACTGTTTGGCCTCAAATCTAAGCATCATGTCTGGAGGAAATCAGGCACCGCTCATCACTTGCCCAATACCATCCCAATGGTGAAGCATGGTGGTGGCAGCATCATACTGTGGAGGTGTTTTTCAGCAGCAGGAACTGGGGGACTGGTCAGGGTTGAGGGAACAATGAATGGAGCAAAGTACAGAGATATCCTTAATGAAAACCTGAAACAGAGCGCTTAGGACCTCGGACTGGGCCGAAGGTTCACCTTCCAACAGGACAATGACCCAAAGCACACAGCCAAGACAATGCAGGAGTGGCTTAGGGACAACTCTGTGAAGGTCCTTGAGTGGCCCAGCCAGAGCGCTGACTTGAACCCAATCGAACATCTCTGGAGAGACCTGAAAATGGCTGTCCACCGACGGTCCCCATCCAACCTGACAGAGCTTGAGAGGATCTGCAGAGAAGAATGGCAGAAAATACACAAGACTCATACCCAAGATTCATACCCAAGAAGACTCGAGGCTGTAATCACTGCCAAAGGTGCTTCAACTAAGTACTTCTTTTTTTTTTTTCTTTTTTTTTGTATACTGAATCGAGGCTCGTGAAAGAGCTAACATTTACTTCACAAACAAATCAACCAGACAAACAAAATATATAAAAAGCGGGAGCGGAAAACAAGATGGGGAGAGAAGGTGAAGCACACAAACACAACATTTGAGAGCAGGGAGATGTGTGGAAGGGAGAGGGCTTGGGGGGAGGAGGCATGGGAAGGGGGGGGGGGGGTGGAGGGAGAAGTATAAAACACAAGGACACCAATGACTTCCAGGACAGAAGTTGGTATTTCAAAAAGTGGAATTGGGGTGAAATTAGCGGGGCTAGAAAAGATCAAGGTTTTGGATGGGGGAAGATAAGAGATGGTGGTGAACAGCTGTTTTAAAGACCTGGAGGGTGGAGTGGGATTGAAGAGAGTGAGGGAGTTTGTTCCAGAGGCGGGAGAAAAGAGGAATGAAGGAGTGAAGGTGAGCAGAGAGTCTTGATTTTGGCAGTTTGACCATAAGAGGGTTGCAGGCAGATCTTGTGCGACCTGAAGGACTATTGGGGGGCCAGAGAACAGAGAGCTGGGGGGGGCAAGGCCAGAGAGGAGTCGGTAGAAGATGGAAAGACCACCAACCTGCCTGCGGTGAGTGAGTGAGAGGCCCTTGGAGTTAGCTTCATCGCGGGAGATTCCAATGATTCTGAATGCTTTGGTTTCAACAGCGTGAAGACGAGCTAGGTGTGAGGCAGGAGCACCAGCCCAGAGGGGAGAGCAGTATTCCATTGAGCTGCGGATGAAAGCCTTGTATGTGGTGAGGAGCTCAGGTGTGCCAAGGAAGGACTTCGCACGACGGAGGATGCCCAGTCGGCGACTGGCTTTGGAGGCCAGATTTGAAATGTGGTTTTCCCAGGAAAGATCATGGCAGATAGTGAGACCCAAAAGCTTGAGTGACAGAACTTCTTGGAGAGGATTATTCAGAAAGTGGATGGGAGGGTTGTCCAGTCGGTCTTTTCGGAGAGACATCATAAGAGTGTGAGATTTGTCAGGATTGAAAGACATGTTCCACTTGTTTGCCCAGTCTGTGATTTTGTCCAGGTCTGCAGAGAGTGAGGAGGCAGCAGTTTTATCTGAGTTGGCACTCAGTTGGCACTATGCATTCGGGCAGGTAGCGTTGTCCTGGCATCCGCCAAACCCAGATTAGTCTGTCGGACTGCCAGATGGTGAAGCGTGATTCATCACTCCAGAGAACGCATTTCCACTGCTCCAGAGTCCAATGGCGGCGAGCTTTACACCACTCCAGCCGACGCTTGGCATTGCGCATGGTGATCTTAGGCTTGTGTGCGGCTGCTCGGCCATGGAAACCCATTTCATGAAGCTCCCGTCAAACAGTTGTTTTACTGACGTTGTTTCCAGAGGAAGTTCCAGAGGAAGTTGAGACTGAGTAAAGGGTTGAATACTTATGTCAATGACATATTTCAGTTTTATCTTTTTAATAAATTTGCAAAACTTTCTAAAATCCTGTTTTCTCTATGTCATTATGGGGTATTGAGTGTGGATTGATGAGGGAAAAAAATGAATTTAAACGATTTCAGCATAAGGCTGCAACATAACAAAATGTGAAAAAGTGAAGGGGTCTAAATACTTTCTGAATGCACTGTATAATCAAGTACACAGCCATGCAATCTCCATAGACAAGCATTGGAAGTAGAATGGGTCATACTGAAGAGCTCAGTGATGATCAACGTGGCACCGTCATAGGATGCCACCTTTCCAACAAGTCAGTTCGTCAAATTTCTGCTCTACCAGAGCTGTCCCGGTCAACTGTAAGTAGTGTTATTGTGAAGTTGAAATGTCACCTCAGCCGACAAGAGCAACAAGAGCTCAGCTGTGAAGAGGTAGGCCACACAAGCTCACAGAACAGGACTGCCAAGTGCTGAAGTGCATAGCACGTAAAAATTAGTCTGTCCTCAGTTGTCTGTCAACACTCACTACCGAGTTCCAAACTTCCTCTGGAAACAACGTCAGTAAAACAACTGTTTGACGGGAGCTTCATGAAATGGGTTTCCATGGCCGAGCAGCCGCACACAAGCCTAAGATCACCATGCGCAATGCCAAGCGTCGGCTGGAGTGGTGTAAAGCTCGCCGCCATTGGACTCTGGAGCAGTGGAAATGCGTTCTCTGGAGTGATGAATCACGCTTCACCATCTGGCAGTCCGACAGACTAATCTGGGTTTGGCGGATGCCAGGAGAACGCTACCTGCCCGAATGCATAGTGCCAACTGTAAAGTTTGGTGGAGGAGGAATAATGGTCTGGGACTGTTTTCATTGTTTGGGCTAGGCCCCTTAGTTTCAGTGAAGGGAAATCTTAACGCTACAGCATACAATGACATTGTAGATGATTGTGTGCTTCCAATCTTGTGGCAACAGTTTGGGGAAGTCCCCTTCTTGTTTCAGCATGAGAATGCCCCCGTACACAAAGCGAATTCCATAGAGAAATGGTTTGGCGAGATCGGTGTGGAAGAACCTGACTGACCTGCATAGAGCCCTGACCTCAACTCCATCAAACACCTTTGGGATGAATTGGAATGCCAATGGCGAGCCAGGCCTAATCACCCAACATCAGTGCCCGACCTCACTAATGCTTTTATGGCTGAATGGAAGCAAATCCCCACAGCAATGTTCCAACATCTAGTGGAAAGCTTTCCCAGAAGAGGGGAGGCTGTTGTATCAGCAAAGGGGGACAAACTCAATATTAATGCTCATGATGTTGGAATGAGATGTTCGACGAGCACATACGGGTGCGATGTTCGTGTGTCCACATACTTTTGGCCATGTAGTGTATGTGCTTGGTGAAATAGAAACTAATGCTCAAACACTACAGCAGGCCGGTATGCTATAAGGCCGTGAAGACCAATGAAAATTTAGTCCAATGGACGAACGGTCCGGCTAGTTCGGTAAACAGACAACTTCGCTCCTTCAGCTGTTCTCAGCCCTTTAAAACTAAGCATAATATTAATATGCAAAGCTAAACATAAAATCGACATTAAACCTCACATTCCTGATGGCATACCTCGCTCTTCCATCGCTTTCAAGATGGCAGTTCCATATACCACCATACGTCATCTTTCATCCTTACTGCCATGAAGCCTCTCTTCATCTTTCTATCCCCTTAACTTTTCCAGATATTTATATCGCTATTAACTTCCCTACATCTTTATACCCTCATTAACCCCCCCCCCCCACCCCCCCAACGCCCCGCTCATACCTTCAGGTTACTATCTTGTGTATCTCTCCTCTCTTTGCCCACTATTTATCGACACGATTGTTTGTTTTCTCACTGTATACAGTAAACCTTCTATTCTCTATCACCAGAATCTTCCCCTGAGTTTAAATTTTGTATACTAGTAATACCCGCTCCCTCCAGGAGTGAAATATGGAGTCAATATACCAATTTCTTTTGGCAGAGATCAGTGGTTAAACCGCTTACACTATTCCACATGCAACGGTGAAAATTGTAAGTCGTCTCCCCAGATTGGCCCAGCCAATCTTATTATATTTTGATCAGATGTACACATATGCACACACACAGTAACCTTTCATGTAATTTCTTACCTTATTTTTATATAGCCATACATACACACTTCCTCCAAGAGTAGTATGGGAGGGAGAGCTGGGGGGAAGGCAAATATACTTTGTGCCGTGGCTAGTAATTCCCCCTCTCTCCAGCAGGAGTCAGTAAACCACACGCAATGTGCCACATGTACAGGCGAAAATCGCGCTTTGTCCTCCCATCCTCGCTGGACGCTGGGGGGTGAGGTTGTTTTGTGCCCATGACCTAACGTTGGCTACTCCCAGCATGTTTGTAAAATTTAGTGGATATTGGCCCAGCAGTTTTCGATTCTATAATTATCAGACGTACTACATACACACAGATAATTGCCTTCTTTTATAATTTATAGAGTAAGATTAACCAGACATGGGAAATCCTAAGCATAGTCACAACAACCTTTCCAGCAAAGTGTGAGAACACCAAGCAAAGTTTGGTGCGACTGTTGAAAATCGAGTTCGTCGCTGGAAAAGTTTCAAGATCCAGACAGTTTGTTTTATTCATTGACAAGTGAATGTCTCAGAAGGATCCGATTACTGGCAATGCGGCCTGCCACATATAATGCTCAGTACTTTTTCAAGACTGCCTGCCAGTTCCTCCCAAAGGCTACATTGCTGCTCTAATCTCGTTTGAATAGCGGTGCTATATTAAAAAAGTGTAGAATTTGGCCAGAATACGAGCACAAAATGCCTTCATACTTTTGATATATAACACAAGGTTTTTGGCAATCACAAGGGAGTGGAGCCAACACAATCTATTATCGCTCTTTCCGCATGAAAGAGTTTCAGCAGACAGCACTATTTTAAAAACCACTTAAGATCCCATTGACTACATCTATGTATCAGTTCCCTGCAAATGCATCAACATAATATTTCCAGTGACATTTAAAAAGAGACAATCCATAATGAGAAAAACATAGTTCATTTTGGCATCATGGTAATGAAGTGAAAGGGAAGTGTTGGATTACAAGAATATTTCATTAAAACTCATTCAAAATGTTAAGTTTACACATTTTTCGCTATTACATTGGAAATCAAAGGGAGGTGCAAAGCGTCCCTCCCTTAATATATGGGATAGTTTCTCTGTATGCAATATCGTTTATAATTATTGTAATACCTCTAAGTGTAGGGATGACTATAACGGTAATTTTTGTTTTTTAAAAAACGTTCACATAAGAAAGTTGATTCTATGGGATACAATTAATATTTGATAAGAAAAAAAGTTTAACAAATGCAAGCAATAGTCATATTCAATATTTTAATGAATATATTATGAGATATTTCATGTCCATAAGTGAATACAAATGTTCAACTTACAAGTGGTTTGGTGGTTGAATTGCTCGAGACTTTTTGCTTCGCTCATGTGCATTTATTGTCTTGCCTAAGCTTGTACTTTGAAGGAGTAAAATATTTCATGGTGTCTCACTCCAGTAGTATAAATTGTGTTTTATAGATCGATCCGCTTTGAATGCTTTCGTCCCCTCTGCCGAAGACCGCTCATGGAAGGGCACCCTCTTAAGTAACCGCCATAGCTGGGTGCCATCCACATTTGTCAGAGGGGACTTCTTCTTAGCCATTCCAATGAGCCTTCTTTGTCTATCCTCACTCTGCGCAATTGTTTTTTGTATCTCCCTGCTCTTTTGTCATTCTCCCAGTTGTTGGTGTATGTTTGGTGATACTTATTTTTGATATTTCTTATTTCTTTTGTCGTTTTTTCAATTACTTGGGGCTGTATTTGTTGCTGTTTCATTTTCCTGTGCGGCATCTTCTGTTCACACCTGTTTTTGGAAATTCTTTGCAAGGTGAGTTAGGGATTCTTTTTCAGGTTTGTTGTGTTCATGTTTGTTTAGAAATTGCATCCGATAGTCTGTTGAGCATTTTACATACTCAGATAGTCCTAGACTCTTTGCTCTGTTCACCTGGTTGAGTTCCATCAGGCCACACCCTCCCTCTTGTTCTGTCAATTTTTTGTCATTTGGCGAGAAGAGCTATAAATCATCCATGTGCATCCATGAGTAGATGTGTCACCTTTCCTATTTCTTTGGATGTTCTTCTATTGGTTGTTAGTGTGTATCCGTGTCCATGTTCATTGATGAGGTTACATAGTGGGTCCAGAGCCAGACAAACCAGAAAGGGGCAACGACTGTCTCCCTGGAAGATTCCACGCCGTATCTTCACATTTGGTATTTCGATATTTCCATCTGATATTTCCTTCGATATTTCCTTAATGTGGTATTCCAGAGCTCCATTGATTTCTCAATCAGTTTGATTATTTGGGGATTGATTTTGTATATTTGCATGCATTTTATCATCCACGAATGTGGGACATTGTCAAAAGCTTTCTTATAGTCCATCCAGACAGTAGACAGTTTAGTTATTTGCATTTTGCAATTTTCAAGTATGGCCTTGTTCAGTAGTAGGTGGTCAATTGTTCCATAACAACCTCTCTTACATCCCTTTTGTTCTGCCTCTGAACCTCTTTGTTGTGTTAGATGATGGTACATCATTTCTGTGATGATTCCTGTCAGCAGGAAGAGCCCAGGAAGAGGACGAGCCCCTCTTTCAATCCTGACAAATCTCACACTCTTACAATGTCTCTCCGAAAGGACCGACTGGAAAACCCTCCCATCTACTTTCTCAACAATCCTCTCAAAGAAGTTCTGTCCCTCAAGCTTTTGGGTCTCACTATCTGCCATGATCTTTCTTGGGAAAACAACATTTCCAAGCTGGCCTCCAAAGTCAGTCGCCGACTGGGCATCCTCCGTCGTGCGAAGTCCTTCCTCGGCACAACTGAGCTTCTCACCACATACAAGGCTTTCATCCGCAGCTCAATGGAATACTGTTCTCCCCTATGGGCCGGTGCTCCTGCCTCACACCTAGCTCGGCTTCACGTTGTTGAAACCAAAAGCTTTCATAATCATTGGAATCTCCTGCGATGAAGTTAACTCCGAGGGCCTTTCACTCACTCACCGCAGGCAGGTTGGTGGTCTTTCTGTCTTCTACCGACTCCTCTCCGGCCTTGCTCCCCAAGCTCTCTCTGTGCTCTGTCCGCCCAATATTCCTTCAGGTCGCAAAAGATCTGCCTGCAACCCTCTTATGGTTAAACTGCCAAAATCTAGGCTCTCTGCTCACCTTCACTCTTTCATTCCCCTTTTCTCCCGCCTCTGGAACAAACTCCCCCACTCCCTTCAATCCCACTCCTCTCTCCAGGTCTTTAAAACAGCTGTTCACCACCATCTCTTATCTTCCCCCATCCAAAACCTTGATCTTTTCTACCCCCGCTAATTCACCCCAGAGTCCTTGCAGTGTTCATATGTTTTATACCTCTCCCACCTCCCCCCAAGTCCTCCCGATGTCCCTGCTCTCAAATGTTGTGTTTGTGTCCTTCCCCCTCTCTCCCCATCTTGTCTGTCGCTCCCCTTGTTTTTTGTGTTTTGTGTGTCGGTTTGACTTTTTGTGTGATTAATGTTTAGCTCTTTCACGAGCCTCGATCTTGCATACAAAAAAAGAAAGAAAAAAAAAAAGCAGTTTGTATGTGGTTGGTAGGCATGTTATCGGGCGATATTTGTGGGTAAGTTGGGTTTCCTTTAATTTTGCCTTCAAGCGAGCTCTTAGCTCCCCTTGCTATAATCTCTCTTTCCACTTGTTGCCTTGTCTCTAGATGTAATCTCTTCTGTCTTTATTTAAAAAATTTTAATTGTTGAAAAAAAAATACCTGGTCAAATTTATCAAGCGGGACTCTCTCCGCCCTAGTGGGCAATTTACTTTTTTTCCAGCATCATGTTGTAGGTTACTGGTGGGATACAGGACACTCTTAATGTCCCTCTGCAGATGCTGCCGCAACGAAAGATCTGGTTCTTCTCAGACTGCACCTCACCCTACTCGTGAGGAAACAAGATTACAGCAATGTGTTATAAGCATTGATCTTTACAAGAAATACATAGCGTAAGCACTGGGCTGGCCAACGCGAGCTGTTGAATCGAGCTGACGACCATCTTGCCCTGTGCAAGGACGCAAAATTAACTATGGTGATAGATAACAAAGCTAGCTAGCTGTATACTGCTATTTATTAGTGCAGCTCTTCCTGGGCTTTTTATTTGTAAAATTCACTAAAACCTGGCTTTATGTTCAAGCAAGTGTAGGGTGTTTATCTATTAACTCTATGGTCACGGCATAAAATTAGTTTTTCTTCATCCTTCCATTTCCTGGGGTAGAGTGAAAATAAATATTAAACAATAATAATAAATGAGCTTCAATGTGCTATTCGATAAACTTTTTTTTTACAGCCATTTACCTATTGTTGAAGTTACAAAGTAAATATTTTCATCAATATAATGATCACATGCAAGGTTGGCAGGTTGGCCTGGAGGTATGCACAATTGTCTCTCAGCTGTCAAGCCTGGGTTTGAATCCCGACCCAGCTATAAACTGTCATTCCAGTGTTTCTCAGGCAGAGTGATTCATCAATGTGTGTGCCAGACTTTAAACTGGGCATCCTGTGTGTCAGCATTATAGTTGGTGGAAGTTAAAGATCCCATGGTGTCCTTCGTGAAGAGCAAGGAAGTTATCAACGGCACCATGAACAACTTTCAAATTCCTACAACTATCGGGGATGCCTCTTCGCGGTGGTTGTACCCCCCAACACAAGTCAGGGGCCACTTCTTCCGCATTCTTCACTGCTGCCCGGATTCGTCAGGACAGCGCGGTCAAGGTCAGAATGCCGATCGGTCCCCATGGACTGGCCCTTTCTCTTCTCTTTCTTTCTTTTTCTTTCTCTTTCTCTCTCTCTCTCTCTCTCTCTCTCTCTCTCTCTCTCTCTCTCTCTCTCTCTCTCTCTCTCTCTCTCTCTCTCTCTCTCTCTCTCTCCTTCATGAAGGCGGGGGTACACCATTCTTGTTGTGGGGAATCGCTGGGTCACTCCTGCAAGATCGATCGGCTGTCTCCGTGTCATGCGCTTGTTCGAGAGAACTGTCCGGCGCTATGCAACAACAACTTCCAAATTCCTGCCCTAACTACTTAGTCAACCACAAGGCCTGGCCAGTTGGGCCAAAACCTTCCCTCGGCCAATCCCATAAGAACATGGGAATAATTGTGACGTTAGGGAATAAAGAAGAAGAAGAAGAGTACATGCATCTAACTGTATCTCGTTGTTCGATGCCTCCTGGCTTCAAAAAGCTCGTTTTGCTTCCACCCTCGCATCCTCTCTATCCACCTGGTTAAGTCAGTGGTTAGAGATTTATTTTCTATCATGAAAAAAATGAAAATACATCTTGTGATCTTCCGTGACCCGATGACTGGTGTTGTCTGTATTTGCAGGGCTTAACACTGACATTTTGAGACAAACATTATATACAATATTTGATCCGATTTTACCAACAATGGTGTAATCAAAAGATGGCTTTCTTTGTTTTGTAAAATGGCAGAGGTGAAACGTCCAATGGATGATGTTTTTTTTTTCCACCAATGAGCACTTTTTATTGTAATAATGCTCAGTGCTCATCAGCTGGATTATTTTTTGTCATAGTTCCGGTCATTGGCGAGAATAATGGATGAACCTCTTTCCAAATGAAATAGACAAAGCAGTCTGTGTTACGCACTGCCAATTTGGACAAACACTCGCCATTATCGTTTGGGATGTCAATGGATATGCATCCAGATCAGCCGTCCTTACAAGACCCCAACAGTACATTGAACATATCCTATAACAATTAGCTGAATATCATTTAAATACAAGATCACATTCAAACGGGACAGTGCCCACTGGCATGTTGCAAACATTGCAGGGAATTATATATTTATTTATTTATTGTCCCAGGAAAATGTCCAAATACTGTTCAAATTCACAAGTTACACTGTTTTATTGTTTTTGTTTACTAAATTCTGAAGTCTGAAGAATGTTTGTCAGATATCGGTCATTTTTACACATTCCAACTCTGACAATGGCACAGTTAGGCCGACGAGTAAAAACCACTTAACTAGTCATTCAGTGGGAGGAAACTTCCCACCGGCTTGACAGAATGCTCCATCATCCGAAGGAGGGTATTTTAGGAAGGAGTTTCCAGCCATACAAATTGGTGAAAGTAGTTCATGACTTTGTTTTCCTGCACATTCCATGCACCATTTGGCAGCAAGTAACCTTCCGCAACGTAACACAATTCGTCCATATCGGAGGCGTTGTATGTGCGTCGCTGCATGTGCATGTTCTATGCTATTAAGAACTATGTAACTACATGTGTGATCCTAAGTTTGCATAACTATGTTAGTTACTGCATCTGGAGAAGGCTCTAGTTCAAGATGCCCAAGTGACACAAGCAGGCATCAAAACTTAGCTAAAGCCTGTGGAAGTACAACTTACAATGGGTTATTGCTGAAGGCAAATTTCCCAGAGTTAGGAAAGGGCCATTTACATATTGCATATGCAAAACTCTTTTTCCACTTCCAGCCCATTTAACTCAAGCCAATATAGTTTAGCAACTCATTTCAGTAACCTGGCCTTGTTTAAACACTCATCTAATGCTACTTACTTAATGGCCTCAATTAATTCCACCTTCCTGTGGAGTGGGCCTGGAGAAGGCATTTGGCCAAAGTCTTTCACAAGCAGGCTGGCTAGGCCTGATGTTTGCCTTAAGGTGGCAGGAATGTGGAATTTGTTCAAGAACAAGCCACATAGCGTGCCAAAGAAGTTTTCGCCTACTCCTCGCGCGACGTTTGACTTCCACCTAGCATGAGGGGCATGTATGACGTCCACTTAGAACGCTAGCATGCGGGACACTCAGCTTAACGTCAATCCGATGAACGGCGCACTTTGTGGCAGAGCACCCAGTCAGGTCGGGGAGCAAACCCGGACTCGACAGATCAAAGGTGAGTGCACTAATTCCGCACCATCCCATCAAACAATGTTTAACCACCAGTACACAATCATTTCACGATATCATCCTCGAGTTGGCTTGTCTAATAGAAAACCACAATGGATAAGTAGAAGTGTTGTCCAAATTTTTATGTCCAAATTTTTATGTCCAAATTTGATGTTGTCCAAATTTGATGTTGTCCAAATTTGATGTTGTCCAAATTTGATGTTGTCCAAATTTGATGTCCAAATTTGATGTTGTCCAAATTTGATGTCCAAATTTGATGTTGTCCAAATTTGATGTTGTCCAAATTTGATGTCCAAATTTGATGTTGTCTAAATTTGATGTAGTCCAAATTTGATGTCCAAATTTGATGTTTTCCAAATTTGATGTTGTCCAAATTTGATGTCCAAATTTGATGTTGTCCAAATTTGATGTTGTCCAAATTTGATGTCCAAATTTGATGTCTAAATTTGATGTAGTCCAAATTTGATGTCCAAATTTGATGTTTTCCAAATTTGATGTCCAAATTTGATGTCCAAATTTGATGTTGTCTAAATTTGATGTAGGCCAAATTTGATGTTGTCCAAATTTGATGTTGTCCAAATTTGATGTTGTCCAAATTTGATGTTGTCCAAATTTGATGTTGTCCAAATTTGATGTCCAAATTTGATGTCCAAATTTGATGTCCAAATTTGATGTTGTCCAAATTTGATGTTGTCCAAATTTGATGTCCAAATTTGATGTTGTCTAAATTTGATGTAGTCCAAATTTGATGTCCAAATTTGATGTTTTTCAAATTTGATGTTGTCCAAATTTGATGTCCAAATTTGATGTTGTCCAAATTTGATGTTGTCCAAATTTGATGTCCAAATTTGATGTCTAAATTTGATGTAGTCCAAATTTGATGTCCAAATTTGATGTTTTCCAAATTTGATGTCCAAATTTGATGTCCAAATTTGATGTTGTCTAAATTTGATGTAGGCCAAATTTGATGTTGTCCAAATTTGATGTTGTCCAAACTTGATGTCCAAATTTGTGAATTCTTGGAATGCTTAGCAGGTCTATCTTGGTGTCCAGCACACAATCCTAACCTGGCTGTGTGTTGGTGTTTGTTGCGCCGTGCGCGTTCGCAATGCTAAAGAGGCGCTCTCTGGTGCCTCCGTGGACGCATTTTTAGATGGAAACCTGGCAAATGTGCCTCAAAGGCCAAAATTCCTGGCAGCGTTTTAAATATTATTTTGTCCGACTTCTGCCCGACGTGAAATCTCTCTCTTTTGGAAGGATTTCAACCTGTCGTAAAAGAAAGCCTCAAACTGCATTTGCGCACCAAATTAGATACTCGGTCTTGGATCAAGAAATATGTTTACTGAATTATAAACATATAGCATTTGCAAGCTCAAGGATCATCATCAAATAAAATGCATTGATTGTATTCAGTGAAAATGCCAGCGGAGGGTTCTAGAAAAATAAGTGAGTCGTGCAGATGGTGGGGCATGCGATTTTAGAGCTTCTCGTGTTGGCTGTTGGCCTTCCATCAATTATTGAACGCAACTCAAATTACGGTCTGTGGACACAGCGCCAGCACGAAACCAATATCGGCTAAATAGTAAACTAAGCCGCACCACTATGGGGGAAATTGCACCATGCTGAGATCCTGACCACGCACTGCCAGCACCACGAAAAGGCACCTCGGATTGACTCGCTCCTTAACTGCTGGGTAAGAGGTCACCACAGCAAACACACAGATTCTCAGCTCCATGGAGTTGTTCGGTTGATCCGCAGTCGCCAATCGAGTCGAAGGATGTGCGATCACGGAGGGGATGCCCGACCCCAGCAGCAATCACATGTCTCCGCAGCAAACACGTGCCCTGCGTGCCCTCACACGTACGCATGTACCGTGCACATGGCTTTTTTATCAGCTGGAAAGTCAGGTAAACCATCGACAGCTAGGGGTTCCAAAAAGAGCCGCAGGATGCCCTCACCCTAGGGGGTCCCTCCCCTCCTCCCAGGGAGTGCACGATGAGTGAACTGCATACAGACAGCGATCCTCGCAAGATGCTCGGGACATAGAAATAAATCTCACCTGCAGACTAGAGGCTCCTACTGCACGGATGGACGAGGCACGGAGAGTCTCTGGCTCTTGGGGACACCAGACCGTCCGGCTGCTGCTGCACCAAACGCGCTCTGACTGATTGGAGCCCACGCTGCACGTTCTCCCCTCCCGTGCGTGAGGAACCCGAAGAGCGCCGCCCCGCGGACGGAGCCCGGTCGCTCACCCTCCCGCCGTCCTTCTGTTGGCCTGTCTGCCATTTCCGACGTGCCTGACTGTGAACTCTTCACACCATCATCGGGAACTGCTCAAAACAAATTTGAAACTGGAGGTGCTCGATTGATGCACTTAAGATTTTTTTCATTTTGCTGTATGTCACATTGGCACTAAAACTATATCAATTCGCTATTACTTACATATATATATATACATTAAATACGCTTATATACATATACATGTCCATGTCCTGCAACTTTTTCACAGGTGTGCACACAGCCACGTAGGTGGACATGCACTAACAAGTACGGTTTTAAGCCTCCATCATTTTCCACCTCACACTTGGCAGAAATTAAATGTGCAACGATTAGTAGAACATTATGGCGCGCATCGGGTCACGGCTCGCGGCACGGCTCGCGGCACGGCTCACAGCACGGCTCGCGAAATGCATACCCCACGAGCTCTTGACAGAAGTCGCACATGAAAACAAACACATTTCGCTCCCTCACTCCGATTGCATGCAAACTGAGTAAAGGAATTAAAGTACCTTCGATGACGAAACCGCAAAACAACTCGATGAGCCAAGCCGAGGCGCATGGTGTCGGTCACGTGGTGCACGGCGTGTTGACATGTTCCCCTCACACCGATCGCCACTTCATCCACCGATGGTTTGGCTTTCATCTCTTGATTCCTGGATGCAAAGAAAAACAAACATCTCCATAGTCCCTCCCACCAGCCTCGTCGTTCTACTAGCAATCGGTCCGAAGTACGACTTGTTCTCAATGAGTGGAGGGAGGCAACGCCATCATCGCTGGTCTAATGAAAATGGAGAATCTCATTCCTTTCCACATCTCTCTGCTCGATCTCCTCCTCGACATGCCTTAAAGATCCCACATTGGTGAGCAATCCCCAGCACCCTGAACAAATTGCAGATTCCTGCCCTGACTTGCTGCGTCGGATGGCGACAAGACCGGGGTTTCAACCGGAGCCAATGAAACTCCCACGACAGCACAACCTATGCACCTGATGCCTGATTTTTTTTTTTTTAATTGTATACAACATCGAGGCTCGTGTAAGAGCTCACATTAATGACAAACAAACAAACGGACACATAAGACGAAATAAAGGGAGCGGGACACAAGATGGGGAGAGGGGGGAAGCACACAAGTACAACATTTGAGAGCAAGGACATCGGGAGATCTGGGGGAGGAAGAGTGGGGGGGGGGGGAGGGAGAAGTATAAAACACATCGACACTGCAAGGACTTCCAGGAAAGAAGTTGGTATTGCAAAAAAGTGGATCTGGGGTGAATTAACGGGGGTAGAAAAGATGAAGATTTTGGATGGGGGAAGATAAGAGATGGTGGTGAACAGCTGTTTTAAAGACCTGGAGGGAGGAGTGGGATCGCAGAGAGTGAGGGAATTTGTTCCAGAGGCGGGAGAAAAGAGGAATGAAAGGGTGAAGGTGAGCAGAGAGTAAGCAGAGAGACAGAGAAGGATCTTCCACCCGTAATCCATTGCAATTTTAAATGCCTCGTTTTGTGTACCATCCGACCACCCATATCTTTCAGGGAGAATCATATCCACTTCATTCTTATTTTTGTCTCACATTCACGTAATGCATGTGCATGATGGCCCCTTCCAAAACCAGCAACCTTCTTGGAGGCCACTCACCCCCTGGAGCTTCGTTATAGCTTCTCTAATTCCATCACACAATGTTGCCACAATTTCCGTGGAGCATATAAGACTTATTCCCGGCCAACATTGCACGATTCATTCCCCCGCTTAACACCTCCAAAAATTGCGCCTTCAACTTGAGCCAAGGCTTCCATCGCTTCGACCGCTTCGTTAACAAAACACGTTAACTAGGTCCAGGTGTACATAAGGTGCATGTAGTTAACAGCACAGGTATTATGCGCGCAATAAATTACCACTTGTAAAAATGCGCCTTTTTTGCCCCAGACCCCAGCACGAATACTCCATCTGTTTACGCAATTCCCGCAGAATTCCCGGCCTCTGTAAGGTCATTGAGGAACCCTCTCGAATGTCCACCTCTGGTGTACAACGACGCATTGTGGGAAGCAGGTGTCTCGGCACGTTCCCCGCGCGGCCCCACCGAGCCCTCATCAGGTCGTCACGCTTTCGGCCCACTCCGGTCTTGCCGCCGTTCCTTCCAATGTCCATTGTAATCCGCCGCTCCCGCCACCGGGACAGACACGGACATTATATATTCCGCGTATCGCCATTGAGTCCATAATTGATGTCAGGACGGCCATGGAAGGATCCTCAAATGGAAGATTGACGTTTTAATACAAGTGTCCCAAGATGGATGTCGTGGGACCATTTCACGGCTGTGATTCGATCGGGTTATTACGCTTGTAAAATTCCAAGCACTGGAACGTGGAATGCTGAGGAAGATAAGGAATCATGAGTTTGGCAATATACGCGTAATTGTTTCGAAAGGACACAGCACGCGTGTCCGAACAGCCGAGGAAGAAGAGGAAGTGAGTGGTACATTATGAATGCGAAAGGTCATGCATGGTCGCAGCAGCAGCAGCAGGGCGATCGATCAGAGGGAAAAAAAAATTCTATTCTGAATTCATTTATTTATTTTACGTTAATCTCCGCGCCGCAGCACAAAGCCCAAAGTACTCAAGAGCGTAAATGCCAAATCACATCTCGGGTAATATCTTTTTCTCTTTCGCACAGAGGTTTACGACAAGCATTTTGTGAAAGGCATGTATGTTCTACTGTATGTACTATGTTTAAACCCACATATATGGATATGTATATATGTATATATGTATATATGTATATGTATATGTATATATGTATATATGAATACATGTATATATATATATATATATGTATATGTATATATATATGTATATGTATATGTATATTGATGACTGTAGATCTCAATATGAAAGATCTTGAAATATCTATATCAACATATATATATATATATATACAGTCACGTGAAAAGGTAAGTACACCCCATGTAAAGTTTTAACTTTTTCAACATATTTCAACATACAGCTATTTGATCTTCATTTCAACAATATTGATCGATGAAGGTGATATAATATAACAAATATCATGAAACATTTACATTTTGTAGTCCATTGTATAATTTAAATAAACATAAATGCAAATTTCGCATGTGGAAAAAGTAAGTACACCCTTGGCTCTAATAGGTGGTATTGCCCCCTTTGGCAGAAACAACATCAATCAGGCGTTTCTTATAACTGTCGACCAGTCTCTGCCATCGACTGGGAGAAATTTTTGCCCACTCCTCCATGCAGAATTCTTTCAGCTGTGCGATGTTTGAGGGGTTTCTTGCATGCACAGCTCGTTTCAAATCCCCCCACAACATCTCGATGGGATTTCGATCCGGGCTTTGACGTAGCCATTCCAGAACCCTCCATTTCTTTCTTTTCAGCCATTTCTTGGTGCATTAACTGGTATGTTTAGGGTCATTGTCATGTTGCATGTTGCAAGGTCCACCTTCGGTTGAGCTTCAACTTTCCGACAGATGGCCTCACATTATCCTCAAGCACCCTCTGGTACAATGAAGTATTCATAGTGGATTCTATGATGGTGAGCTGCCCAGGCCCTGATGCAGCAAAGCTGCCCCAAACCATAATATTTCCACCACCATGCTTTACAGTTGGTATCAGGTTCTTGTGGTCAAATGCTGTCTTTGGTTTTCGCCAAACATGTCTTCTGGTACTGTGGCCAAATAGCTTTATCTTTGACTCATCTGTCCAGAGCACATTGTTCCAGAAGTGCTGGTTTTGCCTAGGTGTTCATTGTCAAACTTTAGCCTTGCCCTGATGTTCTTTCTGGACAGCAAAGGTTTCCTCCGGCACACATCCCATGTAGATCAAATTTGTGCAGCCTCTTTCTAATGGTAGACTCATGCACTTTGACATCAACAGTGGCAAGAGCTACCTGTAGGTCCCGTGATGATATTCTGGTTTTCTTAGAGACTTCTTTCAGCATATTGCGGTCTGCTCTCGGGCTGAACTTGCTGGGGCGGCCTGGCCTGAACAAGTTGACACTTGTTTGGAATCTTCTCCACTTGTAGATGATCTTCCGGACAGTCGAATGATTGATTTCAAATTGTTTGGAGTTCTTTTTAAATACCTTCCCAGACTCGTAGGCATCTATAACCTTCTTTCTGAAGGCCTCAGAGAGCTCTTTTGATCTAGGCATGGTGACGCCGCACACTTTAACAACAAAGAGCAAACCAAACGAAATGTCTGAGGTTTAAATAAGTCAGGTTCCTCCAAGATCCTCTCCAACGATGTTCTCATCATTTGCACCTGAGCTGGTGCACCTGATTCTAATTTTTGGTATTTGAAGTAGTGATAAATGTAGGGGTGTACTTACTTTTTGCACATGTGAAATTTGCATTTATGTTTATTTAAATTATACAATGCACTACAAAATGTAAATGTTTCATGATATTTGTTATATTATATCACCTTTATCTATCAATATTGTTGAAATGAAGATCAAATAGCTGTATGTTGAAATATGTTGAAAAAGTCAAAACTTTACATGGGGTGTACTTACTTTTTCACGTGACTGTATATATACACACACACATATATATATATATATATATATATATATATATATATATATATATATATATATATATATATATTGTTGTGGATTCGGGGGTCGGCGCTCCCCTTATCAAGGGGGGGGGGGGGGGTTAATCCCCTTGTCTTTTAAGATGGCCGTCCCCCAATCCTGGAAGCTATGATGTCACTTCCGGTCGGTGGTAAGTAGGGTTGTAAGCCCAATTAGTCTTATTACCTAAGTACTACCACCGGCCGTAAAGCGAGGAGATAACTCCCACCCGAGCCGCAGCGTTAATGGATACGCCGAGCGAAGTGAGCCGCGACTCGGGCCGTTAACAAATACTACACCCGATTAGAGCCGTTCCGAAATCGTGCCACAGGTACTCAATTGAGAGAAAGGACGGAGGCGATCGAATAAGAGGAAACCAGAGTAAGGGAAGAACAAAGAGTGGGTTTATTAATTATTTACAAGCAAAAGAAGAGGAACGAAAGCATGTACAAGAAGAAGAAGAAACCAAAAGGACACAGGGCAAGCTTATCTATACAGTCTTAACTTATTATGACCCCAGGACAAACAGACAGATTCACACGGAATGGTAGTGGTAGGGGAGGAAGGTCCAGGCAGATGGGTCCAGGCAGGTCGACTCCTTGCAGGCTCCGGGTCCGCGGGCGAAAAACGGCAGGCAGCTTCGCTTGTCATTGGTGCGCGACCGGACCTTACATATGCGAGGGGCTGGAATGCTGCGTATGTATAGCATGCCAAACGCTCTCTCTCTCTCCCGATCAATCAATGTCCATATCAAACAGGCAGTTCGTATCAAATGGAGCGCTCCTGGATCAGTCCGTTAACAATGGAGTTCCCTCACGTGATCCGTTCCGAAACAAGGTGCTCGCTCGCCCGACCTCCACGCAGTCCTTTACGATCAGCACTCCCCGGCACAGTCCTTGCACAGTGCGCGTTTCCCAGCGAGTCCGTTTCAGCCCCGAGTCGACTCTCCGTGAAAAGGCTCGCGCTGGCGCTTATATTATGCACTCACAGATCCATCCGCGCTCTTTGAAACCACGCCCGCCAGCGAGCTCACCTCAGCCCTGGTTGGTTGGCGAGGGCTCACCGGCTCCGCCCTTGACGGCGAGTTGACAGGGCCACGCCTCATTCCCGTGTCCCGCCCCCTTTTTCCTCAGCCTTAGACTGCATGTTCAATGGCGTTTGGAGCGAGGCAGCGAAAGCTGCTGGTCAAGCAGAGGCGCGTAATAGAATTGGGAAGGACAAGCCCCGACTGTAGGGGCACATACTGGCGTAGCTTGGAGAGAGCGGCTGGCCAAGAAGCGAATGGGGCCTATCTTATTTAATTAATGCAACACAGATTCAACTATTGGGAACACAGCCTTATCTGAAACACATACGAAGGAAATAACTGAAAGTCCTATGGTGTCCTACGTGTTGCTGTGGCCTAACTATGGGTGCAAACTTTAACCTTATTAAATGATGGGATATTTACAAGAGTTATTATCTATTTACAAAAGTGAGGGTTCTAAAACCGCAACAATATATTGTTACGGGACCGCGGCGAGGATGTTGTTTGCCGAGCGGATGGCCGCCGCGCCCGAACAGTTACCCTGACTAACCCGATTCCTGAACGTTGGCCGAATCGCGCCACAGATATTCAATGGGTAAAAGACTAAAACGAAGGATGTAAAGAAGAAAGAAAGGCAAAGGGTAAGAAATACAAATATGATTTATTTACTATTTACACAATTGAAAGAAACCAAGGAAGAAGGAAGGATAAGAAAATAAAATACAGAAGAGGAAAGGTGACACAGTGAAATTTACTAGCTTATCTAAACATGCTTAACTTATACCCTGGACAGAACAAACAAAGACGGACTCACACGGGGAATTGTAGAGTGGCTTGGCTGGAAGGAGGTGGGTGGCTGGAGGGGGAGGAAGGCACGGAGCTGGCTGGAGCTTGATCCCACACGGGACGTCGGGCTGGACCTCGACGGCCGCCGATGCCACCGATCCTGTCGTGTGCGCGGGGTAATGGGTCGGAGCTGCTTGGTGGAGCCAACGCTGCTGGTGGGGGGTCTGGCGTGACGGGTTCTCTCTCCCTCTCTCACAAACTCCAGGACTCTCTTCAGGCTTGTCTGTCTTCTGATCGCCTCCCTCCTCCACTCCTGGGGGCGTCTGCCGCGGGTTATATAAGCCTCACCCTTGACCCTTTTGCGAACCTCCCCCAAACGTTCTCTCTCCGCCCCCGAAAGCCAACCCCTCATTCTGGGTTGGTCGGCAAGGGCTGGTTCACTCCTCCCCTCTATGACGAGGTGGAGACACGCCCTTCTTCCCCGACCTTACCTCGTGGCCAATGGTGGTTTTGGGGTGATTCGAGCTAGCCCCAGCCAAAGGGCAGCAATGGCGAATGAAGAAAACCGCCCCAACTGCAGTTGGCAATTGCAGCAAACCTGGCAAACCTGGCACTTTGAAGATGCCATGTCGGAGGGATCTACTTTATTTAATGCAGTGCAATGGAGTGTCAAATTAATGGAAGACAAATCCTTAGCCTAATACACAGAATAAGGATATAACTACTGAACAGGGAGATATGGTGTCCTGCATGTATGCTTTATGGAATTAACTACGGAACGCCCTTTGACCTTTATACAACAACAAATGCAGGAAGGAGGGTGACATTTTACAACAATTCATTACACAACAATAAAAAAACAACATTCTCATATCCACAACACTGCACCCTCCTCCCCATAGGCACGTCCCGGGCCTATGAACTTTAGCTTTTAGTGTGGCACGTAGGTGTAGTTCCCTCTACATTTAACCTGACCCTGAGTGCGACAGTTTTAAACCATAAATAAATATGTCCCGCTGCTCCATTGCACCCTACCTAACAGACTCACGCCCACAGCTAACCGAATTGCGGAATGGTCTTCAAACTATACTGTTACAGACGCGGGTTTTAGATGTTATATTGACCGAGCGGTGGTGTATTTAACCGCGTCCGAACAGTTACTCCCCGATTAAAACCCGATTCCACCCGACGTTGACCAGATCGCCCCACAGATATTCAATCGGGAAATCTCTAAAGCGACCGAAAGAGAATGAAAAAGAAGAAGAAGAAGAATACGGAGGAAGAACAGATTTTATTATACACACACAAGCAATGGATGGAAGAAGCAGTAACACAGCGAATCGTTAACTTACACTATTCATTTTTACTTAGCCCCAAGACAACGAGCAGGACAGGACGTTCACACTTACACAGGGGATAATGCGGGCAGGTAAGGCTTGAGATGGATTGCTTGAGAGGGAGGCAAGGTCGGGAGGCCGCAGTTCGCAATTCCTCGCGGTTTTGGCGGGAAACCCTCTGTCGTGTATCCGCTGCGGTAGACGTCACGCGCTGGTTCGGCACACCTGCTCCTCTTCTGGGGGTGGAGCGGTCTCCCTCCTTTCAGCGCGTCTCTCCAAAGCTGGTTTCCTTGCCGAGTACCTCTCCTCTTTGGCTTGGAGCGTTTCGCATCCCACCGCTTCTCTTGGTGCAGCCTCTTTGCTCATCTCCCAGGGTCATCTCCAAGGCCTCTCTCATAAAGCAGTCCCTTACAGTCGCTTTTATCACCTCGGGCGGAATTAAGCCGCCGGCTCCGAGGGCACGCCTACCGGGTCGCTCACCGCGGTGTTGATTGGCTGTTAGGGCTGGTTCACTCCTTCCCTCTTATGACGAGGTGGAGACACGCCTTTCTTCCCCAACCCTACCTCGTGGCCAATGGTGGTTTGAAGAAAACCGGCCAAAATGCGGAAGGCAATTGGAAGGGAGGTTTTGGGGAAATTGGAAGGGCCTACGCTTATTCTGTTTGATACAATGCAAAGTCAATCTAGTGGGAAAACACATATTTAGCCTACATGGAATAAGGAAATACACTATTTAAAAGATATATCGTGACCTGCGTGTAAGTTTCATGGAATTAACTAGGACGCCGACTGCGACCATTATTTACATTAACAGGGTGTTACCGTACTTTTGTAACGTTCACATTGTAACGTTTCCACATTCGTTACAATACATTTACGGTGGGGGGCGCATTATTTACAATGACTCTACTTTATTTACAAAACGCAACCCAGGACCTGTGATCGTTCTTTTTGGGGGCGGGGGGAGACAGTCTGCTCTGCATCGACGCACCAGGAAGCACCCAAAACACACCAAAACACCCTCAAGCACCAATC
Organism: Myxine glutinosa; assembly: GCF_964187855.1. Taxonomy (NCBI): domain Eukaryota; kingdom Metazoa; phylum Chordata; class Myxini; order Myxiniformes; family Myxinidae; genus Myxine; species Myxine glutinosa. The sequence goes on along the minus strand of NC_136262.1, from coordinate 220,483,468 downwards.
GGTGCACAGTCATCACTGTTCATGAATAAAAATAAAAACAACAAACCCTGGTGCTGGTCTTCCTCTTCGGCTCCCTCTGCTGGCTATTGTTATTTTCCTGTGGTTGTCATCTTCTTTGCTAGTGGCCTATTTGCAATAATAAAATGCACCGAACGTGTCCATTGTCATTTATTTAGGGCCCACACAGCCGACTAGTGTGGTTCACCTGTGGGGCATAGGTGCCCTGTGACCAAGGTCCGCCAGCAAGATCTCGGGCCTTCATGGCCGGTTCCAGCAGAGGGGCCATGCCCCAACCCATGGGGTCCATCAGTGGTGCTCAGCCACAGACATGTGGTCCATAAGGTGGTGCATCGATGCAGACAGCTGTGGTTGCGAGAGTTTCGGGCGCCCAATGGCGGACTCACGCACGCTCCCCTCGGCGCCCAGTGGCGCACAGTCCTCATGTGGGAGACAAGGGGGGGAAAAGACAGATGAGCGAGGGGTAAGGTCACAAGGGTACACATCAATAAGGCAATGCAAGGCGAAGTGCGTACGGAGAGCGAAGTGAGAAAGCTCGTCCCTACCGTACGTCACCCCCCCTGTCACCTACTCTACCCTTGCCCTTACCCCATATGTACAAAATCTACACATTACAAATTCGTCACTATCGTCACGTCTTCCCATATCTCTCCTGTACCAAATTGGTCACCACAATCCCTCTAACCAAAATTTGCCATCACCCAATTCATCATCAATCCTCATAAGGAGGAAGAGATGGAACATCAGCACAATATCACACCCACGTCATGATGCGTCTCACATTCAAAACATTTGCATCATAAAAATAATAAAAACAACCTGGCATGGTGTGGAGTACCATCGTTACCTCAGGTGAGTGGATGCAGATGGTGCGAGGAGATCTTCATCCTAACTACTTTCTAAATGACTAATACACTTTACACTACCCGGGGTCTTTCCCTGCCAATCCATTGGCCAACTTACACTATGGGTTCTAAAAACCAATTCCCATTGACCAAACTGTGGTGCTTCTCAATTTGGGGTCTCACTCCCCCGATGCAACTCCCTGTGCCCTTGCACAATTTCAGGACTGGGGCGTGTAGCTCTCCCAGCAGGCCTACCCACCTGCACACCTCCACCACTGTAGTTGCCTCTGAGCTTACCTGCTCCTTACCTAACCTATCTAACTGGGGAAGGCCCATCCTGGCTCTGTCACCCCTTGGTGCCCTCTGGCACTGGGCTACCCGGGTCCGTCCTCCAGATCCTCGGGCCCCATCCACAACAACTACCGGCTCCCAGAGCCCACCTGCTGCCTCACCTGGCCGACATCCTCACAGTGGTGGAGTGCCCAACCAACTACACACACTAACAGGCTACACGCCCAGCCATTTCCACGTCACTAATGCACCCATCCAAATACCATTCTTCCACCATGCACCACAGATGCCAATATCCAAGCACAATTTACCTGTACCCTCCACCTAACTCTTACACTACCCTCCCCGGGTATTCGTGATGGGGTCCATCCTCCTTTCCCCCATCCACACCTTCGCACCATCCACTCCACTCCACAGTTTCCACCATACTCACTCCACGACCATCCATTCCCATATTCCATATATTCCATACTACCCTGTAATCCACACAACCATTCTCCATACACCTGCAGTTGCACACCTGTGCAATCTCACCTGGTGCCACCTGCACCCTCCTTCCTTCCTGCACAATTTGGTCAGCACCACTCACATCACTATCACTCACTCAAACACTGCTCCATCCACCTGTTCAGTTGCACACCTGTGCAATCACACTACAACTCACAATCATTTACTCATACCCTGCTCAATACACTTGAATACACCTCCAACACTCACACGGCATCATCTGAACTACCTGTTGCCCTGCTAACTTAGTGCTCCCCGTCTTCCCTTTAAACTGAGCACATACCACGTCATTATCATCCAAACTAATCTACCTGCGTCCCCACTACAGGTATCATTGTCACTACCTAATCTTACCGTTACCTCAGGTCATCTTCTCTAGATCCCTACACACTATATCCTAACCCTCCCGGGCTAGTTTTCACTGCCATAAACCCCACAAAACTAGTGCTCCTTTGCCCCCGCTGTGAGAGATGGCAGAGTTGCCATCCCACCACATCGGGTATCTCTCACTACAAATTTTTCCTCTCCAAATTCCAACCAATCAAAAATTTTCCATTCCAAAATTTCGAATCCAAAAACACTATCAGTATCACCATCATCACAGTCCGCTATATCCTAGCCTCGGTGCGTCATGACATCATTAAACTCGGCTTCGCAAAGCCGAGCAATGAACGCGGGTGGTTTGGTCGCCTGCAGGTTGAATCCGTCCGGCTTTCGGTTCAAGGGAGGTGGTTTGGTCGGGCCAAGATTCCACGCACCATCTCGGCGCGGTACCTTGCGGTCCCGGGCCCGATGACCGAGGCTCGCCCGGTCGGAACCCCGCCCCCGCCAGGGGGCACCGTTCCGCTTCCTCCCACTCGCCCTTGAACCGGACCGGTCGCCTCGCCCGACATGGCCCGGACTCGACCGTGCAGGGCGGGGCCAAGCCCGAATCGGCAACGACGCTTCGAAGAGAAGCGATGCAGCATCGATCCGCGCCGGGCCTGGCATCCAACAAAGCGCACCGCACCCTGAGTGCTCGCATCGGCTATCCGTCGCCCTAAACGCTGCCCCGTTCAACGTCGATGCTTTACTCACATGCCCACACGCACACGCGACCCTTTTGACACTCACAAAACCCGGCGTTCCAACGCCGTCCGTACATTCCACACACTCCGTCCATTCCACCAACGCACTCCCTGTTACACACCACACCTCCCGCGCACCTTCTTGCGCACTCTCCCTCGGTACGTACTCCGTACCACTCACCATGGGCGTGCACTCTTGCATCCACCCACTAACGCGCTCAGATGGGCTCTCCCACACCCGTGCCACGACCAACTCAGGTGTGCTTCCTCGCACACGTTCCACCACCAACTCACTCCTCGTGTCACACTCCATACACCCCGACGTGCATTCTCGCTCGCACTCGGTATCACTCCCACACTTTATAACACGCTCACTCTTTGACGCACACTTTTTCCTCACACGCATGCCATTTTTACTCACACGGGACCCTTCACCAACGCCCAGGTGCCATATTGACCCCAATCGCGCGACAATCCTGTTGTCGCCAAACATCCTTCCACCAAATCTCCCTGCACAATACACAGCACGACTCACCTGGGGTATCCTTTTCTCCACGTGCACCTGCAAACTTCCATTCGGGTTAAGCACAGCATCATGATGTGAGCAGGGACTTTGAGCATTATCCATTCCTTCCTCCAATTCCCGGGCTACCTCCATCGTTTTTCCAATTTCGATTATTCCCACTACTACTTTTTCTTTATTCACATCGACGACCGCTGGCTTTAATAACATTTTCTCTCCTACCTCAGCGGTCGCCGGCTTCCCCATATCCCGGGTCGCGATTTCTACCCCGGTCCAGTTACCCGCGCTTTTTTCCACTTCGCCCAACCAGTGCTCCTCGACCCGCTTTACCTCGCCGTGCACCCTTGGGACCCTTTCGCTCAACCTGCGGTCTCTGTCCCTCTCCAACCCCTCCTTATCGGCCCTCATTTCGCTTGTTATTGCCTCCAATTGCTCACTATTAGCCCTCATTCTGTTTACCATTCGTTCCATACTGTCGTTTTCTTTCTGCATTTCCACCATGAATTGGGCCATGAAGGCTTGCATTTGGACCACGCCCATTGGTTCCGTGGCCGTGGCCCCCTCAACCACGTGCGAGCCGCCATTTTGTGTCCCTTCAACCACGTGCGCGAGGGCGCCATTTTGTGCACCTGACACCTCCTCAACCATCTCCTCATTGCTCTCCTCCACTTCTTCCCTGTGGTCCTGGGTTACCCCTAACCCCTCTTCTAGCTCACCCACCTGCATCCGATCGCCTTGACTAGCCATGGCGTGATTTCAAAGTTTGGGTTTTTCTAAAACAAAACAAATTTCGCCCGCTTGTAATTTTGAGCGCGTTAAGCGCGCTTCGGGTCCAATCTCGCTCCCGACACCAATTGTTACGGGACCGCGGCGAGGATGTTGTTTGCCGAGCGGATGGCCGCCGCGCCCGAACAGTTACCCCGACTAACCTGATTCCTGAACGTTGGCCGAATCGCGCCACAGATATTCAATGGGTAAAAGACTAAAACGAAGGATGTAAAGAAGAAAGAAAGGCAAAGGGTAAGAAATACAAATATGATTTATTTACTATTTACACAATTGAAAGAAACCAAGGAAGAAGGAAGGATAAGAAAATAAAATACAGAAGAGGAAAGGTGACACAGTGAAATTTACTAGCTTATCTAAACATGCTTAACTTATACCCTGGACAGAACAAACAAAGACGGACTCACACGGGGAATTGTAGAGTGGCTTGGCTGGAAGGAGGTGGGTGGCTGGAGGGGGAGGAAGGCACGGAGCTGGCTGGAGCTTGATCCCACACGGGACGTCGGGCTGGACCTCGACGGCCGCCGATGCCACCGATCCTGTCGTGTGCGCGGGGTAATTGGTCGGAGCTGCTTGGTGGAGCCAACGCTGCTGGTGGGGGGTCTGGCGTGACGGGTTCTCTCTCCCTCTCTCACAAACTCCAGGACTCTCTTCAGGCTTGTCTGTCTTCTGATCTCCTCCCTCCTCCACTCCTGGGGGCGTCTGCCGCGGGTTATATAAGCCTCACCCTTGACCCTTTTGCGAACCTCCCCCAAACGTTCTCTCTCCGCCCCCTAAAGCCAACCCCTCGTTCTGGGTTGGTCGGCAAGGGCTGGTTCACTCATCCCCTCTATGACGAGGTGGAGACACGCCCTTCTTCCCCGACCTTACCTCATGGCCAATGGTGGTTTTGGGGCGATTCGAGCTAGCCCCAGCCAAAGGGCAGCAATGGCGAATGAAGAAAACCGCCCCAACTGCAGTTGGCAATTGCAGCAAACCTGGCAAACCTGGCACTTTGAAGATGCCATGTCGGAGGGATCTACTTTATTTAATGCAGTGCAATGGAGTGTCAAATTAATGGAAGACAAATCCTTAGCCTAATACACAGAATAAGGATATAACTACTGAACAGGGAGATATGGTGTCCTGCGTGTATGCTTTATGGAATTAACTACGGGAACGCCCTTTGACCTTTATACAACAACAAATGCAGGAAGGAGGGTGACATTTTACAACAATTCATTACACAACAATAAAAAAACAACATTCTCATATCCACAACAATATATATATACACTTGTGGTGCATGCTATCACATTGTGTAAGCAGTAACAAACCGTGCTGCGTACGTAGGTACATAATAAATAGAAGCTTTATGATTATAGGCAGCATCACCGACCTGCTACACATCAATTTAGGTTTTTTAAAATTTATTTATTTATTTTACGAATGTAGTTACGGCTTTTGCGTAAATTTTCATTGAGATTTTTTTTCATAGTTTACAAGTTGTATAAATTGCAATTCTCAAATTCTAGATATCGATTGAGGTTTTTAATATTTCTTTACGGACGCGTTTATGGTTTGTCTATGTAAATTTTCATTGAAATTTTTATTTCATAGTTTACAAGTTGTATAAATTACAATTCTCAAATGCTAGATATCGATTGAGGTTTTAAAAATTTCTTTACGGACGCGTTTACAGTTTGTCTATGTAAATTTTCACATGTTGACGCTTTTTTTTTTTCATTCAAGGACGTATGTTTATTTCAGTTCACAGTTATAGAAATTACAATTTTCAATGTTAGATATTGATTGAGGTTTTTTTTTTTACGTATGCATTTATATATACATATACATATATTTAACGTAAATTTTAATTTACAGATGCTTTCCGACGGTTCTGTGATTTTTTTCCCGGTGTACCGGCTTCAATGTCCGTCAGCACTCCAAATCGCAGCTTTCTACGACACCCAGAAGTACTGAACATTAATATCAGTCAGTCAATCAGTGAGCCAGTGAGTCAGTGAGTCAGTGAGGTGGTGATTTAGTGAGTTAGTGAGCCAGTGAGTTAGTGAGTTGGTGAGTCGGTGAGTCGGTGAGCCAGTGAGTCGGTGAGCCAGGGAGTCAGATAGAGCTTTATACATTAGATAACGTATGTATTTATGCAAGGAGAGAGAGAAAAAACAATAAAAAGCATAAGGGGTAAAATTTTCAAATATCTGTCGCCATTTCCGGCACCGACTCAAACACCATGATCTATATTCGATGAATGTCCAACATTATGTTCATAAGAAAATAATTAACGCTCTAGCTATGGTGTCGATGATGGAGCGACATTCATTACCTGCCACCATAAACGGCAGATATGTTATAGTTGAAAAGCTGGTGAATGCGTTAGAGATAAAAATGAAGAAAGAATGAATGACGAGGATGTCATGGTCCTCAAAACTGCTTGGTTTCACAATTTGAAATTGCACGACAAAAGTACTTTATGACAGGCAGACAGTGTCCGAAACATACAGCCGCTCTCTCCAAACATCAGAGTACACAATGACAACACGCTCGTTTCTACATTGACATGTTGATGTTGTCTACCTTTACATTTCTCATACAAACTCAACATAACCTGGTGTTGGCTTAGCGGTTAGGGTGCCGGCTTGGGATCCTAGAATCCTGGGTTCGAATCCTGATTGCTGAATTAACGCCAGGGGGGTTGACTCAGCCTGTCATCCTTCCGAGGTCGGTAAATTGAGTACCACTTCACTGGTAATTCCCTGCGTGTCGCAAGAGGTGACTAACAGGGTTGGCGGCAGGAAGGGCATCCGGCCATAAAACATTGCTTCAAAAAGGGGATCAAGGTGCCAAAAAAAAGGCCAACCCCTGCTCTGCGGGGAAAAATGGCCTCTAAAAGTGGTTCTATACAAACTCAAGATGCCCTGTTTGGAAGGATATTGGTTGAAATTGTAAAGGATTCTAAGACTGTCATCATGCCATGCCATGGTGCTCCATCGCAACTCCCCACGCTTCCCAACTAAAGCAAAGTTGAAAGAAAATCTTCTGTTTTGACCCCTGCGGACCTTAGTCCCCCTTAGTCCCCACGCCTTGGGGCATGAACTTGAGGCCAAATCCAAAAAATCGTCACATATTTCATGCGTACCCCAATGTTGATTACATATACAAATTTTCATTGTTTTTTAATGTTTCAAATGTGCCCTTAATTGAATGTTTTGGAATTTGACCTTTTTGACCTAATTCCAGGGAGGCAGGGGGCGTGGCCAAAAAGAACACATTCTTGCCATGTGGAGATCACAACTACCAAGTTTGGTGAATTTCTGTACAACAGTTTTGGAGGAAATAGCGTGCCGGACGGACAGACTGGCGGAGCCGAATACCATACCCCTCTCCGACCCTCCATTTTATTTAAAACGTGGGAATAATAATGTTGATTACATGAAATGTCAATCCACAAACTTGTATTCATCACCCCTCGTACAAGACTGGATATCAGATGCATATTAACGTCATTTATCATCATCAGATGCAAGATGCTCACGAGCTTCATAGGTAAAGCAATGATGCATAACCCTCATATATTTAGATACCTTAGGCTATACCATACATCATGCTCTTCAAACTTTGGAACCGAATATCATATGAGAAAATGAGTTTGTAAAATGTATTATTATTATTATTATTCAAAGTCCTTTGATGGAAGGCAAGAGTCGACTTGCATTTTAACATCTAATCCGCTTTTACCCCCTTTAAGGCCTGTGTTCGGAGGCCGCTGAAGGCGGATAATCAGGGGTAAAAGGCATAAGAACTCCCCAGCTGGGAGACTGACATTTGAGTATGGCAGGCAAACCTGCGGCGTGACTTTTGGATTTCCAAGGAGTAGAGTTAGCTCATCAGGAAGATGCCTGCTGGGTCAGGCAAAGAGCCAAACAATAATCGAGCTCTACTGTAACATACACGTTCACAAGGCATCCGTCCACCTGTTCGGCAATTTTGCGTATCTGACGCCAAGAAAGAAAAACAAGAATCAGATCCGAGTACGGTTCACTTCCCCCCCCCCCCCTCCCCCATTCCTCCCCCCACGCCCACCTCCACCAACCCCAACCCTCTCTGGTGAGCCAGGCCCAAAGTAGATGTGCACGATGTAAGTAAGTTTTAGACGTCGGGTGGTGTTCATCGACTGATGCTCGTCAATGAAACTTATAGTTTAAACTTCTTGATGTTTTTGTCGTCTCGAAGTCTGCAACTGTATCAGCTCCCCATCCCCTTCTCGTGTGATCTGCTCCACCAGGCCTCCTCCCTCCAGTATGCAGTTACACGCACCTTGCTAATAGCTCTGCCATGCCTCTTTGACCTTCTTGCTGCCTTTACACTCCACCAGTCCGTTAGTTTCTCTTTGCTATCCTTCATCATCTCAGACAGGGTTTAGTGTGAAAAGCCCGTAAGCCTCTCCCTCCTCCCTCCCCACCCTTACACTGTGTACGAGTGTGTCTCTCGGCCCCTGAGGCTTGCTCGGTGCCTCTCGCAACCATCAACTAGTAAAATGGAGTTAATGACTGTGAGCTCCGGCTTTCTATTAAAATGGCCATCTGTGCCGAGTTTATTAATAACAATGCATCTACGTGCAATATATAGATAGCTATCCGAGAGAATTTGCCCCCAAACCCCCAAATGTGTGCATTTCCCCCCAAATGTAAAACCAAATAATCTTCCACCATGTGTAACATGATGCTCATCTTGTTGGTGGTCACAAGGGCTTCATCTCAATATTGCAGAGGAAATGCAGGAATCTCAGTAGTATTTCCAGCGCCGATACAAGAACTTAGCGTGGGTACAATGCTGCCCAGGACGAGTGTTTCAAATAAAAAATAAGAATTTATAAAATACCAAAAAAGGATCTTTAAGGAGCAGTAACTCTGTTTACCTCGTGTTGTTATTGGGAATATTGTGTTATGGATGAGTTGATTTGATATTGCAAATTAAATCGAACTGCTTTTAGTTTCCTCCCCACCTTTAAATGTCACATCTATACACACACACACACATATATATACAGTATATATATATATAGGTGTGCATGTATGTATGTATATATGTGTGTATGTATGTGTGCATGTGGTTTTGTGTGTATGTATAGTATGTGTGTATAGTATGTATGTATGTATGTATGAGTGCATGTGTGCATGTGTGCATGTGTGCATGTGTGTATGTATGTATGTATGTATGTATGTATGTGTGTATGTATGTGTGCATGTGTGTATGTGTGCATGTGTGCATGTGTGCATGTGTGTATGTATGTATGTATGTATGTATGTACGTATGTATGTATGTATGTGTGTGTGTATGTATGTGTGCATGTGTGTATGTGTGCATGTGTGCATGTGTGTATGTATGTATGTATGTATGTATGTATGTATGTATGTATGTACGTATGTATGTATGTATATGTGTGTGTGTATGTATGTGTGCATGTGTGTATGTGTGCATGTGTGCATGTGTGTATGTATGTATGTTGTATTGTATATAAAAGGCAAACAATAAATATATCCTATGAGGTGTGATAAGTTAATGTTTCCTGACTTATAATTTTATTATCTTGTTTCTTTGACATCATCTTCCGCAAACACAGATATGCACATCCAGCTATGATGATGCAATACACGCAACAACATTGCGTCATCCCTCACTAAGTCACCAGTAATACTATATATTAGTACACATTGCATCATAGTGTGTGTGTGTGTGTGTGTGTGTGTGTGTGTGTGTGTGTGTGTGTGTATATGTGTGTGTATTTTATGCGTGCGTCTGTGTGTGTGTATGTGTGTGTCTGCATATGTGTGTGTATGTGTGTGTGTGTGTGTATGTGTATGTGTGTGTGTGTATGTATATGTGTGTGTGTATGTATATGTGTGTGTGTATGTATATGTGTGTGTGTATGTATATGTGTGTGTGTGTGTATATGTGTGTATGTATATGTATGTGTGTATGTATATGTGTGTGTGTGTGTGTGTGTGTGTGTGTGTATATATGTGTGTGTGTGTGTATATGTGTGTATGTATATGTGTGTGTATGTATGTGTGTGTATGTATATGTGTGTGTGTGTATGTATATGTGTGTGTGTATGTATATGTGTGTGTGTATGTATATGTGTGTGTGTGTGTGTGTGTGTGTGTGTGTGTGTGTGTGTGTGTGTGTGTGTGTGTATGTTAATCTGAGGCCTTGCAAATTCATGATATGAAGCATCATGTTTACTGAGGCGATTTATTCACCAATATCCAAAGTCGCACCACAAAATTAATGTTTTCATACTTACAAACGATTTTCTTGCTCAGGTTTCATCCCGAAGAAACTAATGCACTATTAGTTTGTTGTTGTTGGATAAACGCTGAATGAAGTGTTCGACAGGTGTTTTGAAACTGGATATAATCCTCGCCTCCAGACTTTGTGGCCATGGAAACAAAAGGTCATGTGACATGACAATTCCTACTTACATATGGTGTTAAAAAAGCTTCACTCGCAGTTGCTCAAAACACACAAAAGATTTCCATTTTAAGATAGATAGGTGTACATACTGCTGTGTGAAAGTCCTCGACACAAGCCTCCACTATTGTTTTCTACAATTATAACAATGTTCACTATAATTAATACAACTTAGTTTGGGTGTGTAGAAACCAAGCTTGTTATTTAGCAATCTTTGATTAACATTGATTAGAATCTTCATTAATTTTAAACTTGTGATCTCAACAACTCAAAGTAAATTGTAGATTCGAGGCGGTGGGGATCACGAGTGGGGGTTCTCAAATCCCCTACCTGGCCGAAAATCCTGTAAGCCTCGAACCGCAGGTAATTCCGTGGTGCGTTGAGTTGCTAACGAACCCACGGATGCCATCTAAGACGTTTAATTCAGGCAGGGTCGAGCGTCTAACTACACATTACCTTGCTGGCAAAATAAACCCCCCAGATAGAGTACCATGCTCTCAGAGTTCCACTGTGATTAACAGACAGCCGAACGATACCGTAATTGGAAACGTTGGCTAATGGCTACTCATAATGAAACGGTGGGAGTGAACCCCTGTTACTACTCACATACTATGTCGAACCAATGGGAACTGACAATCGGACAGTTTGGGAAAAGGTTTATAGAGTTAACAAAATGCACGTATTTACAAGGCAGTGTCACGAAAGAAAAGCTCTTACCCGTAGCACAGAATGAGCTGCCTATATGAATTGTTGTAGTCGTTAATCCATCACATTTGCCAATCAAATGCAGTTGATGACTCATTGTTAGGTGTTCCTTGTAATTAACATCCAGTGTTCTTCTCCACACATCCATGAAATGAAAAGCTGACTTTTCATACTACAGAATACAAGTCTATCAGGATTAACTGTTGGCTTAAAACGAAATAACTAAAAATTCAGTCGAAGTTTGCCATGATATTGTGTTTCTGCATAAACAAGGAAAAACGTTTTGTGAAATAGCTTGCATCACTTGATTTTCAAAGTGCAATATCCAAAGCACACTCAACAACTACAGAAACAATTCCCCGCACCAATTGGTGGTTTGGCCGCAATTCAAGGCAAAATACCATTATACCACCGCTGAGCACTGAGCCTTGCAACTCATTTTGAAAGTTTGAAGCTCACTGGATCTTGAAAAAACGAGTACCTTCTTGGCGTTGCAACGTCAGTATTCCCCAAGAGGACATATAAGATGGATTACAAAGGAAAGAACATTAAAAGGGTTTCACGGAAGAAATGTTGTTAGACACAAATATTCGGAAGGGAAGACAACAGCTTTCCATACAGATATTGATGCATAATGCTTTATCACAATTAAGTTCACAATTAAGTTCATAATTAAGTTCACGATTATCACAATTAAGTTCAAGTTCCTCGTAATGAGGACGAAGATGTCCCTGCTCTCAAATGTTGTACTTGTGTGCTTCCTCCTCTCTCCCCATCTTGTCTTCTATTCCCTTTATTTCGTCTTATGTGTTGCTTGTTTTTTGTTGTATACAAAAATCTTGTATACCAAAAAAAAGAAAAAGGTTATCTTGCATATTGATGCGTAAGCAAATACACGCACGAAGGGAATAACTTTGTCTAAGCAATACAATCTTAATGCCCAGAAGCCATGTCCGCAACAATATCAATATATATATATTGTGTATGAATTTTATTCTTTGAATAATATATTTTCTTTTTGATAAATGTGTACGATATTTGCATTGAACACAAAGTTTTAGTTTCCTTGTACATCAGAGTATAAAATGCAAAATGTCTAAGTCTTTTGCACAGCAGTGAAAATAAATAGAAAGAACATTTTTGTGATCAAAGGCTCACGGAGTTGCTTGTAGCTGCTCACGGAATCACATTACGTCAGTGAACATTTGCATGAACTACAAGGATATTCGACAATCGGAAAATATTTGGTATGTGAGATTTGAACATGGCTTCGCCGACATCATCATCGTGAGTAAATGGTTCAAGTTGGATGTTACGTAATAGGCCAACAGAACAAGTCGGAATGTTTCGGTTTTTAAGAAATGACATCATCTGTGCACCATTCCACTCAAGATACATACCCAATGTGCAGGGATGGGCCTTTTATGGGCACCCCTGACTCCCTGCCTTGTGGTGCAGATGTGAAATCTATAAAATGATACACTGTTGGTGGAGACCCACGGGGGCTTCAAATCAATCCGAACCAAAGATGGCTTCAGCATTCACAGGAATGTTGAAATGAATGCATCCACAAAAAAGGAAATTTATTCGAAGAGGACAGCTCACACTCGGCAGAAACTTTTATGACATGGCGCCATACTAAAATCAATGCGGAAAACTATTTAACTGTGCCTTGTAAATATCTATACAAAAAATAAAGTTTCCTCCATGATCAATGATGGGATAAACAAGGGAAATTTTTCTCTCCGATAACTTTCCAGGTTTCCCAAGACAGGAGTTACAAAAGTACCATATTTAAGAATATAAAAGAGAAAGAAAAAGAAACTTTGGTTCCAGTTAAATGATTAATGTTTCTTTTTTATTTTGACCACAGGTGATGTCATAACTGAGAAAACGTTGAGACAATTCTTGTTAACGGAGCGTGAGATTTAAAGAAAAAAACTTTGGAAATGAATGTAAAAGTGGAACATGAAATGCTTGAATAAGTATGTCATAAAAAGTGCTTCACCACACCATGGTTGTCTCGGATACACATGGTTTGAATGAGCAGGACGTTGAGAGTTGGACATCTTCAACAAAGATTCAGACCGAATGCTGTGGAAGTGAAGACGACAGGCACACGAGTTATATGATCAGCACCATCTTTACAATTAACGCATGGTCAATTTGGTTGTTACTTGCCGGAAAAGATTCCGGCAAGTATGTTGATCGGTTGGTTTGTTACTTGCCGGAAAAGATTCCGGCAAGTAACAAAGTAACGGCAAGTAACTCACTATACACTTGCCGGAAAAGATTCCGGCAAGTATGTTGATCTGTTGGTTTGTCTGTCTGACTGTCTGTCTGTTTGTCTGTCTGTCTGTTTGCAGCACTACGTCTACACCGTTGCATGTAGAATCGCCAAACTTTGCACACATATTTGTCTTGCCCTGAAATAGACTGTGCCAATTGATGACGTCATCGGTCACGTGGTAAGGCCGCCATCTTGGAAAAACGGAAAAAATTTGCACCTCTATATCTCCGAAAGTGCTGAATAGAAAAAATTGAGACATGGCTCATTGTAAAGAACTCTCCATGGGGAATAAAATATGTTAATGACGATGTCATAGGTGCCTCCATTATGACGTCATAATTCGACAAGTACAAAACTTCATCCGATCAAGATGAAATTTCTTGAGCATAATCTAGGAATAAATTAGTCTAGAAAACAAATAATGATGACATCATCGGTCACGTGTTTCGGCTGCCATTTTGGAAAAACCGAAAAACTTAATCCAAAATGGCCGATAACAAAAGTACAATCCGGCAAGTCCTCTGTCTCTGACCTATTTTTCATCTGTCTGTCTGTCTGTTTGTCTGTCTGTTTGTGCACAGTACTACGTCTACACCATTGCACATAGAATCGCCAAACTTTACACACATATTTGTCTTGCCCTGGAATAGACTGTGCCCAATATTTAACTCTCTCGGCCCAAGGCCTCCATTACGACGTCATAATTCGACAATTACAAAACTTCATCCAATCAAGATGCAATTTCTTGAGAGCCATGTCGGCATAAAGTGGTGGAGAAAAAAATATAATGATGACGTCATCGGTCACGTGGTTCGGCCGCCATCTTGGAAAAACCGAAAAACTTTGCACCTCTATATCTCCGAAAGTGCTGAATCAAGAAAATTGAGACATGGCTCATTGTAAAGAACTCTCCATGGGGAATAAAATATGTTAATGATGATGTCATAGGTGCCTCCATTATGATGTCATAATTCGACAAGTACAAAACTTCATCCGATCAAGATGAAATTTCTTGAGCATAATCTAGGAATGAATTCATTTAGAAAACAAATAATGATGACATCATCGGTCATGTGTTTTGGCGGCCATTTTGGAAAAACCGAAAAAAATTGCACCTCTATATCTCCGAAAGTGCTGAATAGAAAAAATTGAGACATTGCTCATTGTAAAGAACTCTCTATGGGGAATAAAATATGTTAATGACGATGTCATAGGTCCCTCCATTATGATGTCGTAATTCGACAAGTACAAAACTTCATCCGATCAAGATGAAATTTCTTGAGCATAATCTCGGAATAAATTAGTTTAGAAAACAAATAATGATGACGTCATTGGTCACGTGGTTCGGCCGCCATATTTGTCCAAAATGGCCGATAAAAAAGTACATTCCGGCAAGTCCTCGGTCTCTGACCGATTTTTCATCTGTTTGTTTGTTTGTCAGTCACCTACAGGTTGCAATCCGAGACCAATTTTCACAAAACGTAACCAACTGATAGACGTAGTCAAAAACAAGAATGTTTGTCTCAATGCTAAAAGCTATGTTAAAAAGACTATTTGAATCACATATTTTGCATTAGCAAAGGCAAGTTAAAAGTGCCCGGGGAAGCGCATGTGCAAAAGGCCTCGTCAGCATTCATACTTCATTTTGAAAGTCCTGTATTGCCAAATGCCTGTTTCCATGGCAACTATTCTTTATTTGGATTTTGCAAGTAACTGCTATGCACAACATCTTTCTTGTTTATTTATTTATTCCCATGCAATATCAAGGCTCATGGAAGAAAGTCAGGTAACAGACGGTAAAAAGGCAACAGTTAGGCTACAACTGGACAGAACAAAAACCCCACCATCCTCCAACCCCTGTCCATCATACACTTCTCCAGAGTGAGTTGGAGAGGATGGGAGTTAATTCCTCCCAGAAGTTGTCTGTCAAAGCATGAGTGACGGCGATTTGGTGAAACCCACATAACGAAGACCGGTGGGTGCCCTTGGGGCCAAGATTGGTGGAGAGCCATGGGGTGATTGGTAAAACCTCCCGCTCCAAGGTTCTTTGAGGAAGAAGCATACAGAGGTAGCTGTTTCTTGCGTGCCTCTCCAGCCAGCCACTGTGTGCCTCTCCAACCTTGTGTGCCTCTCCAGCCACTGTTCCTTTCACCCGGAAAGTCCTCTCCCTCATCTGTGGCAGTCTTCTCCCATGTTCCACATGTTCTGTTGTTGTCACAAGCCTGCCTGACGCTGGCATACCTTTTGATCACTACATAGGGTATGTGAGTGTTTTTGTATGTGGTGCCCAGTATAAATTGTTGTAGTTTTATAACCTATCTGGAAAGTTCAATTATAGTTATATAATATATATATATATATATATTGTTGCGGATATGAGATTGGCCTCCATCCATATCCGCTTGTAAATATTCCCCTATTTCCCCAATACTTCCCAACTATCCCCAATCCCCCATTCCCTAGTCCCATTGTCTGTAAACAACACTCTGTAGACCCGACCTTCCCCTATTTCCCCCATTAAATGTCGCATCCAGGTCCACCGCATCTCACGTAGACAACTATAGGACATCTTGCTAGTTATTCTTAGTCTATGTCAGTTAAGGACTCGTTTCCATTAATTCTGACTCTTCGTTGCACCAGAATGTGATTGTATGGCACCGTTAGAAAGTTTAGGACCTCCCAATACCTCCCCGCAGCTCTTCCTCATGGTACAACAACAACAACAACAACAGCGGCGGTGGCGCGGGGAGTGTGCGTCCTCACTCCGGCTTGGTTAGCCGCCATTGAACATGTGCTCCGACGGGGTTACCACGCAGGGGCTCGCTGTCAGCTCCTCGTCAAGGGCGGAGCCCGGTAACCCCCCGCACCCAATAGAAGCGGCGGACCGATTCCATCTGGGGCGGAGCCAACGAGCCGAGGGCGTGTCACTCCCCGCTGAGCATGCGCAGGAAGAGGGAGGTGACGTCAGATGCGCCCTCAGCTTGGAGAGAGAAGACGCCACCTCCGAGCGCTGAAATACCTCCCCGCATCTCTGGACCGGACCGCGTTTGATTCTGCCCCTGAGCCAAGGTGCACCTTGTGCTATCGACTGCCTGTCCTTCCCTGCCATCAATCCCCGTGTAAGTCAGTCTTGTCCCGTTTGTCTGTGGTCTGTCGGGGATAGATAAGACTGTGTCTAAGTGCCCATCTTTTCTGTGCTTTACCTCTTACCTTGTAATCTACCCCTTTTCTGCATCACCAATTATATCCTCCTCCGGAGGTCTTGAGAACTGTACCCCCTTGTGTCGTTTCATTTATCCCAGCCGTTGTGTCCTTTCCTTCATTGATTTAGCGTAGCGCGATTCGGCCAACGTTCGAGTGGAATCGGGTGAGTTGGGCGGGATCGGGTTCTAATCGGGGAGTAACTGTTCGGACGCGGTAATACCAAACCGCTCGGTAAACTAACATCTTTAATCCGCGTCTGTAACAATTGGTTGTCAGGAGTTGGATTCGGACCTGGGACTAAATTTGTTAGGCCCAAATTTTGGAACACCAATTGTGTTAAGTAACAATTGGTGTCGGGAAGTGGGATTGGACCCGAAGCGCGCTTCACGCGCTCGAAATTATTAACGGCGAAATTTGATTTTGTTTTACAAAAATAAAAACCCGAATTTTGAAAGTCGCGCTATGGCAGATCAAGACGGCTGGGTTCCGGTAGAGGAGAGTGAGGCAGGGTCGATCCAGGACCAAATTGAGGGACAAGAGGAGAGCGAAGCAGTGAGGGCGGCAGGTTCGCAAAATGGCGCCTCGCACATGGCTGCGGCGGCCGCACCCGCTGCACAAGTGGGAGGGATGGCCCAAATGCAGGCCCTCATGGAGCAATTTATGGCGCAAATGCAGGCGTCCCTCAACCTGCAGAAGGACGATATGAGGGCTAATAGTGAGCAAATGAGGGCTGATAGTGAGCGATTGGGTGAGCGATTGGAGGGCCAAATGGGGGTAATGGGGAACCGGATGGATGCTCAGGGTGAGCGATTGGAGGGCCAAATGGGGTCCAATAGCGAGAAATTGAGGGAGGACATGGGGGCCCAGATCGGAGGGTTAGGGAGTAGAATAGAGGGATTAGACAATAGATTAGGGGAAATACAGGAGGGGTTAATGGGGGTAGAAAACAGAATGGCCGCTCAAGAGAATCAAATGGAAGGGATGAAAAAGGGGTTAGAGGGGTTAGAAAACAGTATGGAAGGCAAATTGAGGGACATGAGGAACCAAGCGGAAAGGGAAGTTAAACAAATGGGGCAGCAGATAGAGGGGGTCAGAATGGGGGTAGAAACTAAATTGGATGCTCACAGGGAGGAAATGGAGCAGATGAGGGTGGCATCTGGGCAGGAGATGCAAGTGATGGGAGAAGAGATCAGAAGAGGTGTGAGTGAGGAGGTCGGAGGAGTGCGCGAGGAGGTGAGGCACTGTAAGGAGCGCATGGAGAAGGAGGTGAGAAAGGGGACTGTAAAATTGCAAGGTGGTATAGAGGAGTTGACGCTGGGGGTAGAACAACTGACAGTGGGACAAAAGGAGTTGGGGGAACAGGTAAAGAAGAACACAGCGGTAATAGAGGGTTTTAAATCGACACAGAAGGAGATGAAAAAGGACGTAGGGGTAATTAAAAAAGAGTGTCAGACGGTACATGAGGACCTGACGAGGAAAATGAACAAGGTGGTAGAGGTAATGGAGGTTAAAGAGCGGGAGGTGCGGGAGCACATAGAAAAAAATAAAGTGGAGTTAGAGGAAGAACTTAAAGGGGCGCACGAGGAGATGAAGGAGGTGAAGCAGAAATTAGAAGAAGTGGAAGAAGGGGTGAGCGAAATTAAGAAGCGACGGAGAGAGGATAAGAAAGAGATAAAGGAGGAAGTAAAAGAATTGGTCCAAAGTCTGTGTTCGGATCGTGATGATGTGCTCATTAACCGGATGAGGGATTCGCAGGTGATGGAGGAGAAGCGAAGAGAAAGAGGACCCGGTGTAAGTGGTGACCAATATGGTCGTGCGTATGATGCGCCAGGTGATTTAATAAGCTTGGGGGTCGAGATAGACCCGGATGTTCGTGAGAGGCCAAGAGTGAGGTGTATGGCTGGTCCGGAGGGTATGGAACGAGGGTGCGAGCGAGAGGGTCCGGTGATGGGAGAGGTGCGAGGTGTGAGTGAGCAAGGTTGTGGTGGTATGGAATGGGTAGCGGGTTGCGGAAGTGTGACCCATGCATCGACACCAACAGGGGTAGTTTTTAGAGGGACAGGGGAGGCACGGGAGCCCCTTGGGGGTAATGTACTGTGGGGGCCCGGCCGGTTCGGCCCCGCGCTGACCCCGCAAGGGGCGACGCACGGGGTCCGGCAGGTGGGCAACGACTCACATACGAGGTGGTCCCACAAGGTCCCACTCGCGCCGTATGACGGTGGGTAAGGGTGGCATCCCTGCCACCCTTCCCATGATGTGGGGCAAATGCGCTATAGTTTATGGGGTTGATGGCAGTGAAAACTAGCCCGGGTGGGTTAGGATATCGTGTGTAGGGATCTAGCGAAGATGACGTTAGGTAACGTTAAGGTTAGTTAGTGACTGATACCTGTAGTGGGGACGCAGGTAGATTAGTGTAGATTATAATGATGAGGGAGCGCAATAGTTTAAAGGGACGACTGGGAAGCGCAAGTTTCAGAGGGAAGTAGTTAGATGAGATGATGCTGTGTGAGAACTGGACAGGTGTGTGGAGCAGTGTATGAGTAGTGAGTGTTGTGGATCAGCGCGAATGCGCTTGGGGAGAGAAGGGTGCAGGTGGCACCAGGTGTGAGAGCACAGGTGTGCAAGTACAGGTGTGTGGAATACATGGAGTATTGGAATGAGTGGTGTGGAGAGAGTTGGAGTAAGTGGAACGGAGTGGTGTGCATGGTGCGAAGGTGTGAATGGGGGAAGAGTGGACCCCTTTCACGAGTACCCGGGGCGGGTAGTGTAAGTGTTAGGTAGAGGGTATAGGTAAATTGTGGTTGGATATTGGCATTTGTGGTGCGGTTGCAGAATGGTATTGTGGATGGGTGCATTAGTGTTGTGGAAATGGCTGGGCGTGTAGCCTGTTAGTGTGTGTAGTTGGTTTGGGCACTCCACCACTGTGAGGATGTCGGCCAGGTGAGGCCGCAGATGGGCTCTGGGAGCCGTTAGTGTCAGTGGGTGCCTGAGGATCCCGGGTGTGGATCGGGCAGCCCGTGCCAGAGAGGGCACTGAGGGGGTGAGAGTGCGAGAGGGCCTTCCCCAGTTAGTTAGGTTAGGGTGAGGAGCAGGTAAGCTCGGGTGGCAACTACAGTGGTGGAGGTGTGCAGGTGGGTAGACCTGCTGGGAGAGCTACACGTCGCAGCCCAGAAATTGTGCGAGGGCACCGGGAGATGAATCGGGGGAGTGAGACCCCAAATTGAGAAGCACCACAGTTTGGTCAATGGGAATTGGTTTTTAGAACCCATAGTGTAAGTTGGCCAATGGATTGGCAGGGAAAGACCCCGGGTAATGTAAAGTTGTTAAAGTCATTTAGGAAATAGTTAGGATTGATGAACCTGTCGCACCATACGCAGCCACTTACCTGAGGTGATGATGATGACTCCACACCTGTGTTCCTTTGTTCTGTGTTGCAGGAAATGAGAATTGCTGTTTGGATTTGTGAGACGCATCACGACGTGGATGAGACATTGGGGTGATTCCATCTCTCCCTCCCTAGGAGGGACTGATGATGAATTGGTGATGGCAAATTTTGATGTTGAGTTGGAGATGGCAAATTTTGATGTTGAGTTGGAAATGGCAAATTTGATTGGTTAAGAGGGAGAGAAGACGAATTTGGTTTATGGGAGGAACGGGGAAGACAGTAGGGACGTTTGTTGATGTGTAAAGTAGATGTTTATGGGTAGTGTTGTGTTTTGTGGATACAGTAAGGGGTAAGGGAGGGGCAATGTAGGTTACCTGGTGGGGGGGGGGGGGCGTACGGTAGGAACGTACCTGTCTCACCTGGTTCCCATGTGCCCCCAGTGTGCATTACCTTATACTGCATGCACTTTTGCGCCTTTATCCACCTTACTCACTTGTCTTTTCTTTTGTCTCCCACCTCCGAGGATCTGGCTTTGGGGCAGAGAGAGAGGAGAGAGAGGCGCTGGCTCCGCAGTTGTGGGCCTGTACTTTCGCTGCTTGCTGCCTGGATCGATACACCATATGGACCGCAATTTTTGTGGCCGCCCACAATGGACCGCAGTTCTTTTGCGGGCAAGCACCACCCGTTGATGGACCTCTGGGTCAACGTGGCACCTATGCCATACAGGTGAACCACTTATAGTTGGCCCCCCTGACGGCCACAGTTTAGAAATGGACGCGGTTGGCGCCTTTCTTTATTTCTAAAGAAGCCAGAAGGCCAAGTACACCACATGAAGGCAAGACCAGCGGCAGAACATCGGCCGGCTGCGACACCACCGGTGACTATGAACACTTTATTGGTGCACCGGATGGTGCTGACTGTATGTATGGGGTGGTGCTTTTGGTGCTTGGATGGGGTGCTCTGCACATTATTAAAGGCCGTAGGGCCACAGGGCACTCGTGGGTTGGTGTATCGATGCTGGCATGCGTGCTCTCTCTCTATGCATAACATCTGCATGTGTTCCTCAAAGAACAGGTCCTGGATCGTAGTGTAAATATCAGTCTTGTGTAAATAATGCTCCCTACCGGCTGTATGTTTAGTTTGAGGATTCTTTCCGCGATTCGGTTATCCTGTGGGTGTGTTTCTGTGAGGAGAAGGGTGCAACGTCGCAGGGGGACATATTTACTCATTTGTGAACATCTGTAAAACTGTCGCACTCAGGGTTGAGTTAATATTAGAGGGAACTACATCTGAGTGCCACACTAAAGTAAGTAAAAATTTATCGGGTCGGGACGCCCCGAGGTAGAGAAGGGTGCAATGTTGCGGATATGAGATTGGCCTCCATCCATATCCACTTGTAAATATTCCCCTATTTCCCCAATACTTCCCAACTATCCCCAATCCCCCATTCCCTAGTCCCATTGTCTGTAAACAACACTCTGTAGACCCGACCTTCCCCTATTTCCCCCATTAAATGTCGCATCCAGGTCCACCGCATCTCACGTAGACAACTATAGGACATCTTGCTAGTTATTCTTAGTCTATGTCAGTTAAGGACTCGTTTCCATTAATTCTGACTCTTCGTTGCACCAGAATGTGATTGTATGGCACCGTTAGAAAGTTTAGGACCTCCCAATACCTCCCCGCAGCTCTTCCTCATGGTACAACAACAACAACAACAACAGCGGCGGCGGCGCGGGGAGTGTGCGTCCTCACTCCGGCTTGGTTAGCCGCCATTGAACATGTGCTCCGACGGGGTTACCACGCAGGGGCTCGCTGTCAGCTCCTCGTCAAGGGCGGAGCCCGGTAACCCCCTGCACCCAATAGAAGCGGCGGACCGATTCCATCTGGGGCGGAGCCAACGAGCCGAGAGCGTGTCACTCCCCGCTGTGCATGCGCAGGAAGAGGGAGGTGACGTCAGATGCGCCCTCAGCTTGGAGAGAGAAGACGCCACCTCCGAGCGCTGAAATACCTCCCCGCATCTCTGGACCGGACCGCGTTTGATTCTGCCCCTGAGCCAAGGTGCACCTTGTGCTATCGACTGCCTGTCCTTCCCTGCCATCAATCCCCGTGTAAGTCAGTCTTGTCCCGTTTGTCTGTGGTCTGTCGGGGATAGATAAGACTGTGTCTAAGTGCCCATCTTTTCTGTGCTTTACCTCTTACCTTGTAATCTACCCCTTTTCTGCATCACCAATTATATCCTCCTCCGGAGGTCTTGAGAACTGTACCCCCTTGTGTCGTTTCATTTATCCCAGCCGTTGTGTCCTTTCCTTCATTGATTTAGCGTAGCGCGATTCGGCCAACGTTCGAGTGGAATCGGGTGAGTTGGGCGGGATCGGGTTCTAATCGGGGAGTAACTGTTCGGACGCGGTAATACCAAACCGCTCGGTAAACTAACATCTTTAATCCGCGTCTGTAACAATATATATATATATATATATATATATATATATATATATATATATATATATATATATATATATATATATATATATATATATATATATATATATATATATATATACAGACTTGGCATTTAATATGGAATTTTTTTTCTTGACTTGGGGTTACTTTCTGAATTCAGTATATCAATCTGGTGAGTTTCTTTTACCCTTCGGTGATGTCTTTGTTGAAAGAACCATGTCACTGATTGTCTTTCGCAGCAAGAAGTCAATAACGGGATTATATCACAGGTGGCGTGACAAAATGTAAGGACAGGTACATTTGACGATTGGCTTCACAATCGGGTATATAAGGGTTGTTGCGTTCTGTATTAGTGGAAAACAACTGCTGCACGTCTACAAAAGTTATTGCGGCTTCCTCTGGAGATGTTCCGTCAACTTGACAATGCTGTTTGTCATGGAGTGGTGGCTTTACGAAATTCTGGCATGAAACAGCGTGCTATTGCTCGGCAGTATGGCATCACTCAAGGTCAGGTATCAAAGATCCTGAAACGAAATGCTCAGGGGGGTGTCCCTAATCCAATACAGAGGCCAGGACGTCCACGCAGAACCACAAGGAGAGATGATCGCCAGCTGCACCGGTTAGTCTGCAATGGCCATACCAAGTCAGCTAATCGGCTTAGGGCTGAGTGGCAGCAACTGACAAATGTGCCTGTATCGAGAAGGCTAGTCAACCAATGACTGGTTCAAGCAGGCTATCGTGCCAGGCATCCCCTGAGAAAGCCACGCCTGACCAGACAACACAGCCAGCGCCGATTGCAGTGGGCCAGAGAGCACCGTCAATGGCAGTCAGGACACTGGAATCACGTGACCTTCAGTGACGAGTCTAGATTTCTGGTCTATCATCAAGATGGCCGCGTCCGAGTGCACAGACAAGTGCATGAAGCCCACAACGAAGATTGTATAGTGCCAAGAGTCCAAGCTGGAGGTGGTGGGGTGACCGTTTGGGCTGCTTTTCACGCAGGGGGAAAAACTGACCTGGTTGTTCTGAATGGAAACCTGAACCAGTTCAAGTACAGGGTCATTCTGGAAGAAACATTGCTTCCATTTGCTTGGGCAGCCTTTCGAGGAAACTTTGTCTTCCAAGATGACAATGCACAGCCTCATCGTGCTCGCATGATCCAACACTTTCTTGCTGACCGTGGTGTAGAGCATATGGAGTGGCCTGCCATGTCCCCGGATATGAATCCGATAGAGAACTTGTGGGCAGAATTAACGCGTCAAATCGACAACTTGGACCAGCAGCCGACCTCTGTGCGTGAATTGCAGCAGGCTATTGTCACTGCATGGCAAGCGATTCCTGTCCAAACCTTGGCAAATCTCGTGAACAGCATGCCTCGACGTGTACGTGCTCTCCTGAATGCTCGTGGGGGTTACACGAAGTACTGAACTGTAATTTTACTGTCCGTAATCCCAGTCATAATTTAACTTTTGTTTTTGTTGAAATTTATTTTGGCTAATGTGCAAAATAAAGAGATACTTCTGGAAAACGTACAGAAGTTTAACACAGTACTGTCCATGAATTGAGTTCGATATCAGTTTACATCACTTTCAAGGATCAATTTATTTGTTTCGAAATGTCAAATGTGGTTTTTGTTTCTTTTAAAGGTCACATTAACAAAATCTAGAATAATTTCAACATAATTCCAATGAACTTTTGGTTCTAAGTCATCTTGAAAAGTAAGTTCACCCCCACAAAAAAAATATTCCATATTAAATGCCAAGTCTGTATATATATATATATATATATATATATATATATATATATATATATATATATATATATATATATATATATATATATATATATATATATATATATATATATATATATATATATATATATAATGTATATATTGTTACGGTTTTCTGCCGCCCTTCCTACCCTTACCAAGGGGAGATCAAGCCCCTTGTTCTTTCTGGGCCGGCGTAACCGAGACTTGAAACGCCCCTTCCGGGCAAACGCAAGGTAGGGTTTCGGGACAAGTCTCACACGTACCTAAATACCTGCGCCGCCATGGAAGCGGGGAACCAAGCCTCGCACGAGCCACGTGTAATTTGGGTACACCGAGCGGATTGCGTACCATGTGGTCCGTGCAGTTACCGTTAGTATTGGGACCCGATTCGAGCGGTTCTATTCGTACCACGCTTAGTCAATGATGGAAGGGACGAAATGGTCGAATAAAGGAATAACAGGATTTAATTATTATTTACACTTATATGTACAATTTGGTAGAAGACAGACACAGCGCAGCCTTATACAGTCTTACGCTTATACCCAGACACGGGCCCGATCACACTCACAAAGGGGAAATGCAGGCAGGATGAGGTTCCCACACTGCCTTGGTCGTCCAGGAATGGCGTCGTCGCCCGGTGTGGCTCTCCACGGTCCCAGCACGTCCCGCGATGAAGGCAAGCAGGTGGTGGAAAGGATCCTCGTAGCGCGTCTCTCGAACAAAGGGGCAGATGAGGCAGGAAGGTGGGAGGGAATGTACGCATCTCTCGGCGGCTTTCCACAGCACGTTGAGTCACCGGCACGCTATCACTCGCGTAACCCAATGCAATAGAGGCTCGGCCTTAAGCTCAACCGAGTGTCACTTTAATACGAGCGCTTATACTTGGTTCATGCGCGACTTTTCTCCGAACTCGTAACTCTCATCAATACGCACCTCTCCAATAGCTCAATGCACAAGCTCACATCGCCCCGAACTGCTCGAACTCAACTGCCAACTCCCTCGTGGGGGATTTGCGCAACGGGTTATATGGACACGCCCTGAGCCCTCTCGAACGTTCCAACCACGCCCTGTGAAGCATTGCCGCAGCCACTCCCTTTGAGCCCTGAATGGCAGCTTGCGCTTACCGTCAGCTTCTCTGCCGCCCTCAATCGGTCCCTGCTCGATTTGCCAGGCCTGCCTCGTGTTAATTCTCGTCAAAAAGCCAAAGGCAGCATAAGGAGGCATAAGGCAATGGAGGCGGCATCAGGCAAAGAAAGCAACGGGAAGGACCTACTCTCATTATTCTACTCAACGCAAAACTAACACAGGAAAAGGACTATGCTCACAAATACTCGGCAGTATGGCATTTAACCGGCAATACGGCAGTATGAAGAGATAACTGAACTATTGTGAGGCTACATGTTGTTGTGTGACTAAACTATGAGGGGGAAATTTAACCTTTATTGTACAAAACTCAAAACCGCAACAATATATATTGTCGTGTGACTTCTCTCAGTTAAAACCGCAAGCGTCACGGATAGCGATCGAGCGTTACTTCGAGGCGACGATCAAATACGGACTCACTATACACGCGCGGGAAGAGGAAAGAAGAAGAAGAAGCTGGAAGAGTTTACCTGTTGGTCCCGCGAGGCATCCTTCAATCCTGTGGGAATTAACTCACACAAAAACGGATGGTAAAGCTTACAAAAATAAACAGGTTTATTACCACGGATGCCGATAATACAAAATAAAATGCGTGATAATTAATGTCCTATTTGGAGCGCTCCCACACTAGACGCATAAAACACACAAGGGAATATATATGAAAAATAAAGGCCGTGCGTGTGTTTGTGTGTTGGCTTAGCTCGATCAGATGACGTATCTCGAGAAGACCCGTCTCAGGCCCGTTGGCGGGAAGAAGGCCTCAACGCGCCCTTGTTCACTCGGCCTTGATAAGGCCTCCCACGTGGCCCATCTGCGCCCCCCTCCAGGCAGGTCGCGTGAGTGAGTGAACGATCTGCAGCTCCCTTCGTTCCCTGGACGGACTTCGCACTTTGCGCTCTCCTCCTCATGCCATCGGTCGGTGGCCAATCAGTACATCACTTCCTTCCACCTTCCTTCCACCAATCCGAGGGAAGCTTCTTGCCCATCCTCTCTATTTGTGGTGTCTCGTCCAATCGCTGCCCCTCCTGGCATGTCTATTGCCTGCTTGCTCGATGTTTTATCGCCATGTGGTGTAATGCGTGGGCGCTTCCTGCCTGTACTTCTGGTGAGTTTCATTGTGGGGGGGGGGGTGGGGGGGGGGGGGAGGGTTAATTAGTTTGTGTGTGCTGTTGGGCCTGTCTATAGTGTCTATGGTGCAGTGCTATATGGGACAATGGATGTATCACAAGGTCTCACACACAGGGGAATTAACATAATCCCTACTCTATTTAACACAAGGATCATCCTTGCATGATCACAAAGATACACTTACAGGAACAAACCGCCTAAACAAACTTATTACATGTGGGGTTCCTTATCATGATAATCGGAGCATGATACCTACACAGATCTACCTAATCTATATATCACTTTACCCCAAAATTCATAACAATATATAACAATATATATATATATATACATATATATATATATATATATATTGTTACGGATCGCGGTTAGATGTTATTTCGACCGAGCGGTGGTGTATTACCGCGACCTAACAGTTATTCCCCGACTAGACCCCGATTCCACCCAGACGTTGACCAAATCACGCTATGCTAAATCAATGATGGAAAGGACACAACGACTGGGATAGATGAAACGACGCAAGGGGTACAGTTCTCAAGACCTCCGGAGGAGGGTATAATTACAGTGGTGGAGAAAAGGGGGTAGATTACACGGTAGTGAGGTAAAGACACAGAAGAGATAGGCACTTAATTACAGTCTTATCTTATCCCAGACAGACCACAGACAAACGGAACAAGGCTGACTTACACAGGGATTGATGGCAGGAAGGACAGGTAGTTCGATAGCACAAGGTGCACCTTGGCTCGGGGACAGGATCAAGCACGGTCCAAGAGATGCAGGGAGGCCTCACAGCGCTCGGAGGTGGCGTCTTTCTTTCTCCAAGCTCAGCGCGCATCTGACGTCACCTCCCTCTTCCTGCGCATGCTCAGCGGGGAGTGACACGCCCTCGGCTGGTTGGCTCCGCCCCAGATGGGACCGGTCCGCCGCTCCCATTGGGTGCGAGGGTTACCGGGCTCCACCCTTGACGAGGAGCTGACAGGGAGCCCCTATTTGGTAACCCCGTCGAGCACATGTTCGATGGCGGCTCGCTGGGAAGGCCTCATGCCCTCCCAACACCCCCTACCAACCAAGCCGGAGTGAGGACGCGCACTCCCTGTGCACGCTGCCGCCGTGCTGTTGTTGTTGTTGTTGTTTCTGAACCGTGAGGAAGAGCTGCGGGGAGGTATTGGGAGGTCCTAAACTTCCTAACGGTGCCATACAATCACATTCTGGTGCAACGAAGGGTCAGAATTAATGGAAACGAATCCTTAACTGACATAGACTAAGAATAACTAGCAAGATGTCCTATAGTTGTCTACGTGAGATGCGGTGGACCTGGGCACGACATTTAATGGGGGAAATAGGGGGAGGTCGGGTCTACAGAGTGTTGTTTACAGAAAATGGGACTAGGGAATGGGGGATTGGGGATAGTTGGGAAGTATTGAGGAAATAGGGGAATATTTACAAGCGGATATGGATGGATGCAAATCCCATATCCGCAACATTGCACCCTTCTCTACCTCAGGGCGTCCCGACCCGATAAATTTTTACCTACTTTAGTGTGGCACTCAGATGTAGTTCCCTCTACTATTAACTCAACCCTGAGTGCGACAGTTTTACAGATGTTCACAAATAAGTAAATATGTCCCCCTGCGACGTTGCACCCTTCTCCTAACAGAAACACACCCACAGGATAACCGAATCGCGGAAAGCATCCTCAAACTAAACATACAGCCGGTAGGGAGCATCATTTATACAAGACTGATATTTACACTACGATCCAGGACCTGTTCTTTGAGGAACACATGCAGATGTTATGCATAGAGAGAGCACGCATGCCAGCATCGATACACCAACCCACGAGTGCCCTGTGGCCCTACGGCCTTTAATAATGTGCAGAGCACCCCGTCCAAGCACCAAAAGCACCACCCCATTATGCAGTCAGCACCATCCGGTGCACCAATAAAGTGTTCAATAATAAATGCACAATCAAGTGTCCATGGTCACCGGTGGTGTCGCAGCCGGCCGATGTTCTGCCGCTGGTCTTGCCTTCATGGAGTGCACTTGGCCTTCTGGCTTCTTTAGAAATAAAGAAAGGCGCCAACCGCGTCCATTTCTAAATTGTGGCCGTCAGGGGGGCCAACTAAAAGTGGTTCACCTGTATGGCATAGGTGCCACGTTGACCCAGAGGTCCATCCACGGGTGGTGCTTGCCCGCAAAAGAACTGCGGTCCATGGTGGGCGGCCACAAAAATTGCGGTCCATATGGTGTATCGATCCAGGCAGCAAGCAGCGGAAGTACAGGTCCACAACTGCGGAGCCAGCACCTCTCTCTCCTCTCTCTCTGCCCCAAAGCCAGATCCTCGGAGGTGGGAGACAAAAGAAGACAAGTGAGTAAGGTGGTAAGGGCGCAAAAGTGCACGCAATACAAGGTAATGCACACTGGGGGCACATGGGAACCAGGTGAGACAGGTACGTTCCTACCGTACGCCCCCCCCCCCACCAGGTAACCTACATTGCCCCTCCCTTACCCCTTACTGTATCCACAAAACACAACACTACCCATAAACATCTACTTTACACATCAACAAACGTCCCTACTGTCTTCCCCGTTCCTCCCATAAACCAAATTCGTCTTCTCTCCCTCCTAACCAATCAAATTTGCCATTTCCAACTCTCATCAAAATTTGCCATCTCCAACTCATCATCAGTCCCTCCTAAGGAGGGAGAGATGGAATCACCCCAATGTCTTATCCACGTCGTGATGCGTCTCACAAATCCACACAGCAATTCTCCTTTCCTGCAACACAGAACAAAGGAACACAGGTGTGGAGTCATCATCATCACCTCAGGTAAGTGGCTGCGTATGGTGCGACAGGTTCATCAATCCTAACTATTTCCTAAATGACTTTAACAACTTTACATTACCCGGGGTCTTTCCCTGCCAATCCATTGGCCAACTTACACTATGGGTTCTAAAAACCAATTCCCATTGACCAAACTGTGGTGCTTCTCAAGTTGGGGTCTCACTCCCCCGATTCATCACTCGGTGCCTCCGCACAATTTCGGTGGCTGGGTCGTGTGACGCTCCCAGCTGGTCCGCCCACCTGCACACCTCCACCACTGTTGTTGCCTACCGAGCTCACCTGCTCCTCACCCTAACCTAACTAACTGGGAAGGCCCTCTCGCACTCTCACCCCCTCAGTGCCCTCTCTGGCACGGGCTGCCCGATCCACACCCGGGATCCTCAGGCACCCACTGACACTAACGGCTCCCAGAGCCCACCTGCGGCCTCACCTGGCCGACATCTAACAGTGGCGGAGTGCCCAACCATTCACACTCATACTAACAGGCCACACGACCAGCCAATTTCACCACACCAATGCACCCATCCACAATACCATTCTGCATCCGCACCACAAATGCCAATATCCAACCACAATTTACCTATACCTTCTAACTATTCTTTAAACTACCCTCCCCGGGTACTCGTGAAAAGGGGTCCACTCTTCCCCCATCCACACCTTCGCACCATGCACACCACTCCGTACCACTTACTCCAACTCTCTCCACACCACTCATTCTCTGCTCCATATATTCCACACACCTGTACTTGCACACCTGTGCTCTCATACTTGGTGCCGCCTGCACCCTTCTCTCCCCCAAGCGCATTCGCGCTGATCCACAACACTCACTACTCATACACTGCTCCACACACCTGTCCAGTTCTCACACAGCATCATCTCATCTAACTACTCCCCTCTGAAACTTGCGCTTCCCAGTCGTCCCTTTAAACTATTGCGCTCCCTCGTCATTATCATCCACTCTAATCTACCTGCGTCCCCTCTACAGGTATCCTTGTCACTAACTAACCTTAACGTTACCTAATGTCATCTTCGCTAGATCCCTACACACAATATCCTAACCCACCCGGGCTAGTTTTCACTGCCATACACCCCATAATCTATAGTGCATTTGCCCCACTTCATGGGAAGGGTGGCAGGGATGCCACCCTTACCCACCGGGCCCATCGCTCATCAATCCCCCAGTCCTCTGGCACTAATAAGCCCCCCTTATTCAGAGGTACTGGGTCCCGCCTCAGCATCTAAAGCCGAGGCAATCCACGGGGGCGCCTGCTCGCCGGTGTAAGGCCTTATCCGGTCGGCGTGGACGATCCGAGGGAGGGCTCGTGGCCCCAGTTTGATTTTTACTACCACATCACAGATTTGCGACAGGACGACCCCCGGGCCTTGCCAGGGAGAGGTGAGTTTCGGGCACCTACCCTTCCTCCTCCGGGGATTGAAGAACCAAATCTTCATCCCCGGAGTGTACTGACTCCCCTGGCTCCGGTGGTCGTACCTGCGCTTCATCTTCTCCCCCGCCAGATGGAGTTGGCGGCGGGCGAAGGCATGGACTAGCTCCATGCCTTCCTCTAGGTGACGGGCGTACCCCTCCCTCGGCGGGTTAACCACTGTGTCTGGCACGGGACCGCATAGCAAGTCGGCGGGAGCCCGTAACTCCCGCCCATACATAAGCAACGCTGGACTGCATGCGGTGGCCCCGTGCTGGCTGGTTCGGTAGGCCATGAGCAAATAAGGGAGATGTTCGTCCCAGTCATCCTGACGGGTGGCGGTGAACAGTGCCAGTTGTTGGATTAAAGTTCGGTTAAATCTTTCCACCATCCCGTCAGATTGAGGTCTTAAAGGCGTTGTTCTTGTTTTCCGAATTGACAGGAGACTGCACACATCTTTTAGCAATTTGCTCTCAAAATTTCGTCCCTGGTCGGTGTGCAACTCCTGTGGAATCCCATGCCGGCACACAAATCCTTCCACGAAGGCCTGCGCTACCACCCCTGCTTCTTGGTTGGGGAGGGCGTAGGCCTCCGGCCACTTGGTGAAGTAGTCCATCACAACGAGGATGTACTTATTACCTAGGCGGGTGCGGGGTAGTGGGCCTAGGATATCCATGGCCACCCGCTCTAGGGGGGCCCCCACCTGGTGTAATTGAAGGGGGGCCCTCATCCTCCGTGCTGGTCCCTTTTTGGCAGTACAGGCGTCGCATCTCCGACACCAGTCCTGTATGTCGCGCCCCATATTCACCCAATAAAACCTCCGGCATACCTGCGATATCGTCTTTGTCCTGCCCAAATGGCCACCGGGGCGGGTACCATGCACCTGTTGCAATATATCGGTCTTAAATTTATTTGGGACTACCACCAGCCAGGAAGTTTTATCAGAGGGAACCTCCACCCACTTGCTATACAAGATGTTATCCTTCAATTCCAGGGTTTTCCACTGAGCCCAATATGCCTTGGTCTGTGCCCCGAGGGGGGTGACCTCTTCCCCATTAGGTCTTTGCCCCAATCTCACCCATTCATGCACCGGCCCCAGTACGGGGTCCTCCCGCTGGGCTGCGCTCCAAGCCAAAGTTCCGAATTCCTCATCTGCGGTTAGTGGCAAAATTGGCCCTCTCACCCGGGTTGCACGGACAACGAGGGTCGGGTCCGAATCGCCCAATTGTTCCCTCTCCTCGTGTCTCGCACAAAATTTGCAGTTTTCCCCCAGACAAGGACGCCGAGAGAGTGCGTCCGCATTACCATGGGCCTTCCCGGCCCTATGGGCCACATCAAAATCGTACTGCTGCAACTTTTCCAACCACCGTGCAATTTGGCCCTCCGGTTCCTTGAACCGAAGGAGCCATTGCAAGGAGGAATGGTCAGTTCTAACCAAAAATTTCCGCCCGTACAAGTACGGGTGGAAATGGTTCATGGCAGCCAGCATAGCCAATAACTCTTTGCGAGTGACACAATAATTTCGCTCGGGCCTACTTAAGGCCCGACTATAGTAACCAATCACTCTCTCCACGCCCTCCTGTGTCTGAGACAAAACTGCGCCCAAACCTTCCTGGCTCGCATCCGTGTCCAGGGTAAATGCCCCGTTGCTAGTGGGGTAAGCTAGAAGGGGTGCGGATGTTAGACACCCCTTCAATTTTTGGAAGGCCTCGTGGCACTCCCTTGTCCAATTAAATCTCGTCCCCTTCTCCTTAAGGCGGTGAAGGGGCCGAGCCAACTCCGCAAATTTCGCCACGAAGCGCCGGTAGTAGGAGCAGAGTCCCAAAAATCCCCGCACCTCTTTGATGGTACGTGGTGCGGGCCACTCCTCTACCGCTTTAATTTTGTCTGGGTCCGTTTTTACCCCCTCGCAACCGATGACGTGGCCTAAATAGGCCACCTCCTTGGCAAACAAGGTGCACTTACTGGGGCTCAGTTTCAACCCTGCCTGTCTGAGGCACCTAAACACCTGGTCCAAATTAGCTACTGCCTGGGGGAACGTTTTGGCATGTACTAGGACGTCATCCAGGTACACCAGGCATGATTGCCATGGCATGCCGCCTAGTACATGTTCCATCAATCTTTCAAAGGTGGCGGGGGCGTTACACAAACCAAACGGCATCACAGTAAACTGATACAGTCCCTTACCTGTGGAAAATGCCGTTTTCTCCTTCCCTGCCCTATCCATCTCCACCTGCCAATACCCACTCTTGAGGTCCAAAGTTGAGAACCAATTTGAGCCCGCAACGGCATCGAGGGTGTCATCAATCCTTGGCAGGGGATATGAGTCCTTGAGTGTCACGTTGTTTAGCTGGCGATAGTCCACGCAGAACCGCGTGGTCCCATCCTTCTTTTTGACCAGCACAACAGGTGACATCCAAGGACTTCCCGAGGGCTCGATCACGCCTGCATCGAGCATTTTTTCAACCTGCTCGTCAGCTTCCGCCCTCTTGCTCCAAGGGAGCCGTCGGGCGGCCTAACGAATAGGCCGGGCCTCACCGGTGTGGATCTGATGTTTCACCAGGCCCGTACGTCCAATATCCTCGGTGGACAGGGAGAAGAGGTCCAAATGGGACCCAACCAGTTTGTGTAAGGCCTCCCTCTGGGTACCTCCCAACTCTACGCTACTACGATTTACCATCTCGCAAATGGGATCGGGCCAATTCCTACTTCTTATTGAAGGCTCCCCCCGGGGCCGGCTCGGCTGGACGTTCTCGCCCCTCACTGTCGCGACTTCCTCAACTGGGGTGCAGCCAGCTACCCTCGTGCCCCTTACTATAGTGCGTGGTTCTGTACTTATATTTATTACTCGGACGGCCACTACCGGTCCGTCCGTTTTTACAAGGGTGCGGCCCACGATTAAACCCGGTATGGACTGCGCTGCCACCGGTTCGACCAGGCCGCAGGACTCCTGCCATGTTGGGCGAGCTGCCCATCGGGCCGGCACTATCGCCTCGGCCCTTGGAGGAATGGTCACGGCCTCGGAAGCCTCCAGCTCCGCTCTCTCGGCCGTGCTCACTCCCCCTAACGGCAGCTCTTCTACTCCCACCTGCAGGATCCCCCGGCACAAGTCGATTTTACAACCGCTGGCAGTCAACAAATCCAACCCTATTAAACATGGGTCGCACACCTCCGCCACCCAAACATCTATCTCCCTCCTTACCGACCCTAACTTGAGGGTCACAGAACCACGCCCTATGATCGGGGCCGTCACCCCGGTAGCAAGTTGCAAACTATAATTTTGCAGGCGCTGGATCTTATCCCAGCCACCTGCGCTCGAATCAAGGACCACAGGGCTGATGATCGTGGCGCTAGCTCCTGTGTCCACTACGGCGTCTACCCCCACGCCGGCAATTTTGCATCTGATTGTCAGGCTACCGGTTCCAATTTGGCCACAATAAATGACCTGTCGCGTCAATGAGGGCTCTCCTCCATCCTCTTCTGCCGAACACCGCCCTACGTGCCCGACACCTTCTAGTTTCCCGGGGTCTGGCGGGGGGGTGTCTGGGATCGGCTAACCCGCTCCCCCCTGGGCGGAGTTGAGGACCTCAACCGCCGGGGATCATCCCGGCGCGTGGCTCGACAGTGCCGCGCCAGGTGACCCAGACGGTTGCAAGTATAGCACCTCACCTGATAAGGTGCTTGTCTCCGGAATTCCAAATTTCCCCCCCTGAAGGTCCGAATTGGATTACCCGCTCGTGGTCCACCGCGGGCCACCTCCGGGGCCGCCTGTCATGGTCCAGGTCCCGCCAGGCGCTGGTCCACCAGCCTCCGGACCATGCCCGCCAGGTCAGGACTCACGTCGGGGGCGGGCCCCCTAAGGGGTTCGCCCTCCATCGGGGGTCCCACCTGGCGGACCGCCATTGCGTGACGCTCGCTCCCCCGGGCCAGGGGCCTCGCTGCTTCCCAACGGGCTGCAGCGTCAGCCGCCTGGCTCAGAGTCTGCGGGCGCCACATGGCGAGCTGTTGCCGGAGCTCAATATCCGGGAGGGCCTGGATAAAATGGTCCAGCGCCAGGCTTTCCCGGGAATCCGCTGCCATGTTAGCATGTGCGATCCCCACTGCACGGCGAATGTCGTGGGCAAGTTCCCCGATGGCTTCCTGGGGCTTGCGTTTTCGCAGCGCGAGCTGAGCTTTAACAAGCTCGCTCTGCTGTTCAATGCCGAATCGATTAATTAGGGTGTCGCGGAGGGCTGGCAGGGTGAGAGCACCCGGTGGTAATGCCGTCAGCACCTCCGCCGCCGCGCCGCGCAATGTGGCCACCAGGTGTACTCCACCTTCGTCCTCACCCCAACCGTTGCCCTTACACACACAGTCAAACTGCGCCAGGTACGCGCGTAGATCACTCTTGCCGTCATACGGCGCGAGTGGGACCTTGTGGGACCACCTCGTATGCGAGTCGTTGCCCGCCTGCCGGACCCCGTGCGTCGCCCCTTGCGGGGTCAGCGCGGGGCCGAACCGGCCGGGCCCCCACAGTACATTACCCCCAAGGGGCTCCCGTGCCTCCCCTGTCCCTCTAAAAACTACCCCTGTTGGTGTCGATGCATGGGTCACACTCCGCAACCCGCTACCCATTCCATACCACAACCTTGCTCACTCACACCTCGCACCTCTCCCATCACCGGACCCTATCGCTCGCACCCTCGCTCCATACCCTCCGGACCAGCCATACACCTCACTCTTGGCCTCTCACGAACATCCGGGTCCATCTCGACCCCCAAGCTTATTAAATCACCTGGCGCATCATACGCACGACCATATTGGTCACCACTTACACCGGGTCCTCTTTCTCTTCGCTTCTCCTCCATCACCTGCGAATCCCTCATCCGGTTAATGAGCACATCATCACGATCCGAACACAGACTTTGGACCAATTCTTTTACTTCCTCCTTTATCTCTTTCTTATCCTCTCTCCGTCGCTTCTTAATTTCGCTCACCCCTTCTTCCACTTCTTCTAATTTCTGCTTCACCTCCTTCATCTCCTCGTGCGCCCCCTTAAGTTCTTCCTCTAACTCCACCTTATTTTTTTCTATGTGCTCCCGCACCTCCCGCTCTTTAACCTCCATCACCTCTACCACCTTGTTCATTTTCCTCGTCAGGTCCTCATGTACCGTCTGACACTCTTTTTTAATTACCCCTACTTCCTTTTTCATCTCCTTCTGTGTCGATTTAAAACCCTCTATTACCGCTGTGTTCTTCTTTACCTGGTCCCCCAACTCCTTTTGTCCCACTGTTAGTTGTTCTACTCCCAGCGTCAACTCCTCTATACCACCTTGCAATTTCACAGTCCCCTTTCTCACCTCCTTCTCCATGCGCTCCTTACAGTGCCTCACCTCCTCGCGCACTCCTCCGTCCTCCTCACTCACACCTCTTCTGATCTCCTCTCCCATCACTTGCATCTCCTGCCCAGATGCCACCCTCATCTGCTCCATTTCCTCCCTGTGAGCATCCAATTTAGTTTCTACCCCCATTCTGACCCCCTCTATCTGCTGCCCCATTTTTTAAACTTCCCTTTCCGCTTGGTCCCTCATGTCCCTCAATTTGCCTTCCATACTGTTTTCTAACCCCTCTAACCCCTTTTTCATCCCTTCCATTTGATTCTCTTGAGCGGCCATTCTGTTTTCTACCCCCGTTAACCCCCCCTGTATTTCCCCTAATCTATTGTCTAATCCCTCAAATTTGTTGTCTAGTCCCTCAAATTTGTTTCCTAATCCCTCTATTCTACTCCCTAACCCTCCGATCTGGGCCCCCATGTCCTCCCTCAATTTCTCGCTATTGGACCCCATCCTTTGTTCTAACCGTTGGCTATTGGCCCCCATGTCCTCCCTCAATTTCTCGCTATTGTACCCCATGTCATTCCTTAATTGCTTGCCCATTCTTTGTTCCAATTGTTCGCTATTCTGGGCCAACAGGGCCCCTATTTGCGCCATGAGGACCTGCATCTCCATCGGCGGCACGGGTACAGCTACCGCAATCCCCATGCCGCCATTTTGCGAACCTGCCGCCCTCACTGCTTCGCTCTCCTCATGTCCCTCAATTTGGTCCTGGATCGACCCTGCCTCACTCTCCTCTACCGGAACCCAGCCGTCTTGATCTGCCATAGCGCGACTTTCAAAATTCGGGGTTTTTTTTGTAAAACAAAATCAAATTTCGGTGACTTTATAATTTTGACCAAATTTTTTTCTAGATGTTTTAAAAAAAAATTTGGTTCGGGCCTCGAATCTCACTCCTCGACACCAATTGTTACGGATCGCGGTTAGATGTTATTTCGACCGAGCGGTGGTGTATTACCGCGACCTAACAGTTATTCCCCGACTAGACCCCAATTCCACCCAGACGTTGACCAAATCGCGCTATGCTAAATCAATGATGGAAAGGATACAACGACTGGGATAGATGAAACGACGCAAGGGGTACAGTTCTCAAGACCTCCGGAGGAGGGTATAATTACAGTGGTGGAGAAAAGGGGGTAGATTACACGGTAGTGAGGTAAAGACACAGAAGAGATAGGCACTTAATTACAGTCTTATCTTATCCCAGACAGACCACAGACAAACGGAACAAGGCTGACTTACACAGGGATTGATGGCAGGAAGGACAGGTAGTTCGATAGCACAAGGTGCACCTTGGCTCGGGGACAGGATCAAGCACGGTCCAAGAGATGCAGGGAGGCCTCACAGCGCTCGGAGGTGGCGTCTTTCTTTCTCCAAGCTCAGCGCGCATCTGACGTCACCTCCCTCTTCCTGCGCATGCTCAGCGGGGAGTGACACGCCCTCGGCTGGTTGGCAGATGGATCTGGATCTGGATCTCCCCAGATGGGACCGGTCCGCCGCTCCCATTGGGTGCGGGGGTTACCGGGCTCCGCCCTTGACGAGGAGCCGACAGGGAGCCCCTATTTGGTAACCCCGTCGAGCACATGTTCGATGGCGGCTCGCTGGGAAGGCCTCATGCCCTCCCAACACCCCCTACCAACCAAGCCGGAGTGAGGACGCGCACTCCCTGTGCACGCCGCCGCCGTGCTGTTGTTTCTGAACCGTGAGGAAGAGCTGCGGGGAGGTATTGGGAGGTCCTAAACTTCCTAACGGTGCCATACAATCACATTCTGGTGCAACAAAGGGTCAGAATTAATGGAAACGAATCCTTAACTGACATAGACTAAGAATAACTAGCAAGATGTCCTGTAGTTGTCTACGTGAGATGCGGTGGACCTGGGCACGACATTTAATGGGGGAAATAGGGGGAGGTCGGGTCTACAGAGTGTTGTTTACAGAAAATGGAACTAGGGAATGGGGGATTGGGGATAGTGGGGAAGTATTGAGGAAATAGGGGAATATTTACAAGCGGATATGGATGGATGCAAATCCCATATCCGCAACAATATATATATATATATATATATATATATATATATATATATATATATATATATATATATCTAACGTATATGGTGCAGGAATATCCCATATGTTTACAGGCCTGTGGCAACTGCTCGGCACAGACCTGTGAAAAACACTTTAGTTTGGCCATCTTTGGGCTTTCGATCCAGTATGTGGTTGTAGCTGTTGAGAGTGGCTGCGTCATGTCTGGAGGCTTCCGTCAATGCAATAATACACACATTTCCACCCAACACAACATAGTAGAATACATCGCAACTGGTAGCCTGACAGATTTTATTTTGTGCAATTGGAGGATATTAAGGTATACAGTCACGTGAAAAAGTAAGTACACCCCATGTAAGGTTTTGACTTTTTCACCATATTTCAACATACAGCTATTTGATCCTCATTTCAACAATATTGATAGATAAACGTGATATAATATAACAAATATCATGAAACATTTACATTTTGTAGTCCATTGTATAATTTAAATAAACATAAATGCAAATTTCGCATGTGGAAAAAGTAAGTACATTAGTACACCCCTACATTTATCACTACTTCAAATACCTAAAATTAGAATCAGGTGCACCAGCTCAGGTGCAAATGATTAGAACATCGTTAGAGAGGATCTTGGAGGAACCTGTCTTATTTAAACCTCAGACATTTCGTTTGGTTTGCTCTTTGTTGTTGAAGTGTGCGGCGTCACCATGCCTAGATCAAAAGAGCTCTCTGAGGCCTTCAGAAAGAAGGTTATAGATGCCTACGAGTCTGGGAAGGGATTTAAAAAGATCTCCAAACAATTTGAAATCAATCATTCGACTGTCCAGAAGATCATCTACAAGTGGAGAAGATTCCAAACAACTGCCAACTTGTTCAGGCCAGGCCGCCCCAGCAAGTTCAGCCCGAGAGCAGACCGCAAGATGCTGAAAGAAGTCTGTAAGAACCCCAGAATGTAATCACGGGACCTACAGGTAGCTCTTGCCACTGTTGAGGTCAAAGTGCACGAGTCTACCATGAGAAAGAGGCTGCACAAATCTGATCTACATGGGAGGTGTGCCAGGAGGAAACCTTTGCTGTCCAGAAAGAACATCAGGGCAAGACTAAAGTTTGCCAATGAACACCTCGGCAAAGACCAGCACTTCTGGAACAATGTGCTCTGCACAGATGAGTCAAAGGTAGAGCTATTTGGCCACAGTACCAGAAGACATGTTTGGCGAAAACCAAAGACAGAATTGACCACATGAACCTGATACCAACTGTAAAGCATGGTGGTGGAAATATTATGGTTTGGGGCAGCGTTGCTGCATCAGGGCCTGGGCAGCTCACCATCATAGAATCCACGATGAATTCTTCATTATACCAGAGGGTGCTTGAGGAGAATGTGAGGCCATCTGTCGGAAAGTTGCAGCTCAACCGAAGGTGGACCTTGCAACATGACAATGACCGTAAACATACCAGTAAATCCACCAAGGAATGGCTGAAAAGAAATAAATGGAGGGTTCTGGAATGGCCAAGTCAAAGCCCGGATCTAAATCCCATCGAGATGTTGTGGGGGGATTTGAAACGAGTTGTGCATGCAGGAAACCCCTCAAACATCGCACAGCTGAAAGAATTCTGCATGGAG
Organism: Myxine glutinosa; assembly: GCF_964187855.1. NCBI lineage: Eukaryota > Metazoa > Chordata > Myxini > Myxiniformes > Myxinidae > Myxine > Myxine glutinosa. Next base: position 220,443,554 of record NC_136262.1, on the reverse strand, counting down.
GAGTGGAAAAAATTTCTCCCAGTCGATGTCAGAGACTGGTAGCCAGTTATAAGAAACGCCTACTTGAGGTTGTTGCTGCCAAAGGGGGCAATACCACCTATTAGAGCCAAGGGTGTACTTACTTTTTCCACATGCGAAATTTGCATTTATGTTTATTTAAATTATACAATGGACTACAAAATGTAAATGTTTCATGATATTTGTTATATTATATCACCTTCATCTATCAATATTGTTGAAACTAGGGCATGCCCGTACTATATCTATATCTAAAATTATATCCCCCCCTCTATTTACATGAAATGGTTTGGTCCATGAAATGTTTTGGTTCATTCGCAACGCCAAAGCGAACGGCGAACGCTTTACATGAAATGGTTTGGTGCATGAAATGTTTTGGTCCATTCGCAACGCCAAAGCGAACGGCAAACGGCTTGCGAGTACAGTGACAATCCCCCCCCCCCTCTATTTAGATGAAATGGTTTTTATTAGTTTTAAAACATAGTTTAACGCCAACATAGCGGCAACATAGTTTGCAAACGTGAAATAAATGAATACGCTCTCAAATGTGCCATCCGAGGCAGAGTGTGTCCGCCACGTTCGGCACACGCGATAGCTCGCTGCTCTCTGATTGGTTGAATCGTTTTTTGGACATAGCTCGGTAAGTAATTGTCCGATTAATATGAAACCTTGAAAAGGCACATCCTCGGGTCCCCAGCAATATACCTGGCAAGTTTAAAGTATATCGGACCCGTGGTTGTCGAGAAACAGCGGTCACAGACAAACAAACGTACAAACAAACACACAGAGATTACTGGAATTATAGATAGACTAGGGCATGCCCGTACTATATATATATCTAAAATTATATCCCCCCCCTCTATTTACATGAAATGGTTTGGTCCAAAGCGAACGGCTTGCGAGTGGTGACAATCCCCCCCCTCTATTTACATGAAATGGTTCGGTCCAAAGCGAACGGCTTCCGGAGTTTGGTAAAGAAATCGCCATCGCGTACACAAACGCGCAGGAAAGCGAATGAATCGCAAATTCGTTTTTATTAGTTGTAAAACATAGTTTAACGCCAACATAGTTTGCAAACGTGAAATAAATGAATACGCTCTCAAATGTGCCATCCGAGGCAGAGTGTGCCCGCCACGTTCGGCACACGCGATCGTTCGCTGCTCTCTGATTGGTTGAATCGTTTTTTGGACATAGCTCGGTAAGTAATTGTCCGATTAATATGAAACCTTGAAAAGGCACATCCTCGGGTCCCCAGCAATATACCTGGCAAGTTAAAAGTATATCGGACCCGTGGTTGTCGAGAAACAGCGGTCACAGACAAACAAACAAACGTACAGACAGACAGACAGAGATTACTGGAATTATAGATAGATGAAGATCAAATAGCTGTATGTTGAAATATGTTGAAAAAGTCAAAAACTTTACATGGGGTGTACTTACTTTTTCACGTGACTGTATATTCGAGGCAAAGATTAAGGTAAACAAAGCAACAACGACACTCATTGGCATTACGGTTAGAACATCCGCTCCTAGTCTGGGAGGTCAGTAGTTTGATTTTGAAGCTGGCAGAATCATACCAAATACGATAAAATGATACACAGTGTTGCTTCCTTACTTGATGTTCAGCATTTAGAAGGAGCACAGATAAACCCTGTGAGTTGGAATCTTAGTGATGGGTTGGGGGGATTTCTCCTAAATTGCCCCTCTGACTTCAGAGAGGAAATTTATGTCACAAGATGAAGTACCCAGAATGCCTTAGAAAATTATCTCACTTCCTGCATTCCCACCAAGGTCACAGCCTGTTTGTTTGAAGTGAAGTCCTGAGTTTGTTTGTGTGTGTGTGTGTATGTGTGTGTGTGTGTGTGTGTGTGTGTGTGTGTGTGTGTGTGTGTGTGTGTGTGTGTGTGTGTGTGTGTGTGTGCGTACTGTATGAATGTATGAATATATATATATATATATATATATTTTTTGGATGCAAGATCGAGGCTCGTGAAAGAGCCAACATTAATCACACAAAAAGTCAAACCGACACATAAAACACAAAAAATAAGTGGAGCGGTAGACAAGATGGGGAGAGAGGGGGAAGGACACAAACAACATTTGAGAGCAGGGACATCGGGAGAAATGTGGGAGGGGGAGGGCTTGCGGGGAGGTGGGAGATGTATAAAACATATGAACACTGTTCTATGAACATATATATGAACATATGAACACATATGAACACAACTTCCAGGAAAGAAGTTGGAATTTCAAAAAAAAAAGAAAAAAAAAAGTGTATCTGGGGTGAATTAGCGGGGGTAGAAAAGATCAAGGTTTTGGATGGGGGAAGATAAGAGATGGTGGTGAACAGCTGTTTTAAAGACCTGGAGGGAGGAGTGGGATTGAAGAGAGTGGGGGAGTTTGTTCCAGAGGCGGGAGAAAAGGGGAATGAAAGAGTGAAGGTGAGCAGAGAGCCTAGATTTTGGCAGTTTAACCATAAGAGGGTTGCAGGCAGATCTTGTGCGACCTGAAGGAATATTGGGGGGCCAGAGAACAGAGAGCTGGGGGAGCAAGGCCAGAGAGGAGTCGGTAGAAGACAGAAAGACCACCAACCTGCCTACGGTGAGTGAGTGAAAGGCCCTCGGAGTTAACTTCATCGCAGGAGATTCCAATGCTTCTGAAAGCTTTGGTTTCAACAGCGTGAAGCCGAGCTAGGTGTGAGGCAGGAGCACCAGCCCAGAGGGGAGAGCAGTATTCCATTGAGCTGCGGATGAAAGCCTTGTATGTGGTGAGGAGCTCAGGTGTGCCAAGGAAGGACTTCGCACGATGGAGGATGCCCAGTCGGCGACTGGCTTTGGAGGCCAGCTTGGAAATGTGGTTTTCCCAAGAAAGATCATGGCAGATAGTGAGACCCAAAAGCTTGAGTGACAGAAATTCTTGGAGAGGATTGTTGAGAAAGTAGATGGGAGGGTTTTCCAATCGGTCCTTTCGGAGAGACATTGTAAGAGTGTGAGATTTGTCAGGATTGAAAGACATGTTCCACTTGTTTGACCAGTCTGTGATTTTGTCCAGGTCTGCAGAGAGTGAGGAGGCTGCAGACTGCCGATCTGAGGGATGAGGAATGGAGCGGCATATAGTGGAGTAATCAGCAAAGAGATAGAGGATTTTCCAGAGAGTTGGAGAGATCATTGATGAAGACCAGAAATAGCACAGGGCCCAGAACACTACCTTGGGGAACTCCAGCCAGAATAGGCAGGGGAGATGAGAGAAATCCATTCAGGGCCACGCGTTTCCTACGACCAGAGAGGAAGTCCACAAGCCATGAGTGGAGATTTCCATGGATACCATAGGAGGAGAGTTTGGTGTGCAGAGCTGGGTGCCAGACCGTATCGAAGGCACGTGATATGTCAAGTGAGACAGCTCTGATTTCCTGTTTGGCATTGAGGACCTCCATCCATTGTTGAGACAGCAGAAGCAACATGCCCAGAGTAGAATGACCTGGTCTGAATCCAAATTGATGATCAGAGATCAAGCCATTGGAGTCGAGGAAGGATTTGATATCCGAAGCAATGATGGATTCCATGACTTTGCTGATAAATTCGAAGCAGGCTGATTGGTCTGTAGTTGCAAGGATCTGTTTTTGCACCTTTTTGTGCAAAGCGGTAATGTTTGCTGATTTCCAAGATTCTGGCAGATGACCTTGAGCAAAAGAGAGGGTGAAAAAAGCAGAGAGAGGGTGAGATAGAGCGGCACAGCAGGATTTTAGGACCCGTGGGCTGATGCCGTCTGGTCCAGTTGCAGAATCAGAGTCGAGGTTTGACAAAAATTTCTGCACCTTGTCAGGAGGGAAGGACACAGAGTCCAGGAGCAGTTGGATTCGACTGGGAAAGGTGGGAACAGAGAGAGATGGGTTTGGGACACAAGATTTTGAGGCAAACGCAGAGTTGAGGCATTTGGCTTTGTCACGTGCGGTGTCAACTGTGTAGCCATTTGAGGTAAGGGAGGGGATGGAGGGGGAACAAACACCAGAAACGGATTTGACCAGACGCCACCAGGATTTGGAGGAAGGAGACAGGTTTGAGAGTTAAATCTTGAGTGTGGAGGTATAATGTTTCCTGGCACTCCTGAGAGTAGACATACACTTGTTCCGAGTTTGGTAGAAGGAACTGAGATTGCCTTCAGTTGGATTAGCCTTCCAAGAGGCAAAGGGAAGTTGTTTCAGGGCAACTGCCTCACCACAAGATTCAGTGTACCATGGACGGGAGGAAGGGTCAGACAACTGAAGACGAGATGGGATAAATCTGTGCATGAGAGAGAGCAGTTTGCTTTGGAAGAATTCCAGGAAGAATTGATGTCAGAGGCAGTGGAGAAGGGAGACCAGTCCAGGTGATTGATGGCTGCTTGCAGCCCGTGCCAGTCGGCCTGAGTGAAATGCCAGACTCGTCGGCGCTGAGGAGGCTCTCTGAGAATGGCCAGGGAGATGTCCACTTTAATAAGCAGATGATCAGAAGAACCGATTGGAGCAGAATAAGAGCAGCAGACATTTGCAGGGAAGTTAGTCATAACCAAGTCCAGAAGAGAAGATACTCCATTGACTGAGATCCGGGTCGGGAAATTGACAGATTGTGTCAGTCCCAATGAGTCGCAGAAGTCCTTTGCTAAGGTGCCATGGCTGGTGAGAGATGAACCCACACCCAGCCAGCTGACATGATGACAGTTGAAGTCGCCACATATGAGGAAGAGAGAGTTTGGATGAGTTGATAGAAGTTGGTCCATGTTGTCCGACAGCGAAATGTAAATGGAGTCATCACTGTTTGGAGGACGGTACAGAACACATATGAACAAAAGGTGGGAGCGGAGAGGAAGCCGTAGCCAGAGGTACTCCTGGGGGTGGGGTGGAGAGAGGGCAGTGCAAGGAGAGTGAGGAAGAGAGTTTTTGATAAAGATGGCCACCCCACCACCAGGACGAGGCTCAGGTCTATCATACCGGAGGAGGGAGTAACCAGGAAGAGATATTAAGGAATCAGTATGTGTGTGTGTGTGTGTGTGTGTGTGTGTGTGTGTGTGTGTGTGTGTGTGTGTGTGTGTGTGTGTGTGTGTGTGTGTGTGTGTGTGTGACAGCTGTCCCAAGAGCTTTACATAGAAATACAAAAAAGAGGAAAGAAATGGGACTTTCCAGGGCCAGGGCAAATAGACGTGAGGAAGGTACACACATGCAGGACTTTTCTATTATCATAAGATCAATTGCCAAACGTGAGAATACATCTTTTAATTATTGTAGGTAGAAGTTCCGAAATTTTGTAAAATAAGTTCCATCCCAAAAATACATCTGTAACCACCTATCTCAAACTCCATCAAACCATTGAAAAATCACATTTGTCATCTCCTTTTGGAAAGTACTGCAATAAATATTTATACCCACCTTATATAAACATTGGAAATCGTAGCGAATGGTTTTCTACAGAGGCGAGTCCTAAAATTACATCAGTTTATCAATGTCGCCTTTGAAGTTCCATGCATTTTGAATAACACAAGGTATAAGCATATATATTTACATGAGACAGTATTATGTATTATACATGAGGCCAGTGGAGCCTCAAAATACAATGAAATATTAGCTTCTCCCTTGTTCAAAGGCCTGAAGAGTCCAATGAACATATCCTGCCATTTGTAAATATCAGTTGATTGTGAGAATCCGCCATATCTCATCCCATATCATGCAATTCATGATACTGGTGCACACTTATGTACATTTCCTTCATGCATTTCATTCCAGAACACAAGAGAATACCAAGAAAAGAAATCACTTTCAATATATAAATGCAAACAGAAATGTAATAATTTCATCACTCGGACAAACAGATGCAGAATTTATCACAGAGTCAACATTATTAAGAGAAATACAGTGAGAAGGCTGAAAATGGAGAGTGATGTCCCAGTTCAGTGATAAAGGAAACGAAATATTATTACAGAGTAATTCATGAGACTGATCATCGCAACATTACAGGTACAGAAAACCATGAAGCAATTCTTGCTAGGAGGACATCGTCAAGGTGAGCGTCAGTCTGCACCTGATGGAGGGCTCACGTCCAAAACGTCGGCTTTACGCAAACCATAAGGCTTCGAAACGAAGACAACATCGAGATTTAGCTTCATTACAAAGTCTGCTGTGTGTCATGCGAAAACAGGTGCAAATTAAAAAGATAAATAAAAGAGCCAAATCTTTCAAGCATTATTAGGCCTCAAATTCCTCGTCTTGGTTTTCAGCTGCTCCGACGTGATGAAAGCTGAAAGAATTAACATCGAAAGCTGCGGAGCAACTGCTGAAGCACGTGCTTTAAATTCCACGCAACTTGGAAGTTTTATTTACAATTAAAAAGCCATCGATTCACGAATTTAGTTGATTTTCCAGGTTGCAACTGCACAAAGAACTTAGTCTCTGCCAAGCTGTAATAGGACAAAGAACTAGTCTCCTCCAAATTGCAAATATACAAAGAGCTAGTCTGATCCAAAACGTGTCTTAATATACTCATGGTCTGTTTCCTCTGTGACTAGAAATGTCTGCTACAGCAAGTACTTTGGTGCATGCCTACTTGCTACACTTATTAAGCATGTCTTCTTCGAGCTTCAACCACCTATGGTATGTTCACTTCTCCAGTCTTGCATAATCTAATGCAAATTGCAAACCATTTTGGGACAGAGGTTACACATGTTGGTATTAGCAACCAAACTGTTCTAAATACAAAACAAAACTAGAAAGCATCTGAAAATGCAAAGCCCGTCCATGTCTGTTTGTAGTCGACGTCTTCTTCTTCTTCCATATGTTAAAAATAACAAAAACACCTAAAAACTAGAACGGCACGCGGTAAGGAGCATACCTCCACCTGGCTGGCCATATCACTCAATGGTGAAGAATCACTTTAAAAATTATACTAGCTGGATCCGGATCTTCAACAAAATTGAATCGATTCTTCCTCGTCGCACACACAACCTGTCCACCAGGTTTCGTCCAAATCCATCCATAGCTTTTTGAGATATCCCGCTATGTATTGTTTTTGGCCCTATCTCCCAATGATGAAGAATCACTGAAAAAATTAAATAATTCTCATATCCGAATCCATATTCAGATCTTCACCAAAATCGAATCGCTTTGTCCTTGTCAGACACCCAACCTGTCCACCAAGTTTCGTCCAAATCCGTCCATAACTTTTTGAGATATCCTGCCAGACCTGCCATGTATCGTTTTTGGCCCTATCTCCCAATAGTGAAGAATCACTGAAAAAAAAAAAAATAATTCTCATATCCGAATCCATATTCAGATCTTCACCAAAATCGAATCGAATCGTCCTTGTTAGACACCCAACCGGTCCACCACGTTTCGTTCAAATCTGTCCACAATTTTTTGAGATATCCTGCTATGTATCGTTTTTGGCCCTATCTCCCAATGGTGAAGAATCACTTTAAAAATTCTAGTAGCCGGATCCGAATCCTGATCTCCACCAAAATCTAATCTGCCAAATTTAGTTTGAATTTGTCCACAACTTTGAGATATTTTATTCACAAACGGACAGACAGACAAATGGACAGACAGACAGACAGACAGGGGTGAAAACATAACTTCCATCCACCCTTGGTAGCGGAGGTAAAAATACAAAATGAAAATTGATGATTTTATGCAGCCTTGACCTTTGAGCTTTAGATCTAAAAAAAAAATTAGCTTCTAGCTTTTGATTGGTGAATCAATTCTGTGACCCAATATGCAAGTTTTTAAAATTTCCGGTCAATTGGACGAAAATTGACGATTTTATGCAACCTTGACCTTTGACCACTAGATCTTTAAAAAAAACAATCGACTCCTACCTTTTGATTAGTGAACCAATTCAGTGACCCGATATGCAAATTCTATAAATTCCAGGTCAATCGGGTGGCAATTGGTGATTTTACGCATCTTTGACCTTTTACCTTTTGATCTAAAAAACAGTCTAGTTATAAGATCTGCTGCAGTCTATAGTTACATTTGGGCAGTCTTTGCAACATTTTTCGGTTTTTCCAAGATGGCGCCTGTACCACATGACTTATGACGTCATGATTATCATTAAAATATTCGAAAGGAGGAGGCGCTTCTATGGTGAAAATTTTGTGTCCATCAGATCAATAGTTGCTGAATTTTTTTTTTAATAATGATCGGATAAGTGATGTGCTTGTCGAATTATGACGTTATACCGAAGGCACCGATGACATCATCATTAACATAATCTTATTCCCCATGGGGAGTACTTGACAATGAGCCAGGTCTAAATTTTTTCCATGGAGTGCGAAGTGTTTCCAAATGGCGCCTGTACCACGTGACCTATGATGTCGTAATAATCATTAAAATATTCAACAGGAGGCGATCCTATGGTGAAAATTTCATGTTTCTATTTATATTTCTATTCAGCGCTTTCCGAGATATAGAGGTGCAATTTTTTTGGATTTTTCCAAGATGGCGGCCAAACCACGTGACCTACGACGTCACAATTATCATTAACATATTCTACAGGTGGAGTTGCACCTATGGTGAAAAGTTCCTGTCAATTGGACCAACGGTTGCAGAGAAAATCATATTTATTCTGTGCGGACAAACAAACAGTCATACAGACAGACAAACACACAAACAAACGAACGGACTCAAATGCAATTCCCTCTCCTCTGGCGAGGGTAATGAAAGGTGAGGTAAAAACTAAAATTCCTAATTGTGACGTCTCCACTGAGACTCGTATACAAACACGGGGAAAACGAAAGTAAAAGAAAATCAAAGACGCTTTGGAAATCGGCCGGCACTCAGCTTTGCGTCCCCAAATGGCTGATAATGTTTGCCGGTCAATCGTCGCCTCCAAATCACCGCGAGGGAAACACACAAAATGGCGCGGAGTGTGCTCTTCGACGTCCAGAGGAAACACGACATGGACCCAGTCCACCGACGACGTCGATCCTGTGCCTTGTATTTCCGACCATTCTGAACCGCTGTTTCTCACCAGCCCTTTCCCAAGAGCGCACACGAACCAAAGACCACATGCTCGCGACCAAGCAGGAACAAGGAGGAAATGCGACTACCTCCAAACAGCGCCAGGACAGAGAGAGAGAGACAAAATGTCAAGACAGCGTTTTTTTCCTGCTCTCCCGAATGTTCCACGATGACGTCACACTCTCTGTCCAATCACCGAGCGCTACTCAATCAAGAAGACCGGGTCGTGGCCTCCCCGTTATGATTCATCAAGGGGCGGAGTCCAATCTCCTTTCGGGAATGTTCGTCGAAGGCCGTGAGGATGACGTCGAAGGCTGTGAGGAGGGGCTTGCGTGCTGATCGGCAAATGTGCTGGGTGTTGGTTAGAACTGGTGGCATTGTGAGCGAATGAATCCATTTACAGTGCGACGCTTGTTTTACTGGTGGCCCTTTTTGATGCAATAACAACGAAGGTAAAAATCACAGGGCAATTACACACTTTGGTTTATCCTTAAGCCCTACCTAATTAGCATAGCTCTGACCCTCGTATGGAGACACATATACGATCTTATTCGGACATTATCACCTGGTGTTGGCCTAATGGTTAGGGCGGCGAGCTTGGGATCTGAAGGTCCTGAGTTTGAATCCCGTTGAATTAATGCCAGGTGGGGTTGACTCAGCCTGTCATCCTTCCAAGGTAGGCGAAAGGAGTACCAGGTAACTGGTTATAGAGGGGCATTGCATCAGCAGCAGACGCACCCACATAAATGATGCAACCAATAGCCAGGTGGCTGCACACAAACCACCACCACCCGGACATTCGACACTACTTAGATACATTGAGGTGGGTTCTGCTTCTTCGCGACACTTGGAGCATGCTAATCTACACATTCTGAACTTTATTGAGGTATTTCATTATTTACCCCCCACAAACGTAACAATATAAATATACATATATATATATATATATACATAGCTTTGTAAATATTAGAATTGTTGTTAAGGGGTGTAGAATGTTAAGGAGAACAGGTAAATTAGCTACGGCTCCCTTCCCACAGCCCCTCCTAATTTATTTCAAGGGCTAATTAAGTACGAGTCGGTAAGTGTTAAGGCTGGAACAGTAATGCCTGCATTGAACCTTGCATGGGGCTGTGTTATGTGTGTGGGGGTAGGCAGTGAAATACCTTAGTCGAGATAGAATTGTATAGATTACCATGCTCCGAATGTCATGTAAGAACATCTTGATGTAAATAAGTCAGCTCCATGTGTTCGGATTAAGTGTGCCGTGTGGCTATATGGAGGGTGGCTCTTGTGCTATGTAGCTTAGGCAGTAAGAATAACCCCCCTGTCCATCCTATCTGTGGTGATCTGACCTTTGTGGTTGTAATAAATCGGCCTGCGATAAGACGTCGGCTGTCAGGGAACAAACTCAGGCAGATTACAACACTGACATGCTCAACAGAAACCCATCACATTTGCCGATCGGCAAGGGAACCCCGCCCTGAATGTTCTCGATGGGTGTCAAGAAAGGCCGTGAGACCCCGCCCCAAAAGGAACGTTTGCTCATGGCCATGGACTGAAGTGGTGGGGCATGGGGATTGGTTAGATTGTGACGTCATCGTGGAACATTCGATAACAGAGGAAGAAAAAGCGAAGCGACCACCATTTTGCTCTCTCGCTGTTCTTGGCTACGCAGCAGGCGGTTGCATTTCCTTCGCTCTCTCTGTTCCAGCGTTCATGTGGGTTCGACGCTTGTACCTCTGGCTCTCGGCTGTGGCTGGTTTGTGTGCGCTCCTGGAAGTTCAGGATGGTCGGAGCTCGATGCAGCCAAATGAGAAGGACCAAGGGAGGAGCTCTTGCCTGGTTGCCTCATGCCGGCAGCTGGTGGTAGACCCGACTTCACGCCAACGTGTGTCTTCCCACGCAGGGACGCAGGACCTGTGACGGCACCAAACCCTCGTGGAGACCAGAGCTGAGTGCCGGCAAAAAGGGGGGATTTTATTTTATCAATCCCTTGTCTGTATACGAGTACGTATGGAGGATCCTCATCTAGGAATTATAGATCTTACCTCACCTTTCATTTTTATTGCCTGCATTATTTTCATTAAACCTTTATTTGTTGCATTTTCAATGTCTTGTGTCTTGTACGTTTATTTGTTTGTGGTTTCGGAAAACCTTCGCCGTGTCCGTCCGTTCAAATAAGACCAGGGACCTCCGTTTCCCTCGCGCCGCCATATGTCCCTCTTTTTGTCGCGCCACCATAAAGAGATAACGCCGCCATATTTTCTGCTCATACGCCTCGGAGTTAAAGCTCGGTCGGCCATCCGTCACCCAGGGGTCTTAACCCCGGGGATGCGACAGTATAGATGTTGGAACCCATCTGTGGATCGGTCCCATCGGCCGATGGGTCTGACCCATCTGTGGATGCACAAGAAATGACAATGCAGACCCATCGGCCGATGGGACCGATCCACAGATGGGTTCCAACATATATACGAGCAAAAGTAACAATGAGGTGCTTCCTGACAGGAATATGAAGGGGGGTAGAGGGGGGAGGGGAGAAGGAGAGGAGGAGAGGATGGATGGCGAGGGATAGGGAAGGGGAGGGGGGAAGAGAGAGAGGGAAGGGGGAGGAGAGAGAGAGGGAAGGGGGAGGAGGGAAGGGAGGGGGAGGAATGGGGAGGGAGGGAAGGGAGAGAGTGGAGGGGAGGGAGAGAGTGGAGGGGAGGGGAGTAGAAATTTTCACACGTCTCCATATTTCACTAGTTACCCGCCTAGCCTCGTAAGCATATTTATTCGTTTCTTCATCAATCATGCATGCGGAATGTACTCAGACCCCTTGAGAAATCTTAACCATCAAAAATAACACAAGTACAAACCTTTTTCCCACGGAGCCGTACGCATTTTCAAACAAATTCTGCCATATCGCGAACGTAGTAGAATCCCCCCATCGGAAGCAAATTCAAATGGAGCGACATTGAAATCTGTCTGGAATGCTTTATTTGCAGCTGATGCAGCTTTTCTGATTTTTGACCCGGAAGGACATGAAATTAGCGATTCACCTTGTAGAGCACGCACACGTTGACCGTCTGCAGCTTTGGCAATTGCACGGGCTGATGAAGACATATCAGTTTGCATGGCAAGCAAGTCAGTGGTGCCCAAATCTAGCTTTGTATCTGAAGAATCGTCAGCAATAGTTGATGTAACAATGGTTCTTTTTCGGCGTTTGAAGCTAGAAACCTCATCGGGAGGTGGGGCTGAAACTTGTCGAGGATATCTTTCGACGAGACCGACACATATTTGGCAGGAGTCACCGTTGCAGTTTGTACATGTCGCTGGTGAAGCTGATTCAATTCACTGCTTTGCTGCAGAGAGCAGCGTCTGAAGACGAGGGGTTAAGTTGTAGAGCTTAGAAGCACTTGAACTCGAAGTGGCCCCGTGAACTGCATTGCGCACACTCGTTGACATGGCAAACATAATGACAAAGGCTCTGAAATTAACAATGGATTGTATTCAGGGAAGAGTTGTTGAACTTGGGAAAGAAGAGGCTTGTTCTCTGGGAGATACATTTCTTTGTATTGTTTGAGCGATTGGGTCCACATTGATTTAGGAATTTATCTGAAGCAAACCACACATCGTCGAATTGGATTATTTTGATGATCTGAAGATGAATTGTAATAATCATCAGGAAGTGGCGTCTTTGCATTTCTAGGACCAGGATTTTGTTCCACGCCTCCGCACACAGTCAGGTCATCACCACATCTACCACCACTTCTGTGCATGTAGGCAGGGGATTCTGCTTTCATCTGAGGGATAAGCAGCAGCACAACAAACACTTACGCCTCGTAGAATTAGAAGCTGTGAACAAAGTTAAAGCTTAAAACTCAGCAGTGACTCCAACTAATACACTGTGCTCTCAAGTGGTAATCTACATTGAAAACGTAAACACAATTCCTAAAAAACATTTCGATCCTTTATGAGTATTTAATGCAAAATTTTCTACTTGTGTTTTGGAGTAAAGACCTACTAAGGGTAAGGAAAACGATGTCCAATTTATCAACGCAATCAAATGGAAGCACCAAAACAGCTGTCATAAGTTCCGACACACGAAAGTCGAAATACCCAGTGTGACGGCTTCCATGCGTTCACGGGTAAGCTTCCACTCGCCCTTTCTAAGCGTATGTCCCACGTTTACCATGCTTGGTTCACAATATTATAATTTGTGCTGATTTACTTTATGACCTTTGCCCGTTAGGGCAGTCAGCATGTCTCTTTAACAGTATCTTTCAAGCATGTCTCTTTGCTGTCCGTGCAGATGAATAAATCATCTATGTAATGGATTACTTTGGACCCCCCCTGAAAGTTCCATGTCTGCTAATTCCTGATGCAATGCCCTGGAAAACAAAGTCGGGCTGTTGCAGAACCCCTGAGGGAGGACAGTGCAGGTGTACTGTTGGCCTTCATAGGTGAAGGCAAACCGGAATTGGGAGTCTCGGTGAATGGGGACTATAATGAAAGCCGAGCAAAGTTCTATTACCGAGAACCATCCTGCTTCGGGTGGAACAGCTGTTAGTATTGTGGCAGGATTAGGAACTACTGGGGTGATCCCTTCAATGAACATATTTATAACCCGCAAATCCTGCACAAAGCGCCAAGTCATTTTTCCCGGCTTTCTTACTGGGAGGAATGGAGTATTACATGGACTTTTCACTTCCACCAAGATTCCCTGTTGTCACAGCAAGGCGACAACAGCAGCAATTCTCTTGGCCGCTTCTGGTCTCATGGGGTACTGTCGCTCCTTGGGGTAGGGTCCCGCGTTTCCCACCGAGACCCGAATAGGCTCCGCCTGATGGATCCTCCCTACGTCATTCGTGTGTGTTGTCCATCATTGTGGGGGTACCTGGTCCAGATATTTCCATTTTTCATCCTGAGTTTTGAGTTTCTCCCCGTGGGTTCGAGGCGATAAAGTCACTTGTTCGAACTCCCCCGTCACTTTGGGCCAACACCCATACCAGCAGTATCCCTCCTCGTTTTCTAGTCAAGTGATGGGTGTCCTTTCGTCTGGTAGGTTTTGGTCAACTGCAAGCCGCTTCAAGCGGGCTATCATTGGCCCAATGTCCCCGGGGCGGTTTCCCTTAGCGTTTGCCACCGAGACTTGTGGGATAGAATTCTCCCTTATTTGGGTTAGATCCCACTGGGCATTGGTCAAGTCTACCTCAATGTCAATACCTTCCTTCCCCATCCAAATCTTTTCCAACCTCAAGCCCGACTGTTGCCCCAAAGCTTTCTCCACCCTTAGCTCATACTCCACGTCTCCTCCATCCACATCATAAAAAGCAGTACAATGCAAAGGATCGAAAATCTTGTCCGAGTTAATGCCCTTGTCCTTCATCCATCTCCTTATCTCTTCCTCCCGATGTCCTATTTGAACTTCTTGTTCTACCATGTCTCTAGTCTCTGGAGTGGTGATTCTCCACCAAAATATCTCTGGGGCGGGCTACATCAGCATGGCCAGAACCTCTCCCCTATTCTCGTGCGGCATCTCGAGATACACTCCCGAGGGAGAACAACGCACAACGCATCCCAATCTACAAAGTAAGTCCCGTCCCAGCAAATTCACGGGGGTGTTTGTTGTTAATAAAAACGCATGTCATTCTTCCAATGGACCGCATTGGACTGTTAGTTTTTCTGAGAGAGGAATCCTCTCGCTAACCCCTGATACTCCTATTATCCTAACATGTTTTTCAGACCTGGGTGCGCTGGGCATCGCATCCGCCCGAATGGTCGAACGAGTGGCGAGGGCATTCTTCAGCACACAGGCCGAACGCCTGCCAGTCCACTTGGGACTTAGTTTGTCGGGTTTTCCTCCAATACCTTACGTAAGTTTTTGATGACACTGCAATTGTATGTTCCCTCCATCGGGAATACTAGCATGCTCTGTTTACCCTTTCATGTCCACGCATTCCATAATTCCACATCCTTAATTACCATTGGTCCACATGTGCTAGACATGAATTCTGCCGGAGTTCCTGCTTCAGGAGAGCTGGGCTTTCCCCCATTATTTCCCATTCTTACTCCTTATTTCCCCTCTCTGGGTTTCCCACAAATTATTAGTCCTTGGAGGGCTTCTTATCCGCCCTCCTATTTATTAGTATTTGCACCCGAAGGATATCTTAGAGTTTAGACCCTTATTTCAGAGCTCTATCTCTTAACCTTGGCCAAATCCTTAATCTCCAACAAATTTCTCCACACAGTCCGTTCCCTTTTTAGCTTTTAGGTTTGGCCTTGCACTGATGTTGGGCCGAGAAAATACCTCACTTGCTGGTGGCAAAATACCTCACTCCCTTGAGAAAGATCTCACCATTTTACTTTCAGGGAAGTACTGAACTCAGGAGACTTTGTAGTGGCAAAATCAGAAGTTCCCTTTACTCACCTGTTCACTGATCAGACCCTTGAGCAGGAGATAAAGGGGTTGAAGCGTCATGGTGGGATGGTTGGACTGAGTCAACATGAAGCTGCTTTGGACCGACTCATTACCACAAACCCTCATCTCACTCGAATAGTGAAGCAGTACCTCAACAGCTTCCCTCAAGACTCCAAGTCCTCTTCCCGAAGTGAACGCTTTCTGGAGACGCTGTGAGGACAAGAGAAAATGCTCTGAAGCTGCGTCACTCCATTGAAATACATTGCGGAGACAATCCATTTATATAGAAGTCTCCATTGAAAAGCCTGGTTTCATCAGCTCTAGTACCACAAATGCAAAGCACGATATTCTAAACTTTGCGGAGAAGGGTCAGGAGCGGTTTGAGCAGTTCATTCACGACAGATTGCTGCCAACATCAACGGGTTCAGTTTGGGACCCAATGAAGAAGCTCAAATTGAAGACATTCTCGAACTGCATGGAGAAAACAAAATTCCTTGTGGGTGAACAGGTTATCAAACTGCGTGTAGAGCGCGAACTGTTCGGCAGATTTATCATCATCCAGGGAAGCCGTCCTGAGCTGGTACCAAAACTAGAGGAGACAATAGGAGAGTATGAGATGTCAGTAGTGCCACGTTCCCTTTGGGCTGTTGATGGCTTTCTCTATATCCCAACAGACAAAGCCAGTCTGATGCACGCTGTTGATGGCTCTCTCTATATCCCAACAGACAAAGCCAGTCTGATGCACGCTGTTGAGGGTCCTCTTTATATCCCAACGGGCAAAGCCAGTCTGATGCACGCTGTTGAAGAAGCCAATTCTCAACTGTCTCAATCTGTCCCTGCTCTTGAAAGAGCATCTGAGGGTTCTCCACCTCATGTTCTTATTGTTGACACAATGGCTGTGCTGCAGGGCATGAAGAAAACACCGACCATGCGCAAGCTTTCTGATCTTCAACAGACATTCATCAAGCACATTGAGATGATGATGGTTGGCTACGATGAGGGCAGAGTGGTATTTAGTGGTATTTGACCGTTACCTGGAACAGTCTTTGAAGAACAAGGCACACCAGAAGAGAGCAGCAATGTCCACTGAATTTGAAATTGACCCAGAAATGAAGCTCACTATGTCTCTCAAAGAGATTCTATCTTCCTCAAAGACCAAAAGTAGACTGACAACCATGTTCGCTCAGGGTTTGCTTGAAAACTTTGCCGATTACAGGGCATTACAGGGTTACAGGGCAAACAGCAACAAGATAAAGGGCTATGACTTTGAAGAAGAACATTCACACGAAGAAGCCGATACACTTATTCCTCACAAAGTCCTTTCACCTGTAGCCGAGAACGCTACAGGGAGATATGTGTTTGGTCACCAGACACTGACGTTCTCACGCTTCTCCTTGACCTGGTCTCTCATGGTCGACTTGGAGCTCTAATTCGCCTCAAGTTATTGACCGGTAAGAGCACAAAATACAGAGAGATTGATGTGGTAGAGTAATTGGACGTCACAAATGCCAAAGACTCATTGGACTCCACAATTTCACCGGTGCTGACTGGGGTGGGAAATTTGTGGGTATTTCTAAGAAGACCTGGGTTGGTGCCTACATGAAGCTTGAAGAAGATGACCCAGCAATCAACTGCTAAGGGTGCTTGGTGAAGGTCCTATTCCGAGTGTCCTGGTCAATGGCGAATTTCCACCACAGATCAAGGGTTTGGAGCAGTTCATCTGCCGCGTGTACTGCTCGGTAGGTCCCACAACCCTATCAGCTCTAAGTAGGGTCCCACAACTCTATAAACGAAATGTTTCGTTCCAAGAACTTGGGGGGGAGAGATATTACCTCCTTCATCGTGCTGCCTTACTACCACATATCACACGTGCAAATTACATTGCCATGCGTGATAAGTCATACACTAACAAATGTCCGGCTCTTCCTCCCATTGAAGAAAATGGTTGGAATGTTAAGGAAGGTGCTTATGTTCCAGTGAGGTGTCTCGCCCTGCCTGCCCCTGGAGCTGTGATTGAACTGAGGAAATGTGCATGTAAATCAGGTGTAAAGGTAGGTGCAGCTGCTTCAAGAACAGACTTCCCTGTACCTCACTCTGTAAGTGCTATGGCAGTGATTGTGGAAACGTGATTAAGGATGATACCCATGAGGATGACGATGAGGATGATGAATAAATCAGCAAACAGTTTAATGTGATGATGATTGATGTGGATAAGGACAAGGATGATAAATAATTACGTTTTTGGTTTAGGTTTTTATTTTTAAATATTACTATGTACTTGTGTCAATGAAAACATTCTGAGTTTATCAAATAAGGACAAACCGTAGGTACATTGACAATTTTTACAACAATTCTTGTAAAGCATGTTTTTCATCCAAGTTGGATTGCTTTGTGAAACAAACCCAACAATAAAGGTGTACATTGTGATTGGTATATTTAGTTATTATTTCATATATAGTCTTGTGCAAAAATCGCTGGATCATCTCATCAGACGGTTCAGTTTGTCGGGTCCCTTGATCGATCAGGTCCCTTGATACACTGTGTAGATCGATCAGGATGTGTCATTTATTTACTCATCTTCATTAAAAAAAATCCCCCCAAATAACTCATAATGTCGGACAAGTTGATTTCTTATTTACTCAAGACAAGCGCAGGGTTATTACAGGGCGGGGGTCCATTGATTGAACACCCCCCCTTCCCCCGACCTTGCCCATGACGGGGGTCAATGAATGTATATGTCACTTTAAAAGTGTCAAAATGGATTCAGCATCATCAAAAACCCCTAAAACGACGAAAATTATGGAAGTAGGTTCATTTTAAGCGGAGCTAGCCCCAGGGATGTGGGGGGGGGGGGGGGGGGAGGGGGGAGAATCATAGGGTGGAAAGGGCCCTGCGGAAAGGGACCCAGGGACAGGAAAATTTGAACCCCGTCATTTCCCTATAGTATGACCCCAATTCAGTACAGCAAAGCAAAAAAATACATTTTAACACGAAATTCCTATGGGAGATACTTTTAAGAACACTTCATATAAGATATGAACACTTCATACCACACGATTTTTTTTATTATTGAACTTCATAATAATTTTTATGAATTCTTCATAATAACTAATTCATACTTCCATGGGATAAGGTGTCACTCACTGGTGTAGTGAGGGGGGGGGGGGGGGCGAAGTTGGCGGCCGCCCAGAGCGGCAGTCTTGGGGGGCGGCACTTTGGGTCGGCCAAACACTGCCAACACTGCCCGGAGACGCGTATTTTTAATGAAACGGTTTTAGCAAATGAACACTTTTTTTAGTTGTCAGAACTGCTGCTAAGCTCAATTCTGCAGTTTAAATTTTGCAATAAGACACATGAAAGCCCACAGAATCTTGTTTCTCACAGAATCTTGTTTCTCACAGTCTGAGAGTCCTTTAGGTGCTTTTTTGCAAACTCCAAGCGGGCTTTCATGTATCTTTCACTGAGGAGAGGCTTCCGTCTGGCCACTCTGCCATAAAGCCCTGATCAGTGGAGTGTTGCAGTGATGGTTGTCCTTCTGGAAGTTTCTCCCATCTCCACACAGGATCTCTGGAGCTCAGCCAGAGTGACCATCGGGTTCTCGGTCACCTCTATTACCAAGGCCCTTCTCCCCCGATTGCTCAGTTGGGCCGGGCGGCCAGCTCTAGGAAGAGTCCTGGTTGTTCCAAACTTCTTCCATTTAAGAATTACTAGGGCGTGCCCGTACGTGGGTGCAAAAAAACATGCGTGCAAACAACAACAACAAAAAAAAACTTTGAAACCACGTGGCAGTAACGACCACAGAACCCCCCCCCCCTCTATTTACATGAATGGTTTGGTCCATTCGCAACGACCACAGAACCCCCCCCTCTATTTACATGCAATGGTTTGGTCCATTCGCAACGCCAAAGCGAACGGCGAACGGCTAAATCGCCATAGCTCGGTAAGTACTTGTCCGATTAATTTCAAACCTTGAAAAGGCACATCCTCGGGTCCCCAGCAATATACCTGGCAAGTTTAAAGTATATCGGACCCGTGGTTGTCGAGAAACAGCGGTCACAGACAAACAAACGTACAAACGTACAAACGTACAGAGATTACTGGAATTATAGATAGATGGAGGCCACTGTGCTCTTGGGAACCTTCAATGCAGCAGAAATTTTTTGTAGGCTTCCCTAGATCTGTGCCTCGACACAATCCTGTCCAGAAGCTCTGCAGGCAGTTCCTTCGACCTCATGGCTTGGTTTTTGCTCTGGTATGCATTGTCAGCTGTGAGACCTTATATAGACAGGTGTGTGTCTTTCCAAATCATGTCCAATCAATTGAATTTACCACAGGTGGACTCCAATCAAGGTGTAGAAACATCTCAAAGATGATCAAGAGAAATGGGAGGCACCTGAGCTAAATTTCAAGTGTCATAGCAAAGGGTCTGAATACTTTTGTCAATGTGATATTTCAGTTTTTTCTTTTTAATAAATTTGCAGAACTTTCTAAAATCCTGTTTTCTCTGTCATTATGGGGTATTGAGTGTAGATTGATGAGGGGAAAAATGAATTTAAACGATTTCAGCATAAGGCTGCAACACAACAAAATGTGAAAAAAGTGAAGGGGTCTGAATACTTTCTGAATGCACTGTACAATGACATTCTAGACGATTGTGTGCTTCCAACTTTATGGCAACAGTTTGGCAAAGGCCCTTTCCTGTTTCAGCATCACAATGCCCCTGTGCACAAAGCGAGGTCCATACAAAAATGGTTTGTCGAGATCGGTGTGGAAGACCTTGACTGGCCTGCACTGAGCCCTGACCTCAACCCCATCGAACACCTTTGGGATGAATTAGAACGCCAACTGCGAGCCAGGCCTAATTGCCCAACATCAGTGCCCGACCTCACTCATGCTCTTGTCGCTGCATGGAAGCAAATCTCCACAGCAATGCTCCAACATCGAGTGGAAAGCCTTCCCAAAAGAGTGGAGGCTGTTATAGCAACAAAGGGGGGCACTAACTCCATATTAATGCCCATGATTTTGGAATGAGATGTGTGATGTTCGGGTGTCCACATACTTTTGGTCATGTAGTGTGTATATATATATTTATTTATTTACCATATAATATACTTTCATATCATAGTATCTTTCAGCAACCCATTAGAATGTTAAAAATATTTATTTATATTTAAATTTTATAACTCCGACCTATTTACATTAAAATTACTATTGCTGTATACTGCTAAATTAAGAGCTCATTCTAATCAATCATTCTTGATTTACTTGAATTATTTAGCTGCATGCAAGCACAATCCACCTCATTAAATATATAGAGGTCTCTCACATTCCACATCATCAAATATATAAAGCTTGTATTCATTACTGTATGTGTGCATGAAAGCTGCACTCAGCTTCTGTAATCATGCCCCACTCGTCTGAATATGTATATATATATGTATATATATATGTATATATATATATATATATATATATATATATATATATATATATATATATATATATATATATATATATATATATATATATATTGTTGCGGATATGGGATTTGGCCTCCATCCATATCCGCTTGTAAATATTCCCCTATTTCCCCAATACTCCCCAACTATCCCCAATCCCCCATTCCCTAGTCCCATTATCTGTAAACAACACTCTGTAGCCCCAACCTTCCCCTTTTTCCCCCATTAAATGTCGTGCCCAGGTTCACCGCATCTCACGTAGACAACTATAGGACATCTTGCTAGTTATTCTTAGTCTATGTCAGTTAAGGACTCGTTTCCATTAATTCTGACTCTTCGTTGCACCAGAATGTGATTGTATGGCACCATTAGTAAGTTTAGGACCTCCCAATACCTCCCCGCATCTCTTCCTCATGGAACAACAACACCAACAACAACAACAGCGGCGGCGGCGCGGCAGCGGCGCAGGGAGTGTGCGTCCTCACTCCGGCTTGGTTAGCCGCCATTGAACATGTGCTCCGACGGGGTTACCATGCAGGGGCTCACTGTCAGCTCCTCGTCAAGGGCGGAGCCCGGTAACCCCCCGCACCCAATAAGAAGCGGCGGACCGATTCCATCTGGGGCGGAGCTAACGAGCCGAGGGCGTGTCACTCCCCGCTGGGCATGCGCAGGAAGACGGAGGTGACGTCAGATGCGCCTCAGCTTGGAGAGAAACGGACGCCACCTCCAGCGCGACGATACCTACCCGCATCTCTGGACCGGACCGGGTCGATTCTGCCCCTGAGCCAAGGTGCACCTTGAGCTATCGACTGCCTGCCCTTCCTTGCCATCAATCCCTGTGTGAGTCAGTCTTGTCCCGTTTGTCTGTGGTCTGTCGGGAATTAAGATAAGACTGTGTCTAAGTGCCCATCTTTCTGTGCTTTACCTCTTGCCGTGTAATCTAACCGTTCTGCATAACCAATATTATATCCTCCTCCGGAGGTCTTGAGAACTGTACCCCTTGTGTCGTTGCCTTAATCCCAGCCGTTGTGTCCTTTCCTTCATTGATTTAGCATAGCGCGATTCGGCCAACGTTCGAGTGTAATCGGGTAATCTGTGCGAACACGGCGGCCATTCCGCTCGGTCAAGCAACATCTAAGTCGTGTCGGTAACAATTGGTGTCGGGAAGTGGGATTGGACCCGGAGCGCGCTTCACGCGCTCTAAATTATTAACGGCGAAATTTGATTTTGTTTTACAAAAATAAAAACCCGAATTTTGAAAGTCACGCTATGGCAGATCAAGACGGCTGGGTTCCGGTAGAGGAGAGTGAGGCAGGGTCGATCCAGGACCAAATTGAGGGACATGAGGAGAGCGAAGCAGTGAGGGTAGCAGGGTCGCAAAATGGCGTCGTCGCGCACGAGGTTGCGGGCGCGCAAAATGGCGCCTCGCACATAGCTACGGCGGCCGCACCCGCTGCACAAGTGGGAGGGATGGCCCAAATGCAGGCCCTCATGGAGCAATTTATGGCGCAAATGCAGGCGTCCCTCAAACTGCAGAGTGAGCAATTAGGGGTAATGGGAAACCAAATGGGGGTAATGGGGAACCGGATGGAGGCTCAGAGTGAGCAAATGGGGGTAATGAGGGACGAAGCGAGGGGTACCGGTGAGGGGTTAGACAACGGGATAAAAGAGGTGAAAAATGGGTTAATGGGGGTAGAAAACAGAATGGCCGCTCAAGAGAATCAAATGGAAGGGATGCAAAAGGGGTTAGAGGGGTTAGAAAACAGTATGGAAGGCAAATTGAGGGACATGAGGGACCAAGCGGAAAGGAAGTTAAACAAATGGGGCAGCAGATAGAGGGGGTCAGAATGGGGGTAGAAACTAAACTGGATGCTCACAGGGAGGAAATGGAGCAGATGAGGGTGGCATCTGGGCAGGAGATGCAAGTGATGGGAGAAGAGATCAGAAGAGGTGTGAGTGAGGAGGTCGGAGGAGTGCGCGAGGAGGTGAGGCACTGTAAGGAGCACATGGAGAAGGAGGTGAGAAAGGGGACTGTAAAGTTACAAGGGGGCATAGAGGACCTGACGCAGGAGGTGGAACAGCTGACGGTGGGACAGACGGAGTTAGTGGAGCAGGTACAAAGGAACACTGCGGTACTAGGAGGGTTAAAAGCGACACAGAAAGAACTAAAAGACGACTTGATAGCGACGAAGAGGGAATGTCGGATGGTACGTGAGGGACTGACAACGAGGTTGGACGAGGTGACAGAGGTAATGGAGACGAAGGACCGGCAGGTGAGGACGCACATGGAAACGGTCAAGGTAGCCTTGGAGGACGAACTTGAGGAGACGTACCGGGAAATAAAAGAGGTGAAGCAGAAATTAGAAGAAGTGGAAGAAGGGGTGAGTGAAATTAAGAAGTGACGGAGAGGGGATAAGAAAGAGATAAAAGAGGAAGTAAAAGAATTGGTCCAAAGTCTGTGTTCGGATCGTGATGATGTGCTCATTAACCGGATGAGGGATTCGCAGGTGATGGAGGAGAAGCGAAGAGGAAGAGGACCCGGTGTAAGTGGTGACCAATATGGTCGTGCGTATGATGCGCAAGGTGATTTACTGAGCTTGGGGGTCGAGATGGACCCGGGTGTTCGTGAGAGGCCGTTGGTGAAGTGTGCGACAGGTCTGGTGTGCGAAAAAGGAGGTGTGCGAGAAAGTCCGACTCTGGGGTGTGTGAGGAAAAAGTGCGTGCCAAGGAGTGAGGGTGCTGGCGAGAGTGAGTCGGTCGTAGCGCGTGTGCGAGGGAGCACATGGAAGCGCGGTGTGGTAAGTGTTACAGAGGGTGTGACGGGAGAGTGTGCGCAAGAGTGTGCGCGAGAAAGGTGTGTGACGGACAGGTGCATGGGGAAAGAGTGCGCTGTCAAAGGCAAGGAAGAATGCACGCCTGTGGTGAGCGTTACAGAGGGTGTGATGGGAGAGTGTGCGCAAGAGTGTGCGCGAGAAAGGTGTGTAACGGACAGGTGCATGATGAGAGAGTGCGCTGTCGGGAGTAAGGGTGAGTGCGTTGTCAAGAGTGGTGGTGAGAGTAGTGAGAGTGACAAGGAGCGTGAGTTGGTTGTGACAGGTGAGCGAGGATGTACACCTGGAATGGAAGGATGCACACCTCGAGTGGTAGAGCGTGTGTGGGAATGCACGCTGGAATTGGTAGTGAGGCACGTGGTTGGGTGTGTGAGTGAAAGCACACCTGTGATTGTCACAGAGGACGTGACCGAGGAAGGGGCGCGAAGAGGTGTGTTGGTGAGGTGTGCGACCAACGAATGTGTGCCAAGGTGTTCGGTGGTCAGGTGTGTGACCAAGTCGGTGAGCGGAATGAGGGTACCTGGGTGTGTAAGGAAAGGTATGAGCAAGCAAGGGGTAGCGTATGCATGTAAGCATCCAGGTGAAGCATCGACGGTAACCGGGGTAGAGTTTAGAACGACTTATAGCCGAAGCGGGCCCTCGGTGCGTGCCGGGCTTCGCGTGCCGCGAGAACCAGCGGGGATCCGAGCCACGGCGGGTTCGAAAGGACCGCCGTACGCGATCCACGCTGGGCCTCGCTTTGAACGGCCGCGTCCGTGCTCCACTAGGCGGAGCTGGCAGCCCGATAGGAAGGGTCGTCATGGCGACCACTTTTTGTTGAGGCATTCCAGCATGTCGAGATCGGGCCATGGGATGGCTCCGTGCCGAGATGGTGCGTGGGATCTCGGCCCGGGTAAACCTCCTTCCCTGCACCGAATGCGGGACGTATCCAGCCGCTGGCACCAAACAACCCGCATGCATGGCTTGGCTGTACGAAGCCGAGCAGTAGAAGTGAATTGGCGCACTGAGAGGCATTAGTAAGTAGACTGTAATGACGAGGATAGTGTTTTGGCCCCGAAATTAGAAAAACAAAATTTGATGATTGGCAAAGGATTGGCAGTAATGATTGGCAGATGATGAGTAGTGATTGGCAAAATTTTTGATTTGTTGAAATTTGATGTGCAAAATTGGTAGTGGGAGATGCCCGATGTGGTGGGATGGCAACTCTGTCATCCCTCACAAAGGGGGGGCAAATGCGCAATAGTTTATGGGGTGTATGGCAGTGAAAACTAGCCCGGGTGGGTTAGGTTATATTGATAGGGATCTAGCGAAGATGACATTAGGTGACGTTAAGGGTAGTTAGTGACTGATACCTGTAGTGGGGACGCAGGTAGATTAGTGTGGATTATAATGACGAGGGAGCGCAATAGTTTAAAGGGACGACTGGGAAGCGCAAGTTTCAGAGGGGAGTAGTTAGATGAGATGATGCTGTGTGAGAACTGGACAGGTGTGTGGAGCAGTGTATGAGTAGAGAGTGTTGTGGATCAGCGCGAATGCGCTTGGGGAGAGAAGGGTGCAGGTGGCACCAGGTGTGAGAGCACAGGTGTGCAAGTACAGGTGTGTGGAATACATGGAGCAGGGAACGAGTGGTGTGGAGAGAGTTGGAGTAAGTGGTACGGAGTGGTGTGCATGGTGCGGAGGTGTGGATGGGGGAAGAGTGGACCCTTTTCACGAGTACCCGGGGAGGGTAGTTTAAAGAATAGGTAGAGGGTATAGGTAAATTGTGGTTGGATATTGGCATTTGTGGTGCGGTTGCAGAATGGTATTGTGGATGGGTGCATTAGTGTTGTGGAAATGGCTGGGCGTGTAGCCTGTTAGTGTGTGTAGTTGGTTTGGGCACTCCAACACCGTGAGGATGTCGGCCAGGTGAGGCCGCAGGTGGGCTCTGGGAGCCGGTAGTAGTTGTTGTGGATGGGGCCCGAGGATCCGGAGGACGGACCCGGGTAGCCCAGTGCCAGAGGGCACCAAGGGGTGACAGAGCCAGGAGAGGGCCTTCCCCAGTTAGTTAGGTTAGGGTGAGGAGCAGGTAAGCTCGGGTGGCAACTGCAGTGGTGGAGGTGTGCAGGTGGGTAGACCTGCTGGGAGAGCTACACGTCACAGCCCAGAAATTGTGCGAGGGCACCGGGAGATGAATCGGGGGAGTGAGACCCCAAATTGAAAAGCACCACAGTTTGGTCAATGGGAATTGGTTTTTAGAACCCATAGTGTAAGAGGGCCAATGGTTTGGCAGGAGAAAGACCCCGGGTAATGTAAAGTTGTTAAAGTCATTTAGGAAATAGTTAGGATTGATGAACCTGTCGCACCATACGCAGCCACTTACCTGAGGTGATGATGATGACTCCACACCTGTGTTCCTTTGTTCTGTGTTGCAGGAAATGAGAATTGCTGTTGGATTTGTGAGACGCATCACGACGTGGATAAGACATTGGGGTGATTCCATCTCTCCCTCCTTAGGAGGGACTGATGATGAATTGGTGATGGCAAATTTTGATGTTGAATTGGAGATGGCAAATTTTGATGTTGAGTTGGAGATGGCAAATTTTGATGAGGGTTGGAAATGGCAAATTTGATTGGTTAGGAGGGAGAGAAGACGAATTTGGTTTATGGGAGGAACGGGGAAGACAGTAGGGACGTTTGTTGATTTGTAAAGTAGATGTTTATGGGTAGTGTTGTGTTTTGTGGATACAGTAAGGGGTAAGGGAGGGGCAATGTAGGTTACCTGGTGGGGGGGGGGGGGCGTACGGTAGGAACATACCTGTCTCACCTGGTTCCCATGTGCCCCCAGTGTGCATTACCTTATATTGCGTGCACTTTTGCGCCCTTACCACCTTACTCACTTGTCTTCTTCTTTTGTCTCCCACCTCCGAGGATCTGGCTTTGGGGCAGAGAGAGAGGAGAGAGAGGTGCTGGCTCCGCAGTTGTGGGCCTGTACTTTCGCTGCTTGCTGCCTGGATCGATACACCATATGGACCGCAATTTTTGTGGCCGCCCACCATGGACCGCAGTTCTCTTGCGGGCAAGCACCACCCGTTGATGGACCTATGGGTCAACGTGGCACCTATGCCATACAGGTGAACCACTTTTAGTTGGCCCCCTGACGGCCACAATTCAGAAATGGACGCGGTTGGCGCCTTTCTTTATTTTTTAAGGAAGCTAGAAGGCCAAGTACACCACATGAAGGCAAGACCAGCGGCAGAACATCGGCTGGCTGCGACACCACCGGTGACTATCGAACACTTTATTGGTGCACCGGATGGTGCTGACTGTGTTATGGGGTGGTGCTTTTGGTGCTTGGATGGGGTGCTCTGCACATTATTAAAGGCCGTAAGGCCACAGAGCACTCGTGGGTTGGTGTATCGATGCTGGCATGCGTGCTCTCTCTCTATGCATAACATCTGCATGTGTTCCTCCAAAAACAGGTCCTGGATCGTAGTGTAAATATCAGTGTAGTCTTGTGTAAATAATGCTCCCTACCGGCTGTATGTTTAGTTTGAGGATTCTTTCCGCGATTCGGTTATCCTGTGGGTGTGGTTCTGTGAGGAGAAGGGTGCAACGTCGCAGGGGGACATATTTACTCATTTGTGAACATCTGTAAAACTGTCGCACTCAGGGTTGAGTTAATAGTAGAGGGAACTACATCTGAGTGCCACACTAACGTAGGTAAAAATTTATTGGGTCGGGACGCCCCGAGGTAGAGAAGGGTGCAATGTTGCGGATATGGGATTTGGCCTCCATCCATATCCGCTTGTAAATATTCCCCTATTTCCCCAATACTCCCCAACTATCCCCAATCCCCCATTCCCTAGTCCCATTATCTGTGAACAACACTCTGTAGCCCCGACCTTCCCCTTTTTCCCCCATTAAATGTCGTGCCCAGGTTCACCGCATCTCACGTAGACAACTATAGGACATCTTGCTAGTTATTCTTAGTCTATGTCAGTTAAGGACTCGTTTCCATTAATTCTGACTCTTCGTTGCACCAGAATGTGATTGTATGGCACCATTAGTAAGTTTAGGACCTCCCAATACCTCCCCGCATCTCTTCCTCATGGAACAACAACACCAACAACAACAACGGCGGCGCGGCGGCGGCGCGGGGAGTGTGCGTCCTCACTCCGGCTTGGTTAGCCGCCATTGAACATGTGCTCCGACGGGGTTACCACGCAGGGGCTCACTGTCAGCTCCTCGTCAAGGGCGGAGCCCGGTAACCCTCCGCACCCAATAAGAAGCGGCGGACCGATTCCATCTGGGGCGGAGCTAACGAGCCGAGGGCGTGTCACTCCCCGCTGGGCATGCGCAGGAAGACGGAGGTGACGTCAGATGCGCCTCAGCTTGGAGAGAAACGGACGCCACCTCCAGTGCGACGATACCTACCCGCATCTCTGGACCGGACCGGGTCGATTCTGCCCCTGAGCCAAGGTGCACCTTGAGCTATCGACTGCCTGCCCTTCCTTGCCATCAATCCCTGTGTGAGTCAGTCTTGTCCCGTTTGTCTGTGGTCTGTCGGGAATAAGATAAGACTGTGTCTAAGTGCCCATCTTTCTGTGCTTTACCTCTTGCCGTGTAATCTAACTGTTCTGCATAACCAATATTATATCCTCCTCCGGAGGTCTTGAGAACTGTACCCCTTGTGTCGTTGCCTTAATCCCAGCCGTTGTGTCCTTTCCTTCATTGATTTAGCATAGCGCGATTCGGCCAACGTTCGAGTGTAATCGGGTAATCTGTGCGAACACGGCGGCCATTCCGCTCGGTCAAGCAACATCTAAGTCGTGTCGGTAACAATATATATATATATATATATATATATATATATAACATATATATAACATATATATGCATGTATATACGATCCTCATATTGAAAGACTGTATCAGCAGTATACATTCATGCTTTGGTAAGGATGTAACCAGTGGACCGAATTTGTCGTCAAATCCCAATGGGAAATGCAATCGGCAACTACAACGACGTGTTGGAAGGTATATATGATATGAGTACACGTATCCTGCAGCATCCCTGATTAAGGCCTCTCTGTGGCCGATACATTAAACCTCAAGTTTTAACAGATATCTCCCAGTCGGTTGTGTCTTTGTATTTTCTCCGTGTTGGCTTCACATCCATTGTGAAGGTCATTTTATGGTCTTCTTTTGGCCTAGCTTGAGACTACTTTGGACAATAAAATGCAGAAGATATATAGGAAGCAAGATGAGCTAATAACCAACCGCATGGACGACAGTACTTACACAGACGAAACAAACACGTGGTGCAATAAAGATCGTCTTGCAATAAATACATTTCTATCATCTCACAATAATGTACTTGAAACTTCGTCTGTGCAGTATTTGCAATGTAAATCCGATGCACCTTATTCAAAACAAGCATTCTGAGTATTGCGCTGCAATACATGTCCCCTACCGGCAGTCTGTCGTCCGGAAAACTGTTGGGGAAATTCCCAAAGTTCAAAGTGCCATAACTTTGTCAAAATGATCGAAACGTCGTGAAGTTCGAACTTGATCTGTAACTTATCATGAGGAAACCATGTACCAAGTTTGAAACCATTAACATTAAGAGTTTAGAAAAAAAGTCCGGAAAACTGTTCTTTGCATGACGGACTGACAGAAGAACAAACTGACAGATGGAGGGACGGAGTGCAAACCTATAGTCCCCTCTGGTGTACACCGGTAGGGGACTAATAACATCCGGGTAGCACTATTATCCTATATATGGCAAATAATCGTCTTTAAGATGGTTGGCAATTTCAGTTTAATGTTCCACCAAAGAAAAATTAAATCACTCGCAAACATGGCCGCATGTGAAATGTGCAAAATCAATTTGTCCGTCAATGATGTCTAACATTTCGGAGTGAATGACCACCGGAACATCAACTTCAAACTACCGAACATCTTTGTGATTGTGCTAATCAAGTCTGACACTGCGGAACAAAATGGTAGTGCACCGCATCGAGAAAGACTTCATGAGTTATTCTATTTTTTTTTAAATAACATGTAAAAAGAACATAATTATTATTACAATTTTTCTTCTCTTGTCTTCCCTCTCTACCATAATGTGCAAGTTCATGGGTTCCTTGTAGGTATCTTCCAGAATTGGATAAGAAAAAAATGTTTGGATAAGAGAAAAATAAGTTTATGTGCTTTGCCAGATGTCGAATTGTGACAGATTATTTGTGACAGCTGAGTGTCGCCTGCTCAGCTTAATCATCCACGGCTTAATGCTAGGGTACGGTAAGATTACTAGAAACAGGTAGACATGAGTAGCCGTCACTTCTTACAGGAGTAGCCGCTGTTGTCCGGTGATTTTCTAATCCTGTTGGCATTTTGAAGAAATAAAATTTAGGTTTTCTTTCAAATTTTTTTGTGGGTACCTAAAACACTTCGCTGCATCCACTTAGGAAAATTTATATTTAATACTATAGTATCACACACACACACACACACACACACACACACACACACACACACACACACACACACACACACACACACACACACACACACACACACACACACACACAATAATGGGGGACAACTTAATATTACCATTCACATCGCTGCGGCCCAGGCAAAAAATTAACGAAAAGTACTGTAATGTACTCCAGTATACGTATTAGTATTTTAGGGTAATATTAGAGTACTCTGATATAGTTCTAGTCGTTCAGGGTAACTTCGAATACTGTAATATACGTATTAGTAGTTTAGGGTAATATTAGACTACACTGATATAGTTCTCGTCATTCAGGGTAACTTTGAATGCTGTAATATACGTATTAGTATTTTAGGGTAATATTAGACAACACTGATATAGTTCCAGCAGTTCAGGGTAACTTTGAATGCTGTAATATACGTATTAGTATTTTAGGGTAATATTAGACAACACTGATATAGTTCCAGCAGTTCAGGGTAACTTTGAATGCTGTAATATACGTATTAGTATTTTAGGGTAATATTAGACTACACTGATATAGTTCGAGTCGTTCAGGGTAACTTTGAATACTGTAATATACGTATTAGTATTTTAGGGTAATATTAGACTACTCTGATATAGTTCTAGTCGTTCAGGGTAACTTTGAATACTGTAATATACGTATTAGTATTTTAGGGTAATATTAGACTACTCCGATATAGTTCCAGCAGTTCAGGGTAACTTTGAATGCTGTAATATACGTATTAGTATTTTAGGGTAATATTAGACTACACTGATATAGTTCGAGTCGTTCAGGGTAACTTTGAATACTGTAATATACGTATTAGTATTTTAGGGTAATATTAGACTACTCAGATATAGTTCTAGTCGTTCAGGGTAACTTTGAATGCTGTAATATACGTATTAGTATTTTAGGGTAATATTAGACTACTCCGATATAGTTCCAGCAGTTCAGGGTAACTTTGAATGCTGTAATATACGTATTAGTATTTTTGGGTAATATTAGACTACACTGATATAGTTCGAGTCGTTCAGGGTAACTTTGAATACTGTAATATACGTATTAGTATATTAGGGTAATATTAGACTACTCCGATATAGTTCTAGTCGTTCAGGGTAAATTTGAATACTGTAATATACGTATTAGTATTTTAGGGTAATATTAGACTATGATATAGTTCTCGTCGTTCAGGGTAACTTTGAATGCTGTAATATACTTTAGTATTTTAGCGTAATATTAGACTACACTGATATAGTTCTCGTCGTTCAGGGTAACTTTGAATACTGTAATATACATATTAGTATTTTAGGGTAATATTAGACTACTGTAGCGGCTGCCGCTGAGTTTTCACAATCGCCTTGCACCTATCAAGGACGCGGAGCGATCACCATGCCGGGCTCGTCCAGGACGCCCAGGCTCGCCCTCAACTTGCCAGGCCGCAGCCAGGACGCTGGGCCACGCCCCCTGGCGCCGGGCCTGGGCAAACCCCCTGGCGGAATAGATATATATTGCTGACTGATAAACGGTTTTTCAGAGTGCCTGAGTGTTTGATTTCATTAAAGCAACTCAGATGAATTCTAGCTTTTTGTCGCGTCCATTCTTCCGATCGACGTGGGAGCCCCGACTCCTTCATTGGTGACCTATCGACATGGACACGGCAGTCGCCCTTAAACTGCCTACCTTCTGGGAGGCTCACGCGGCGGTTTGGTTCGCACAGGCGGAGTCCCTGTTCGCCCTGCGAGGCATCACGGCCGACGACACCCGCTTCCACCATGTGGTAGCTGCGCTCGGGTCGGTTACCGCGGCCCGCGCCCTGAGCCTCCTCGAAAGCCCGCCAGCCGCTGACAAATACGGCGCGATTAAGAAGCTGCTCCTCGATGCTTTCGCCCTCCCATCGGCGGAACGCGCACGGCGCCTGCTCGATCTGCCTGAGCTCGGCGACACGCGCCCTTCCGAGCGCATGGACTACATGCTTTCACTGCTCGGCGAGCACTCTCCGGCATTCCTGTTCCGGGAGCTGTTCTTCCGTCAGCTGCCTAACCCGGTACGCCTCGCCCTGGCAAGCACGACGATCACAGATCCCCGGGCCCTTGCCAGAGAAGCCGACAAGATCTCCGCCGCAGGACAGCGCATCGTAGCGGCGACATGGGACCCACCGCCGTCCGACGCAACACCCAGGGCGCCCGAGCACCCGGCACGGTCGACGGCCGAACTGCCGACGCCATTGGCGGCCGCTCTACCGAGCCGACCACCTCCGGCACGACGACCGAGGCCTCCACCTGACCAAGCGTGGTGTTACTATCATGCCAGGTTCGGACAGAAGGCCCGGACATGCCGACCCCCGTGCACCTTCGGCAGGCCGGGAAACGGCCGGGCCGGCGTTCATTACCAGCCATGAGCGCCGGCCACACGGGCAACTTACTGTTCATCACGGATAAAGCGTCCGGACGGCGCTTCCTGTGCGACACCGGCGCCCAACTGAGCGTCATACCCGCCTCTGACCAGGACAGGCAATCCGCGGTTTGCGGCCCCTCCTTGGTTGCGGCCAACGGATCGACTATCCGCACCTTCGGCCCGCGCAACGTCACCCTCTGCTTCGGCGGCCAACGCTTTGCTTGGACGTTTGTAACCGCCAAGGTGCCCGTGGCTCTGCTAGGCGCCGACTTCCTCTGCGCACACGGACTGCTGGTGGACGTCCAACGGCGTCGTTTAATCAACGCTGAAACCTTCAGCTCCCTGGTATGCACATTGAGCAGCTCCGCGCCGACCGAGCTGGCATGCGCCGTCCCGGCGGCGAACGAGTTTGCTCGCCTGCTCACGGAGTTCCCGGCCCTCACGCGGCCGACGTTTTCGGCCGTCGCAGTACGGCATGGGATCGAGCACCACATACCAACCACGGGCCCGCCGGTCTACGCCAGGGCCCGCCGCCTCGACCCAGCCAAGCTCGCCGTAGCGAAGGCCGAATTCGACGCGTTGGAGCACCTCGGCATCGTGCGGCGCTCCGATAGCGCGTGGGCCTCGCCACTGCACATCATGCCAAAGCCGGGGGGTGGATGGCGCCCGTGTGGCGACTACCGCCGTCTCAATGACGCTACCACCCCCGACAGGTACCCGATCCCGCATATCCAAGACTTCTCCGCCCGTCTGGCGGGACGGGTCATTTTTTCGAAAATTGACCTCATACGGGGATATCACCAGGTACCTGTCAGGGCGGCCGACGTCCCTAAAACGGCAGTCATCACGCCGTTCGGCTTATTCGAATTCTTGCGGATGCCGTTTGGTCTCAAGAACGCGGCTCAGGCGTTCCAGCGCTTGATGGACGGCGTGCTGCGTGACCTGCCGTTCCTTTTCGTTTACCTGGACGACATCCTCGTCGCCAGCACGTCCCGGGCCGAGCACCTCCTCCACCTCCGGACACTGTTCGAGCGCCTCAGCGAGCACGGCCTCATCGTCAACCCGGCCAAATGCCACTTCGGCACGACGGCCGTTGATTTTTTGGGCCATCACATCACCAAGAACGGGGCCGTGCCGCTGCCAACCAAGGTCGAGGCCATCACCACGTTCCCGCGTCCCCGCACCATAAAGGCCCTGCAGGAATTCCTGGGAATGGTGAATTTTTATCACCGCTTCGTGCCCCGCGCTGCTCAGCTCATGCGGCCCCTCTACGAAGCCCTCCGGGGCATGCCGGCCAAGCACGACATCGCCTGGTCCGCAGCAATGGATGCGGCCTTCCAAGGCTCAAAGCGGGCCCTCGCCGACGCAACACTGCTCGCTCACCCGGTGCTCAACGCTCCCATCGCCCTCACCACGGATGCCTCCGACTACGCGGTGGGCGCCGTACATGAGCAAAGGGTGAACGGGGTTTGGCAGCCACTCGCTTTTTTCAGCCGGCAGCTCCGGCCGAACGAGCTCAAATACAGCACGTTTGACCGGGAGCTCCTCGGTCTACACCTGGCCGTCCGCCATTTCCGCCACCTCCTGGAGGGCCGACCTTTCACGGCGTTCGTCGACCACAAGCCGTTGGTTTACACCATGGCCAAGGTCACGGAGCCATGGTCGGCCCGCCAACAGCGCCACCTCTCCGCCGTGTCGGAGTTTACCACGGACATCCGGCACGTCGCCGGCAAAAACAACGCCGTGGCCGACTGTCTTTCCCGGGCCAGCGCGAACGCGGTCCACCTGGGCGTGGATTTTGCGCTTATGGCGGCGGACCAAACCACCGACACCACGGTGCAAGCCCTCCGGGCGGCGGACACGGGCCTCCGCCTGGCCGACATCCCCTGCGCGGACACTGTCCTGCTCTGCGACGTCTCCCAAGGCCAGCCTCGCCCCATCGTGCCCGTCGCCTGGCAACGCCGCATCTTCGCCTCCCTCCACGGCCTTTCCCACCCGGGCCGGAAAGCTTCCCAGAAGCTGGTGTCGGCGCGTTTCGTCTGGCACGGCCTTCGCCGGGACGTCCGCGATTGGACCAGCGCCTGCACGGCCTGCCAACGGGCCAAGGTCCACCGACACACCCAGGCCCCGCTGGCACCTTTCACCGTGCCCGAACGACGTTTCGACCACGTCAACGTGGATCTGGTGGGCCCCCTCCCCCCGTCACGGGGGTTCACACACCTGCTCACCATGGTGGACAGGACCACCAGGTGGCCGGAGGCCGTTCCCCTCGTCTCCACCACCACCGCCGACGTGGCGCAGGCTTTCATCGCCACCTGGGTCGCCCGCTTCGGCGCACCGGCGGACATCTCGTCAGACCGCGGTCCACAGTTCACCTCCGAGCTGTGGGGCGCGGTCGCCCGCAACCTGGGGATCAAGCTCCACCGTACTACGGCCTACCACCCCCAAGCAAACGGGTTGTGCGAGCGATTCCACCGCTCCATGAAGGCCGCGCTCATGGCCGGCCTTCAAGACGTCGGGTGGGCCGACCGGCTGCCGTGGGTCCTTTTGCGCCTTCGCACGGCCCCCAAGGAGGACCTCCAGGCATCCACCGCCGAGCTTGTCTATGGCCAGGTGCTACGCGTCCCGGGCGAATTTGTGCCCGACGCTACCAGTCCCTGGTCCGCAGCTCACCAGCGCTCGGACCTCCAGGAGGCCGCCCGACGGTTTGCCCCCGTGCCAACATCCCACCACGGTGACCCCCAGTCCTACGTCCCCCCAGCACTCCGCACAGCGGAGTATGTTTTTGTGCGTCACGACGCACATCGGTGGCCACTCCAGCCGCCGTACGACGGGCCCTTCCGGGTGCTGCGACGGGACGACAAGTCGTTCGTCATCGACATCGGCGGCAGGTCGGACCGGATTGCTGTGGACCGCCTCAAGCCGGCGCACGTGGACGTCGACCACCCACCACGGGTGGCCCTTCCGCCGCGGCGAGGCCGTCCCCCGTCCACGGTGCCCCCCACTCGACCGCCCACCACCTCACCGGACCCCCTCCCACGACCCGCCAGGGGTCGCTTCGGCCGGGTCATCAGGACCCCCCTCAAATTGACCCTGCCGGTGCAAGTCGATTCTGGGGGGACGTGTGTAGCGGCTGCCGCTGAGTTTTCACAATCGCCTTGCACCTATCAAGGACGCGGAGCGATCACCATGCCGGGCTCGTCCAGGACGCCCAGGCTCGCCCTCAACTTGCCAGGCCGCAGCCAGGACGCTGGGCCACGCCCCCTGGCGCCGGGCCTGGGCAAACCCCCTGGCGGAATAGATATATATTGCTGACTGATAAACGGTTTTTCAGAGTGCCTGAGTGTTTGATTTCATTAAAGCAACTCAGATGAATTCTAGCTTTTTGTCGCGTCCATTCTTCCGATCGACGTGGGAGCCCCGGCTCCTTCACTACTCTGATATAGTTCTAGTAGTTTAAGGTAAGAAAGCGAGAGGTAAAATGACAAAGATGAAGTTGTATTTCTTCCTCCAAACACAACTTCTCTTCTACAGCCGATGGATCAGGGCGCGATCGCACCAATCAAGACTTACTTTCATGTACGCATTGGTGCTAATGTCAAAAGACTTCGTTTACAGTCTCAAAAGATGGCACTGACAACAACTTCAGGAGGACTGCAGGAGTGAAGAGGGTGGACAGAAAGAGAATGGATGAACTGAGGGAGGAGATTGATGTGCGGATGTGCTCGATGGGGTGATTGGTGAAATGCCGCCTAGGCGCCTGAGATGCCGCCTAGGCACTTGAAATGCCGCCTAGGCACTTGGTGCGGATGGGGGAAGAAGGAATGGCAAAGAGAGTGAATAGGTTGAGGGAACAAGGTAGGATGAAGAGAGGTAGACCATGGTCGAGATGGGAGGATTGTGTGAGGATGGATATCAGTAAGGTTGGAGTGGTTGGAGAGTGGAGAGAGTTGGCTGAGGACAGAGGGGAGTGGAGAAAGATCATGGTCAAGGCAGGGCTGGAGCTTGGTGCTATCGGACCTCACCTCTTATAAAGTGAAGGGGAGGGGAAGAAGAATTGCAATCTATTCTGTTGTAATTACACCAGGCTTTCTTTGTCCCGCTAATAAATGTCTTATAAACTCCATACCAAACAGATTGTGGAATCACTTCTACTGCTAATACATCCCAAATCATACACAGTACCTTAATCATTATTTATTTATGC
This sequence comes from Myxine glutinosa, assembly GCF_964187855.1. Lineage (NCBI taxonomy): Eukaryota > Metazoa > Chordata > Myxini > Myxiniformes > Myxinidae > Myxine > Myxine glutinosa. The sequence goes on along the minus strand of NC_136262.1, from coordinate 220,406,781 downwards.
CAAACATCAAAACATTATTACGTTCTCCAAAGTTAAAGTGGATTCTTTGTTTGGTGGTGGCCTTATCAGTGATGTCATTTAATATTTTTAACTTGTTTTCTCATTTTAATTAGAAAATGATGCCTTGCAACTTATTATCAAGACAAAATTGAGAAACATTATTAAACAGTAATAAAACAAGCGCTGATCCCAGAGGTAAGCTGATAATTACTTCCTTCAAACCCCACATTCTCTCACTGCTTTTGCTTGCTGTTGCTGAATGAGTTTTGGGTGCACTGTGCTAGTTTACCATCTCCCCCACAGGGCCACAGGTACTAATCTGAAATATATTGTCACTCATTTTGCGTCACAATGGATCCTTCTTTGTGATTTCTTCCAGCGCTGGTTCAGCAAGCTAGTCCACAAAAAGAGGAGGTGGTGAGCTGACAATAAGATATGCTCAAACAATCACCCCTACTCATACACCACCTCAAAACACCACCACATTTTACTAAATATTACATACCAACTGCAATATGATGTCATGCCATTCATGTGCAACGCGTGACACGCACACCTCACTGACTGCATGACCAATATGTCACCAAGCACAGTCTGAATGCACTCGAGGTCATGACCTAGAAGTGCAGTGGATAACCAGTGCAAACACCACTGCGTACACACAAATGTAATGGCACATCACAACAAATAAACAAACAAGAAATATGTCGTGCAGAGCATGATACTTGTCAAATCCCTAAAATAAGTTGTTGGTCTATGATGACCTCAAAAATACTTGGTGGTTGAATTCAGTGCCCAGATATGCAAATCCTCTTAAAATTTCAAGTCAATCAGATGAAAATTGAGGATTTTAGAAATTCGACCTATGTTGACCTCAAAAATACTTGGTGGTTGAATTCAATGACTAGATATGAAAATCTTCAAATTTCAACTTAATTGAATAAAAATTGAGGATTTTAGAAATTCGACAAAGTTGGTGACCTTTGGCCTATGTTGACCAATTGACATTTGACCCCAAAAACAATAGGCTTCTTGCTTATGACCAACTCTACCATTTGGTAAAGTTTCGTGAAGATCGGTTGAAAATTGTGACCTGCAGGCTACTGACATACATACAGACAGACAAACAGACATCCAATATACTTTTACCATTGTAGAACAATATCACTTTTTATGTTCAGACCCCCATTTTACCTGTTCTTTACATATATTGTTACGGTTCACTGCCACCCTTCTTACCCTTACCAAGGGGGGATTAAGCCCCTTGTTCTTCCTGGGCTTGGCGGAACCGAGAGACTTGAAACACCTCTTCCGGGCAAACGCAAGGTAGGGTTTCGGGACAATCCTCGCTCGTAACTAAATCCCTGCGCCACCACGGAAGCAGGGAAGCAAGCCTCGCACGAGCCATGTGTAATTTGGCGTACACCGAGCGGATTGCGTACCACGTGGTCCGTGCAGTCACCGTTAATTATTGGACCCCGATTCGAGTGGTTCTATTCGTACCACGCTTAGTCAATGATGGAAATCACAAGAACAATCGAATGGAAGGAAGAACACAGGTTTAATTATTATTCCCACACGTATGTACAATGACCGGTAGACGCAGAGACACAGAGCAGCACTTAAACAGTCTTATTCTTAATGCCCAGACTCGGGCCCGTCACACTCACACAGGGAATTGCAGGCAGGATGATGTGCAGGCCAAACTCGCCAACGTGGTCGTCCAGGAACGGCCCCGTCCAGCTCTCCACAGTCCCAGCACGTCCCGCGAAGAAGGCAAGCAGACGGTGGAAGGATCCTCGTAGCGCGTCTCCCAAACAAAAGGCAGCCGATGAGGTAGGAAGGAAAAGTACGCGTCTCTCAGCGCGGCTGGCGGTTACACAGCGCGTTATCACTCGCGTAACTCGATGCACTATAGGCGGCTCGGCTTCAAGCTCAACCGAGCGTCACTTTCATATGAGCGCGTATCCTGGTTCATGCGTGTCTTTCTCCACTCAATGCCAGCTCAGTCCTCGTACCTCAATTGCTGCTCGAACTCCACTGCTCACCGCGTGCGAGTCCATACTCAATTGCTGCTCGACGCTCTTACTGCTCGTGAGTCCTCTTACTCAATTGCTCGACTCGATCCAACTCCTGCCCGCGAGTCCTCCTGGGGGCTTTGCACAACCACTTATATCTACACGCCCCAAACCTTCTCGAACCTTCTCGAACCTTCCAACCACGCCCTGTGACGCAGTGCTGCCGCCACACCCTGTGAGCCCTGATTGGCGGCTCGCGCTTACCGTCAGCTTCTCTGCCGCCCTCATTCGGTCCTGCCCCACCCTCCTAGCTGGCCTCGTGTTAATTCGCGCCAAAAAGCCAAAGGCAGCCCTAAGAGACGTAAAGCGATGGAGGCGGCATAGGACAATGGAAGCGATGAAAGGACCTATTCTCCTTACTCTACTCAACGAAGAACTAACACAGGAAAAGGACTAAGCTCATAAATACGAAGAAATAACTGAACTATCGCGAGGCTACATGTTGTTTGTGTGACTAACTATGAGGGGAAATTTAACCTTTATTATACAAACTATGACCAAAACTCAAAACCGCAACAATATATATATTGTTGAGGATCTCGGTCGTCGGCGCTCCCCTTATCAAGGGGGGGTTAATCCCCTTGTCTTGTTATCTGGCCGACCCGAGTCCTGGGGGTTATAACGTCCTTCCCGGCGTGGCGTTAGATAGGGTTTGTTAGGCCTAGGGGTTCACGACTACCTAAGTACTAACGCCGGCCGGAAATGAGGGAATAACTCCCGCTCGATATGTTGGAAAATGCCGAGCGCATAGCAATCCGCGATCCGAGCTATTAACAAAGTGACTAGACCCGATTATAGCGGTTTCAATCGTGCCAGGATTACCCAATGATAGAAAGGACGGATGTGATCGGATGGAGAGGAAACCAGAAGGTAGGAAGAACAAAGATGGGTTTATTAACAAATGTACAGAAGAAGAGGAAATGAAAGGGATGTACAAGACAAGAGGAAGAGGAAGAAGCAGCACACAGGGCAGTCTTAAAACAGTCTTATTCTAATAACCCAGACAAACGTACACACTCACACGGGGATATATAGATGGTTGATGGCCAGGTAGAGGGTCCGGCGACGGGGTCCAGGCTCCAGTCGGCTCCATTCCAGCAGGCGAAACCCGGCAAAGGCAGCTCCGCGCGTAGTTGGACGCGAGCGGACAGTTTATATCATGGGGGAGGCTGGGACGCTGCGTACGTAATTCGTGCACACTTGTGCCAAGCGCGCTCTCTCTCTCAAGTCCTCCTTTGATAAGGTGCGCTCTCCCAATTAGTTCTGTGATCAATGCCATGCACAGCACACGCATGTGCCGTGGTGAAGGTGAGCTCTCTCCCGCAGTAAGTCCGAGTCCTTCTGAGTCCGTGAAAGCACTTTGCGCTCGCCTTTTTATATCTCTCTGCGCGATCACTCCGCGGGCCCCAAAGCCACGCCTGTCGGTGATGTTACCTCACAATACCTCAGCCCTGGTTGGCTGGTGAGGGCTTACCGGCCACGCCTTTGACGACTGGATGACGTGGCCACACCTTCTTCCGGTATATACCCGAGTAGAATTTTCAAAGTAGCGTTTGAGTAGCCTCCGTTACCAGTAGCGTTTGACCCACTCGTGTAAACGAAGCAGGCATTCCGTACTTTGAACAACGAGTCCACATAATATGTCACACAAGGTTTTTATTCGGACAATTTGCCCCCTCCCCCTCCTCCCCTCCCCCCTCCCTCCAAACCACCCCTCTCCCAAACCCCCCCTCCGCTTCCGCCCCCCTCTGGTTCCCCCCCCATTTTATCCCCCCCTATAACCTCCCCCTTCCCGCATTCCCTTTACCGCATAGGACCACATGTGATGATCTTGATATTATGGCAATTTTATTTTTTCTTAAAAATTTTTGCTTTAATATATTTAGTTTTAATTTAATTTACAATTTAATTGTTTACAAGTTTAACTTTTAATTAAATGTAATGATTGTTCCTGATTTTCTTAACACTTGAGTTATAATCCAGCATTGCTTACAGGATTATTTTGAACCGTTAATATGCGGTTGATTTTTGAATTTGGTCAGTAACGTCTCCGTTCACGAGAGCGGTGTGATACGGTTTAATTGGCTGTCCAGCTTTGCCCACCCCACTTTGCATATACCCCGCCCACTTTGCATATAAGGGGATGTTGAGATGATTTTATCACTCTTGTGGAAGATTAACGGAGGCGTGTGGCTTTGTCACATGTTGTTAATCGAAACGTTGAGTCATTGTTTGTTCAATTAAAGGTTGGAGATCTTACCACGGAGTCATTTGGATTTATTCCCAAACGCAAATCTTTGCTTATATATATATATATTGCCCCTTACATATATATATATATATATATATATATATATATATATATATATTGTTACGGACACGACTTAAGATGTTGTGATGGGCCGAGCGGAATGGCCGCCGTGTTCGCACAGTTTACCCGATTACACTCAAACGTTGGCCGAATCGCGCTACGCTAAATCAATGAAGGAAAGGACACAACGGCTGGGATTAAGGCAACGACACAAGGGGTACAGTTCTCAAGACCTCCGGAGGAGGATATAATATTGGTGATGCAGAAACGGGTAGATTACACGGTAAGAGGTAAAGCACAGAAAAGATGGGCACTTAGACACAGTCTTATCTTATTCCCGACAGACCACAGACAAACGGGACAAGACTGACTTACACAGGGATTGATGGCAAGTAAGGGCAGGCAGTCGATAGCACAAGGTGCACCTTGGCTCAGGGGCAGAATCAAACGCGGTCCGGTCCAGAGATGCGGGGAGGTATTCAGCGCTTGGAGGTGGCGTCTTCTCTCTCCGTCGTGTGGGCGCATCTGACGTCACCTCCCTCTTTCTGCGTATATCCGGCGGGGAGTGACACGCCCTCGGCTCGTTAGCTCCGCCCCAGATGGAATCGGTCCGCCGCTTCTATTGGGTGCGGGGGGTTACCGGGCTCCGCCTTTGATGAGGAGCTGACAGCGAGCCCCTGCGTGGTAACCCCGTCGGAGCACATGTTCAATGGCGGCTAACCAAGCCGGAGTGAGGACGCACACTCCCCGCGCCGCCGCCGCTGTTGTTGTTGTTGTTGTTGTACCATGAGGGAGAGCTGCGGGGAGGTATTGGGAGGTCCTAAACTTTCTAACGGTGCCATACAATCACATTCTGGTGCAACGAAGAGTCAGAATTAATGGAAACGAGTCCTTAACTGACATAGACTAAGAATAACTAGCAAGATGTCCTATAGTTGTCTACGTGAGATGCGGTGGACCTGGATGCGACATTTAATGGGGGAAAAAGGGGGAGGTCGGGTCTACAGAGTGTTGTTTACAGAAAATGGGACTAGGGAATGGGGGATTGGGGATAGTTGGGAAGTATTGGGGAAATAGGGGAATATTTACAAGCGGATATGGATGGAGGCCAATCTCATATCCGCAACATTGCACCCTTCTCTACCTCGGGGCATCCCGACCCGATAAATTTTTACTTACTTTAGTGTGGCACTCAGATGTAGTTCCCTCTACTATTAACTCAACCCTGAGTGCGACAGTTTTACAGATGTTCACAACTGAGTAAATATGTCCCCCTGCGACGTTGCACCCTTCTCCTCACAGAAACACACCCACAGGATAACCGACTCGCGGAAAGAATCCTCAAACTAAACATACAGCCGGTAGGGAGCATTATTTACACAAGACTGATATTTACACTACGATCCAGGACCTGTTCTTTGAGGAACACATGCAGATGTTATGCATAGAGAGAGAGCACGCATGCCAGCATCGATACACCAACCCACGAGTGCCCTGTGGCCCTACGGCCTTTAATAATGTGCAGAGCACCCCATCCAAGCACCAAAAGCACCACCCCTTCATGTACAGTCAGCACCATCCGGTGCACCAATAAAGTGTTCAATAATCACCGGTGGTGTCGCAGCCGGCCGATGTTCTGCCGCTGGTCTTGCCTTCATGTGGTGTACTTGGCCTTCTGGCTTCTTTAAAAATAAAGAAAGGCGCCAACCGCGTCCATTTCTGAATTGTGGCCGTCAGGGGGCCAACTATAAGTGGTTTACCTGTATGGCATAGGTGCCACGTTGACCCTGAGGTCCATCAACGGGTGGTGCTTGCCCGCAAAAGAACTGCGGTCCATTGTGGGCGGCCACAAAAATTGCGGTCCATATGGTGTATCGATCCAGGCAGCAAGCAGCGAAAGTGCAGGCCCACAACTGCAGAGCCAGCACCTCTCTCTCCTCTCTCTCTGCCCCAAAGCCAGATCCTCGGCGGTTTGGAGACAAAAATAAGACAAGTGAGTAAGGTGTTAAGGGCGCAAAAGTGCATGCAATATAAGATGATGCACACTGGGGGCACATGGGAACCAGGTGAGACAGGTACGTTCCTACCGTATGCCCCCCCCCCCACCAGGTAACCTACATTGCCCCTCCCTTACCCCTTACTGTATCCACAAAACACAACACTACCCATAAACATCTACTTTACACATCAACAAACGTCCCTACTGTCTTCCCCGTTCCTCCCATAAACCAAATTCGTCTTCTCTCCCTCCTAACCAATCAAATTTGCCATTTCCAACTCTCATCAAAATTTGCCATCTCCAACTCAACATCAAAATTTGCCATCACCAATTCATCATCAGTCCCTCCTAAGGAGGGAGAGATGGAATCACCCCAATGTCTCATCCACGTCGTGATGCGTCTCACAAATCCACACAGCAATTCTCATTTCCTGCAACACAGAACAAAGGAACACAGGTGTGGAGTCATCATCATCACCTCAGGTAAGTGGCTGCGTATGGTGCGACAGGTTCATCAATCCTAACTATTTCCTAAATGACTTTAACAACTTTACATTACCCGGGGTCTTTCCCTGCCAATCCATTGGCCAACTCATGAACAGCATGCCTCAACGTGTACGTGCTCTCCTGAATGCTCGTGGGGGTTACACGAAGTACTGAACTGTAATTTTACTGTCCGTAATCCCAGTCGTAATTGAACTTTTGTTTTTGTTTAAATTTTTTTTGGCTAATGTGCAAAATAAAGAGATACTTCTGGAAAACGTACAGAAGTTTAACACAGTACTGTCTATGAATTGAGTTCGATATCAGTTTCCATCACTTTCAAGGATCAATTAATTTTTTTCGAAATGTCAAATGTGGTTTTTGTTTCTTTTAAAGGTCACATTAACAAAATCTAGAATAATTTCAACATAATTCCAATGAACTTTTGGATCTAAGACATCTTGAAAAGTAAGTTCACCCCCACAAAAAAAAATTCCATATTAAATGCCAAGTCTGTATATATATTATATATGTATATATATATATATATATATATATATATATATATATATATATATATATATATATATATATATGTTCTTTATATATATATTGTTACTTTTTTCTAGAACCTTCACTAGTAAATTTTAGTAAATGTTTCCCTTATAAATGACCCCCTGTAAATATCCCCATCAATTGGCTTTGTTAAAGATCGCACCCTAGTTAGTCCATGTACAACACGTAGCGAACCATAGGACCTCTCTGTAGTTATTTCATTATTGTGTGTTTCAGTTAAGGATCTGTTCCCAATAGTTGAATCTGCGTTGCATTAATCAAATAAGATAGGCCCCATTCCGTCCATTTTGCGCTCTCCCTCTCCAAATTGTGATACTTCGCTTGCCAGCCGCGTTCGCCGCCGTTGCATTGGGCTGTTTTGCTGGCACCACGCCGCCATAAGCCATGCGGTCAAGCCGAGGAAGAAGGGGGCGGAGCCACAAGAACAAGGTGTGGCACGTTGACTCATCAGCAGAGGTGGAGTCAGCGAGCCCTTACCGACCAACCAGCGCCGAGGTGAGCCAACCGGTAGGCGTGTCATCAGAGCCAGCGGCTTAATTCCTACACGGACAATAAAAGCGGCTGCGAGGGACTGCTTGAACAGATGAGTGAGGGAGATGAGTGAGGGAGTTGAGTGAGAAGGTTCATGAGCAGTTGAGGAAGAAGACATGATCCGGCAGATGAGTGAGGTACCCGACGAGGATACAGAGCATTGTAAGGAGGAGAGTGGGTCCGTTTGATGGCGACAATCCCACGCTTCATTCGCATTGTCCGACCATGAGAGATACGAGACCAGAAGCTGCCACTGGCTGTTCACTTCCAGCCCGGAGCGTGGACCTGGAGCGGACCTCAATGCTGTGCCTCTGCCCGAACCTTCCAGCCCTGCTGTCCCACCTGGACCTTCTCCCTCTTCCAGTCATTCCTGCCTGCTATTCCCCTTTCGTGTAAGTCTATGTGTTTGTCCCAGGGTATAATATAAGACTGTTTTAAGGCTTGCCCTGTGTATCTTCTTCTTCTTCGTTGTACATTCCCTTTTCGTTCTTCTTTGGTTTTGGTTTTGTATATAATTAATAAATTACACCTGTTCCTTCTTATTCTTTGGGTTTTCCTCTCATCCGGTCGCTTTAGTCCCTTCTTCCCATTGAGTACCTGTGGCACGATTCGGCCAACGTTCGGAGTCGGGTTAGTCCTTTGTTAATGGCTCGAGCTGCGGATTGCTAAACCGCTCGGCAATCTTCCATCTTATCCGCGGTTCGGGCGGGGCTCATTTCCTTGCTTAACGGAAGGCGCTGGTGATTAGGTCATAGGAATAATTGGCCTACTACCCTATTCAGCGCTGACCGGAAGTGACGTAATAGCTCCAGGACTGGTGGAGACAGCCAGCTTAACAGGACAAGGGGATTAACCCCCCCTTGCTAACGGGAGTGCTGTCCCCCGGATCCGTAACAATATATTTATATATATATATATATATATATATATATATATATATTGTTACGGAACCCAGCGTCAGCCTATGGTTCCCCTTTGAGGGGGGATTAGTCCCCTCGTTTGTTACTGAAGCTGCACCGCGACCTCCGGAAAGGCCGGTGAGCAGCTTCGTTCGCGACCGCGGATAAGATGGTAATTTGCCGAGCGGATGGCAGCGGCGGCCCGAACCGTTAACAAAGACTAGACCCGATTCTCAAACGTTGGCCAAATCGTGCCCCAGGTATTCAATGGGGAAAAGACAAAGACGACGGATGTGAGAAGAAGAAGACAAAAAGGGTTTGAAATACTACTATATTTATTACTATTATTTACAACCAAAAGAAACCAAGGAGGAGGAAGAATAATAAAATAAAAACAGAAGCAGAAGAAGCGGACACAGTGAAAATGCTAGCTTATCTAAACAGGCTTAACTTATACCCCATGACAAGACAAAGACAGACTACAAGCACACTTACACGGGGGATGATGACAGGAATGGCAGGAGGTGGATGGCTGGAGGGAGAGGAAGGTTCAGCTCGGACTGAAGCACGGTCGGGCCGGCGGGAGCAGCCACCGCCCTCTTGATTGGTCTCGCACGGCGCGTTCCTTCGCGGCCACGGTCGATACTGCCGGTGAAACCCGAAGCTGCTGTGGCTGAAGCTGCTGCGTGCCGCTGCTCTTTCAGGGATTCCTCCGCCTCATGCGCCGCGTGCTCTCCACCGGTTCATCTGCCTTCTCTCTCGTATCTCGTGGGGGCGTTGCGTGACGGGTTCTCTCCCTGACGCATCTGTTCATGGGGATCCCTTACTCATCTGCCGTACTCTCTGACGCAACCCTTACTTGTCAAAGGCTTTTCGTATCTCTGACGCAACAACCACCCAAAGGCTTCCGCGCGCGCTTATATCTCCCTCCGGCGATCAAGCCGCCGGCCGCGAGGACACACCCATCGGTGAGCTCGCCTCGGCCCTGATTGGTCGCGAGGGCTCACCGACCCCGCCCCTAGAGGAAGCGTTGGTAAGGCCACGCCTTGTTCCCGGCGCTGGGCCGACTCCTCCCACCTTTTGGCTCTGAGATGACCTCATGGCTAATGGAGTCTTGCAGCGAAAACAACAACCCACAGCTGCAGCAGAATTCAGCGAACCGCTCAATGCAGTTGGCAATTGAGGAAAGGGGAATCCATGGAGGTTCTGGGGAAATTGAAATGGGATACTACCTTGTCTGGATTCGGTGCAATGGAGTGTCAATTAATGGAAGCCAAAGCCTTAACCTAATACACAGAATAAGTAAATAACTACCAACAAGCAGGAAATCTATGATTGGCTAACGCGATTGTATATGACCTAACTAAGGGACGCCCTTTGACCTTTATACACAACTGGAGGAAGGAGGGTGATATTTTTACAACAATAAAAAACACAATTCTCATATCCACAACACTGCACCCTCCTCCTCTTAGGCACGTCCCGGGCCTATTACTTTTACTTTTAGTGTGGCACGTAGGTGTAGTTCCCTCTACATTTAACCGGACCCTGAGTGTGACAGTTTTAAAACAAATAAATATGTCCCGCTGCTCCATTGCACCCTACCTAACAGACTCACGCCCACAGCTAACCGAATTGCGGAATGTTCTTCAAACTAAAACACTTACGGTGGGGGCGCATTATTTACAACTGACGCTATTTTATTTACAAAACGCAACCCAGGACCTGTGATTGTTCTTTTGGGGGGGGGGGGGGAGACAGCTTGCCCTGTATCGACGCACCATGAAGCACCCAAAAATGCACCAAAACACCATCAAGCACCAATCGGTGCACAGTCACCACAGTTCATGAATAAAAATAAACCCAACAAACCCTGGTGCTGGTCTTCCTCTTCGGCTCCCTCTGCTGGCCATGGTTCTTCCAGATGTTGTCATCTTCTTTGCTGGCGGCCTATTTGGACATAATAAAAGTGCACAAAATGTGTCCATTGCTTTTATTTATTTATGGCCCACAGGGCCGACTAGGGGTGGTTCACCTGTGTGGCATTGGTGCCCTGTGACCAAGGTCCGCCAGCAAGATCTCGGGCCTTCATGGCCGGTTCCAGCAGAGGGGCCATGCCCCAACCCATGGGGTCCATAAGTGGTGCTCAGCCACAGACATGTGGTCCATAAGGTGGTGCATCGATGCAGACAGCTGGGTTGCGAGAGTTCGGGCGCACAATGGCGGACTCCGCACGCTCCCCTCGGCGCCCAGTGGCGCACAGTCCTCGTGTGGGAGACAAGGGGGGGGGGGGGGAAAGACAGGTGAGCGAGGGGTAAGGTCACAAGGGTACACATCAAACAAGGCAATGCAATGCGAGCTGCGTTTGGAGACGGAGCGGAGAAAAGCTCGTCCCTACCGTACGTCACCCCCCCTGTCACCTACTCTACCCTTGCCCTTACCCCATATTTACAACAATCTACACATTTACAAATTCGTCACTACTGTCATGTCTTCCCCATATTTCCCCTACACCAAATTCGTCCCCACAATCCCTCTAACCAAATTTGCCATCACCCCATTCATCATCAATCCTCATAAGGAGGGAGAGATGGAACAACAAAGCACAATGTCACACCCACGTCATGATGCATCTCACATTCCAAACATTTGCACACTAAGAATAATCAAAAACATCCATGGCATGGTGTGGAGTTCCGTCGTTACCTCAGGTGAGTGGATGTAGATGGTACAAGGAGATTTCAAACCTAACTACTTCCTGAATGACTTTAACACACTTTACACTACCCGGGGTCTTTCCCTGCCAAACCATTGGCCTTCTTACACTCTGTGGTTTTAAGAACCAAATTCCCATTGACCAAACCGTGGTGCTTCCTCAATTTGGGGTTTCACTCCCCCGGTTCAACTCCCTGTGCCCTTGCACAATTTCCGGGCTGAGTCGTGTAGCTCTCCCAGCAGGTCTACCCACCTGCACACCTCCACCACTGTAGTTGCCACCCGAGCTTACCTAGCTCCTCACCCTAACCTATCTAACTGGGGAAGGCCCCTCCTGGCTCTGTCACCCCTCGGTGCCCTCTGGCACTGGGCTACCCGGGTCCATCCTCCGGATCCTCGGGCCCCATCCACAACAACTCTACCGGCTCCCAAAGCCCACCTGCGGCCTCACCTGGCCGACGTCCTCACAGTGGTGGAGTGCCCAATCAACGACACATACTAACAGGCTACACGCCCAGCCATTTCCACAACACTAATGCACCCATCCAAGCACCATTCTTCCACACGCACCACAGATGCCAATATCCAACCACAATTTACCTGTACCCTCTACCTAACACTTACACTACCCTCCCCGGGTATTCGTGATGGGGTCCATCCTCCTTTCCCCCATCCACACCTTCGCACCATCCACTCCACTCCACAGTTTCCACCATACTCACTCCACGACCATCCATTCCATACTCCATATATTCCACACTCCATGTATTCCACACAACCATTCTCCATACATCTGCAGTTGCACACCTGTGCAATCTCACCTGGTGCCACCTGCACCCTCCTTCCTTCCTGGACCATTTGGTCAACACAGCACACATCACCATCACTCACTCATACACTGCTCCATACACCTGTTCAGTTGCACACCTGTGCAATCTCACTTGTTCCTCACTCACTGCTCCATACACTTCCATGCTCAATACAATTCACAATCACCTTCTCACAATACACTTCTGAATACCTTTTTACACACACACGGCATCATCTGAACTACCTGGTGCCCTGCTAAAACTCGCGCTTCCCAGTCGCCCCTTATATTATTGCGCTCCCTCGTCATTATAATCCAAACTAATCTACCTGCGTCCCCACTACAGGTATCATTGTCACTACCTAACCTTACCGTTACCTATGGTCAATCTCTAGGTCCCTACACACGATATCCTAACCCTCCCGGGCTAGTTTTCACTGCCAACCCCATAACTAGTGCTCCTTTGCCCCCGCTGTGAGGGATGGCAGATTGCCATCCCATCACATCGGGTATCTTCCACTACCAATTTGGCCCATCCAAATGCGAGCCAATCAAAAATTTGCCTATCACTCTACAAATCATCTGCCAATCCTTTGCCAATCATCAAATTTTGCTTTTCAATTTCGGGTCCAAAACACTATCATCATCACTGTCTACTCACTAGAGCCTCTTGGTGCGCCAATTCATCTCCAAAGCTCAGCTTCGTAAAGCCGAGCAATGAACGCGGGTTGTTTGGTGCCGGCGGTTGGATCCGTCCGGCCTTCGGTGCAGGGAAGGAGGTTTACTCGGGCCGAGATCCCACGCACCATCTCGGCACGGAGCCGTCCAATGGCCCGATCTCGCCCTGCCGGAACGCCTCAACAAAAAGGGGTCGCCATGACGACCCTTCTTACCGGGCCGCCCGTTCCGCCTGGTGGAGCACGGACGCGGCCGTTCAGAGTGCGGCCCGGCGTGGATCCTGCACGGCGGTTCTTTTGAAACCGCCGCGGTCACGATCCCCGCGGGTTCCCGCGGCACACAAAGCTGCCCGGCACGAACCGAGGGCCCGCTTCGGCTATAAGTCGATCTAACCGCTAACCCGGTTAGCGTCGATGCTCCACTTGCATGATCACACTCCCGCGTTCCGTCCCTTGCTCATACATCTAGCCGCTCCCATGCTCCTCGTCATTGCACCTTCTCTTACACACCCAGGTACACTCATTCCGCTCACAGACTTTGTCACACACCTGACCACCGCACACCTTGGCACACACTCGTCGTTCGCACACCTCACCAACACACCTCTTCGCGCCCCCTCCTCGGTCACCTCCTCTGTGACAACCACAGGTGTGCTCTCCTCCGTACACCCAACCACGTGCCTCACTACCAACTCGAGTGTGCATTCCCACACACGCTCTACCATTCCAGGTGTGCATCCTTCCATTCCAGGTGTACATCCTCTCTCACCTGCCACAACCAACTCACGCTCCGTGTCACTCTTACTACTTTTACCACCACACTCGGTCGCGCATTCACCCTTACTCTCGACCGTGCACTCTGTCCGCATGCACTCCGCTGTTACACACCTTTCTCGCGCACACTCTCCCGTTACACCCTCCGTAACACTCACCACAGGTGTACCTGCTTCCGTCACATCCCCTGTAACACTCCCCATCCCGCGCTTCCATGTGCCCCCTCGCACACGCGCTACGACCAACTCACTCTCGACACCACACTCACTCCTCGGCGCGCACCTTTTCCTCACACACCCCATAGTCAGACATTCTCGCACACCTCCTCCTTCACACTCTGCACCTGTCGCACACTTTACCAGCGGCCTCTCACGAACACCCGGGTCCAAACCAACCCCCAAGCCGACTGAAGCTCCCCTCACACCATATACATTTCCGCGTATATCGCCACTCACCTCGGCACCTCGTCTTCGCACCTCTTCTGCCACCTGCAAACTCTTTATTTGGTTCATGAGCACATATTCATGATTTGAACACAGACCTTGCACATATTCCATCACCTCCTCCTTTATCTCCCTCTTAGTTTCCCCCCGTCTCTTCTTAATTTCACTCACCCCCTCTTCCACTTCCTCTAATTTTTCCTTTACCTCTTTTATTTCCCAGTGCGTCTCCTTGATTTCGTCCTCTAACGCCACCTTGACCGTTTCTATGTGCGTCCTCACCTCCCGGTCCTTTGTCTCCATTGCCTCCGTCACCTCGTCCAACCTCGTTGTCAGTCCCTCACGTACCATCTGACATTCCCTCTTCGTCGCTATCAAGTCATTTTTGATTTCGTTTTGTGTCGCCTTCAACCCTCCGAGTACCGCAGTGTTCTTTTCTACCTGATCCACTAGTTCTTTTTGTCCCACCGTCAGCTGTTCCACCTCCTGCGTCAGATCTTCTTTGCCCCCCTGTAACTTTGCCGTACTATTTCTCACCTCTTTCTCCATAGGCTTCTCACCTCACTTTACCTCCTCGCGTACCCCTGAGACCTCCTCGCTTACACCTCGTCTTATTTCCTCCCCCATCTCCTCCATTTCCTTAGTAGATGCCGCCCTCATCTGTCCCAATTCCTCCCTCTGAGCATCCAGTTTACCTTCCAACCCGATTTTCACCTCCTCTATCTGGTTCCCCATCCGTTTGATTTCCCGGGCGGATTGCTCCCCTATCTCCCGCAATTTGCCTTCCATCTTATCTTCTAGCCCAGTTAACCCATTCTTTACCTCTTTTATCCCGTTGTCTAACCCCTCAAATTTATTGTCTAAACCCCCAAATTTGTTGTCTAAACCCCCAAATTTGGCTTCTATCCCCCCGATTTCTCCATCGAGCCCCCCGATTTGGCTTCCCATATCATTCCTCAATTCCCCTATTTGATTTCCCATATTACTTAACCCGTCTCTCATCTGGCCACCCATTTCTTTTCGCTCTCGGGTGGATTTATCAATTTGGGCATCCATTTTTGCCATCATTTGAATCATAAAGACTCGCATGTACTCTGACATCTCGGGTCGGCTGCCGCAACCACGTGCGAAGCGCCATTTTGCGCCTCCACAACCACGTGCGCGAGAGCGCCATTTTGTGCACCTGAAGCCTCTGCAACCAGATCTTCATTGCTCTCCTCTTCCCTTTCTCCCACATATATTTCCCCGAGGTCCTGGGTCGACTCTACATCCTCTAATTCCCCCACCGGTATCCCGTCGCCTTGACTATCCATGGCACGATGTTAAATTTAGGATGTTAAAATGCAATCTCGGGCCACTCGTAATTTGAGCGCGCTAAGCGCTTCAGGTCCGTATCCCATTCCTGGCACCAATTGTTACGGAACCCAGCGTCGGCCTATGGTTCCCCTTTGAGGGGGGATTAGTCCCCTCGTTTGTTACTGACCGACGTGGTCCCTGAAGCTGCACCGCGACCTCCGGAAAGGCCGGTGAGCAGCTTCGTTCGCGACCGCGGATAAGATGGTAATTTGCCGAGCGGATGGCAGCCGCGGCCCGAACCGTTAACAAAGACTAGACCCGATTCTCAAACGTTGGCCAAATCGTGCCACAGGTATTCAATGGGGGAAAAGACAAAGACGACGGATGTGAAGAAGAAGAAGACAAAAAGGGTTTGAAATAGTACTATATTTATTACTATTATTTACAACCAAAAGAAACCAAGGAGGAGGAAGAATAATAAAATAAAAACAGAAGCAGAAGAAGCGGACACAGTGAAAATGCTAGCTTATCTAAACAGGCTTAACTTATACCCCATGACAAGACAAAGACAGACTACAAGCACACTTACACGGGGGATGATGACAGGAATGGCAGGAGGTGGATGGCTGGAGGGAGAGGAAGGTTCAGCTCAGACTGAAGCACGGTCGGGCCGGAGGGAGCAGCCGCCGCCCTGTTGATTGGTCTCGCACGGCGCGTTCCTTCGCGGCCACGGTCGATACTGCCGGTGAAACCCGAAGCTGCTGTGGCTGAAGCTGCTGCGTGCCGCTGCTCTTTCAGGGATTCCTCCGCCTCATGCGCCGCGTGCTCTCCACCGGTTCATCTGCCTTCTCTCTCGTATCTCGTGGGGGCGTTGCGTGACGGGTTCTCTCCCTGACGCATCTGTTCATGGGGATCCCTTACTCATCTGCCGTACTCTCGGACGCAACCCTTACTTGTCAAAGGCTTTTCGTATCTCTGACGCAACAACCACCCAAAGGCTTCCGCGCGCGCTTATATCTCCCTCCAGCGATCAAGCCGCCGGCCGCTAGGACACGCCCATCGGTGAGCTCGCCTCCGCCCTGATTGGTCGCGAGGGCTCACCGACCCCGCCCCTAGGGGAGGCGTTGGTAAGGCCACGCCTTGTTCCCGGCGCTGGGCCGACTCCTCCCACCTTTTGGCTCTGAGATGACCTCATGGCTAATGGAGTCTTGCAGCGAAAACAACAACCCACAGCTGCAGCAGAATTCAGCGAACCGCTCAATGCAGTTGGCAATTGAGGAAAGGGGAATCCATGGAGGTTCTGGGGAAATTGAAAGGGGATACTACCTTGTCTGGATTCGGTGCAATGGAGTGTCAATTAATGGAAGACAAAGCTTAACCTAATACACAGAATAAGGAAATAACTACCAACAAGCAGGAAATCTATGATTGGCTAACGCGATTGTATATGACATAACTAAGGGATGCCCTTTGACCTTTATACACAACTGGAGGAAGGAGGGTGATATTTTTACAATAAAAAACACAATTCTCATATCCACAACAATATATATAAATACCGACTTGGCATTTAATATGGAATATTTTTTTTGTGGGGGTGAACTTACTTTTCAAGATGTCTTAGAACCAAAAGTTCATTGGAATTATGTTGAAATTATTCTAGATTTTGTTAATGTGACCTTTAAAAGAAACAAAAACCACACTTGACATTTCGAAACAAATAAATTGATCCTTGAAAGTGATGTAAACTGATATCGAACTCAATTCATGGACAGTACTGTGTTAACCTTCTGTACGTTTTCCAGAAGTATCTCTTTATTTTGCACGTTAGCCAAATTTTTTTTTAACAAAAACAAAAGTTAAATTACGACTGGGATTACGGACAGTAAAATTACAGTTCAGTACTTCGTGTAACCCCCACGAGCATTCAGGATAGCACGTACACGTTGAGGCATGCTGTTCACGAGATTTTCCAAGGTTTGGACAGGAATCGCTTGCCATGCAGTGACAATAGCCTTCTGCAATTCATGCACAGAGGTCGGCTGCTGGTCCATGTGGTCGATTTGACGCGTTAATTCTGCCCACAAGTTGTCTATCGGATTCATATCCGGGGACATGGCGGTCCACTCCATATGCTCGACACCACGGTCAGCAAGAAAGTGCTGGATCATGCGAGCACGATGAGGCCGTGCATTGTCATCTTGGAAGACAAAGTTTCCTCTAAATGCTGCACGAGCAAATGGAAGCAATGTTTCTTCCAGAATGGCCCTGTACTTGAACTGGTTCAGGTTTCCATTCAGAACAACCAGGTCAGTTTTGCCCCCTGCATGAAAAGCAGCCCAAACGGTCACCACACCACCTCCAGCTTGGACTCTTGGCACTATATAATCTTTGTTGTAGGCTTCATGCACTTGTCTGCTCACTCGGACGCGGCCATTTTTACGATAGACCAGAAATCTAGACTCGTCACTGAAGATCACGTGATTCCAGTGTCCTGGCTGCCATTGACGGTGCTCTCTGGCCCACTGCAATCGGCGCTGGCGGTGTTGTCTGGTCAGGCGTGGCTTTCTCAGGGGACGCCTGGTACGATAGCCTGCTTGAACCAGTCATTGGTTGACTAGCCTTCTGGATACAGGCTCATTTGTGAGTTGCTGCCACTCAGCCCTAAGCCGATTAGCTGACTTGGTACGGCCATTGGGGACTAACCGGTGCAGCTGGCGATCATCCCTCCTTGTGGTTCTGCGGGGACGTCCTGGCCTCGGTATTGGAGTAGGGACACCCCTCTGAGCATTTAGTTTCAGGATCTTTGCCACCTGACCTTGAGTGATGCCATACTGCCGAGCAATAGCACGCTGTTTCATGCCAGAATTTCGTAAAGCCACCACTCCATGACAAACAGCATTGTCGAGTTGACGGACCATCTCCAGAGGAAGCGGCAATAACTTTTGGTGATGTGCACCAGTTGTTTTCCACTAATACAGAACGCGACAACCCTTGCATACCCGACTGTGAAGCCAATCGTCAAATGCACCTGTCCGTACATTTTGCCACGCCACCTGTGATATAATCCTGTTGTTGACTTCCTGCTGCGACAGACAATCAGTGACATGGTTCTTTTAACAAATAAATCACCAAAGTGTAAAAGAAACTCACCAGATTGATATACTGAGTTAAGAAAGTAAACCCAAGTCAAGAAAAAATAAATATTCCATTTTAAATGCCAAGTCTGTATATATGTATGTATATATATATATATATATATATATATATATATATATATATATATATATATATATATATAATATATATATATATATATATATATATATATATATATATATATATATATATATATATACATATACAGTATGTATATATGTATATATATATATGTATATATATATATATATTGTTATGTCGGTAGGATAGAGCAATATCTAGAGCCAGGTAGATCTGAATAGATAACATGCTTCGACTGTCGCGATAGGGAATCTACCTTGTAATAAGTTCTGTCAGTCCGGTTTGTCAGGTTGAGATGTCTGCTTGTGAACATATGAGGATGTTCGAGTGTTAGGTAGTTAGGGATTAAAGATAACAGCCCCTGTGTGTCAAACCGGGTAGTCAAACCTTTGTCCCTTATGGCAATGCACTCATTTAAACACTTAGACAGGCCCCTAGCGCAACATTAAATAATTCCCTTTCCTGACAATGACTTTGGAAGAGAACAGGCAAGAAACCAGGCCAGGACACCGCCGATGATGGCCGCCGCCAGCTACCCCTCTGGGAGGCCTAGCCACATCGGGTAGCACGAGCTATTACCACACTACAAGCCTGTGATTCGGTGGAGGGCACTGATTGGGTTGTGCGCCAAGGCTGACGTCATGGCCGCAAGGTTATATGAGGGCGCACCAAACGACATTTGCCCGCTTGCACTCTTGCAGATCCAGCAGTTAGTCTTGCACTTCCGGCTATTCTTGTTTGCGCAGCTTCCTCTTGCAGCTCGAACCCTCTTGCAGCACGTCCCTCCCTGGCTGTCTTGTGCTCTCTGCGTTTTTCCTCTTGGTCTTGGGAGGACCTGGTGGTCTTGGTTCGCCATCTGCGTGGTGCTTGGAGCAGTGCTTTTGGTGCGTTGGGGCCTCCGCAGTGCTGTGGTGCCGGAGCGAGGGACCTCGTAGGTGCATCGGGACCTAACGGAGCCGTGTTGTACGGCAGACAATACCAGACGACGGACAGATAAGGATGCACCACATTTCACAATATAACGAACGTTTCTTTTCCTTTCATCCATTCCTGTGTCTCGTTTCTGAAATCTGTGTGTGGGGATGTCCCGATTAGGATATTTATTACCGGCGCGTGCTTTTCCCTGTCCCGATTCTGATTGCAATAAACCCTTGTATTATTTTCCATTTCCCACAAATCTGGTTCTGTTTGAGTTTGTTCGCCTTCCACAGGTACGTGCTTTTACCGCAGCTTCCACTTTCCTTCTTCTTCCCGCGCTACATAAGTAGAATCCGTGTTTGGTTATCGCCTCAAGTAAATCCGTTCTGGTCATCCGCGAGCCCTGGTATTAACCGAAGGTTTCGCGCGACAACTGGTATCAGGAGTGGGATTTGGGCCCGTCGGACAATTTTTTTTGTCCGCAGCGAGACATCGACACGGTTGGGCATACATCGCGCCCGCCATTTGAACGCAAAAATTTTTTAGTCGGAGGCGATAAATTTGCATAGTCGATTGGGCTCAAGGGACGCGAACGGCGGGTCATTAAATTTAATTTTATTCCTGTTGTAAGAGCCGTGCGGGAAAGCGACCTCCTTTACGGTTGGAGGCGGTGAGCGGCATGGAAGAAGGGATGGAAGATGTGGGAAGCATTGGGAGTGAGTCGGAAGTAGTGGAGGTCGAGAGCAGTGGTGGAGCTTCCCCCGCTGCTATTGGGACGGCCCCCATGGACAGCCAGGCCTTAATGAAATTTATGACGGAATTAATAAATAGTAGCAGTGAGCGAACCAATGCAGAAATTCGGGGAATAAATGACAAGATGGGAGAAATGAACAACAAAATTGGGGGATTAGAAAACAACATGAATGCTCAGGGTGAGCGGTTGGAAGGGAAAATGGGGTCCCGGGGGAATAAATTTAGGGAAGGAATGAAGGGAATGAGTGATAGTTTGGAAGGAAAGATAGAGGGAATAAACGAACGAAGGAGTGAACCGGGGAAGGAAACACAGGAGAAGCCAAGGGTGGCAGAAATAGAATCGGAATGGGGGGAAGGCAAATTGGGAATTGCACCGGGAATGGCAATTAAATCAAATTTGCAGGTGAATGTGGAGTGCTCACAGGTAGATGGGGAGACAGCATGGGAAGAGGTGAATGGAGAATTAAATTGTAAGAGAGGATGTTGCCCACATCGTGGCCTGGAGGTTTATCGGGACCGTGTGGATGCCACAACACCTCAACCGGGGGATGGATTGGAATCCTTGCAGCACCAGGGCGGTGGTGCAGAGCGAGAGGGGGTAACATTATTGGGGGTCCGGGTAATGGAGCCGGACCGGGTATTTATTGGGGAAGGCCTGTTGGGGCCAGAAATGATTTGTGGTGATGATGGGGATGATGAGGATGATTTGATCCAGTGGCTGGGGACCTGGGACAGTCCCATGGAGGTAGGGTTTGACCAGGCCGAAAGGAGTTTGGGTGATGAGGTGAGTCGGTCCGAGGAGGAGGTTGTGGTGACCGAGGGGACCCTCACTATACACTGCGGTTTGGTAACGGAGGCACCGAAATTGCATGACCAGTTGGGGGAGTGTGTTGGCTCCGGGCTGGATTGGGACCTTGAAGGATCGGGAGATTTGGTCCATGTAGGGAATTTGGACCAGCTGCAGGGAGGGGCAGAACAACCTCAGGGGGTTGTTACCTGCAGCTGCGGTTTGGGACAGGAGATACAAATTGTTAAAAGGAAATTTAAAATTAAATGGAAATGGGGAATGGATTTGGCACATCCATGGTTGGAGTTGGACCCCGGGCTGCGGGATTTGGACCGGGGGAGGTCATTGGGGATGGCCTCGGGCAAAAGTTGCCCCTTTCAAAATTTGGGTATGCCAGCCAGCTGGGGGGCTGGGCTGGCAGGATTTGGACGTGGGGTCCAGCCATGGGTGTCGTGGTACGACCTGGGCCCCACGAGGGGTCTGGTGGAGTGTGGCATTCCTTGTCCGTCGGGGTGCAGCCCAAGCTGGTGGCTCGGGCCGACAGGGTCACCGGACCCTGGTGGGGGTTAAGACCTCCAGGGGGTCTGAGGTGGTTTCTCAAGCCTGGGATGGCATTTATAGAGGACCACTAGGGGGAGGTGTTGTGGGTCGCGCTTTGGTGGTGGCACCGTGGACGGCCAACTTGGGCCTGATGTAGTGACCACCCGGGCATGCGGCCTGACACCCTCCTCCTGAGACTCTGGGACAGCCGGCATGTGGTGACCTGCTATGCTGTGTTGGTCTATGGACGCGGGTCGAACTGAATGGATAGGGATGGAGATAGCCTGCCGGACAACCAATGGGGCATCTGTGGAACGTGTTGGTGTGAGAGTGACCTTCTACAGATGTTCCGTTATGATTTATGGACTCTCGGTTTGGGAAGAGAGCCATGGGGTTAATGTGATCGGGAATGTGTAACGAGCCGAGCATATGGGCCATGCTCGGCTGGCATGTGTATGGCAAAGCATCTTTCTTTGGTGAGTTGGTAAAATGTGAAAAATGTTTGGCATGGGTAATCTGAAGGTTAGATGTAAATTTAAGGGTGAATTTTGAAATGTAATGGTGGTCACTGACAGTTGTGACAGCATTACTGATTCAGGTGTGCAGACCAAAGTGTTGGAGGCTGTGATAAAATTGATAGGGTAGCAGGACACAGCTTTCAACTGCTTGCGGGGGCGACTGTGCCGATATTTGGGATGCGGGATCATGGGGATGCAGTTGGGGGTTTGGGGGTCAACGTGGTGCTGTGCGTGTCCGAGGTGTGTGGACCATGTCTTCTGGGTGGGTCTCCTGGTGGAGCATGGCTGTCGACTGGACCTTGGTGTGGTCAAGTGTGGGTGAGCACTGGGGGGCTGCAGTTCTGTGGACTGGGGGATGAGGGCAGCGTAGGTGACGTGAGGGGAATGCCACGCACTGCGACCGTCTCCCCCAGGGCCGAGGTTGTGCGTGCGGTAGTGTTTGTGGCAGCAGGTGCTCACCACATTGGCCAGCTGGGGCTAGTGCAGCTGTGTTCCTCGCAGGGGGGCCGAAGGATGGATGGTGGGTCGCACCCTTATGGACACTCATGGGCCATGTTGGGGTTTCGACTGCTCGGCTTGGCCCGATGACCCTTGCACGGTAGAGGTGCGGAACTGTCGTAGCCACATGTAGTTGTGTAGTGATAATCACCGTTGGATGCGGACCCACATGCCTGCCAGTATAGTGGGGAGAAAAGTGAAATTTGGAAGAATTTGGCAGGCCCAATGAGAAATTTTGGGATTTTGTGGGTGGGTGGCACTTTTGGACCTGACCAACCGGAAATTACCGGCACTTGAGGTGAGTGTTTTGAGATGTACTGTCCCAGGCTTCAGGACTTGCTTGGTAAATTGGGACATGTAATTTGGAGTTGGGGGCAGGTGAGAGTGATCACATGGTCGGTGAGGGGGATGGAATGGGTGCCCAGAGTCTTGTGGGTGGCGTTTGTGTTAGTGTTGTGGTTATGTATTTTTATGTGGTCGTGGAGAATGGAAAAACGGATGTATGAGTGATTATTGTGAAATGTGCTTTTGGAAATGTATTGGTTCAATGTGAATGGGGGATTTCACATGTAGCAGGCCATGGCAACTTTTTGTAACACGTTTGGACCATCTTCTCTGGAATTGTGTGTGAGAATTGAATGGCAGCAGGGGAGGAAATGTGTTTTGGGGTCTTGTGGGTGGGGAAGGTGTGTGTGTGTCCGCAGGTACAGATCAGGCTCTGAGGAGCGATGCCTGCGGCCCCCCTCTGTGGCAATTACCTCTGGCAGCCAGTGGTATCTGGAAATTGGAGCTCGTCGGTGGAGGGTCTGGTTGGGTGCCGTGGGGTAAAGACGCCCCCCGGTGACCCGTGTGGCTGCGCGGAAGCAGGAGGCAACGGAGCCTGGTGTTCATTGGAGACCCTCACCGGCAAGGTAACGGCGGAAAGGGCTGTTGGGCTGTCACGGAGCCAAGAGGTAAAGGGGGGTGGGGGGCAATGAACTTCTAAGTCGGTTGACTTGTTTTTGGACTGCGGGCACCACAGCCTGAAGCGCCCCCACCATCTTAGTTGTGCGGTACCTCCCCGCTGCCTAGAGAGAAATGCACACATGTATACGACATCAATGCCATGGTCCTGCAGGGGTGGGTGTATTAAGTACGTGCTTGTAATGATTTTGTGTGTGATGACTATGGAATGAGTATGAGTGGATAAGAGGTTTGTGTTGCATGAATGAGGGCGAAATCCACCGAGCCATGTCACTCACCTGTAACATCTGGACAGGGCCTGCAGAAATTTAGGGGTGCATTGGGATGGCCCCGCAGGTAAGGTTGTGTTTTGTGGCATCCACCGGGGGACGCTGTCTGTAGACCGGGGTATGTACAAATGTTTATTAGAGTTTAGAATTTTTGGTTAAGGATACGTTTGTGGTTAAGTAGTTTTTGAGTGTTGTTTGTTTCCTCCCACCACAAGAGCGACGAACGGAGATCATTGTAAATATTTGCATGACTGTTAAGGGGATTAGCATGTTAAGGAGAATAGGTAGAAAGTCCGACTCACTTCCCACAGCCCTCCTGATTTATTTCATAGGTTAATTAAGTGTGTGACAGTAAGTGTTGAGACTGGAATGGTAGTGCCTGCAGTGAACCTAGCAGGAGCTACGGTTCCAAGGGGGGGAGGGGGGCTGTGTTATGACGGTAGGGTAGAGCAATATCTAGAACCAGGTGGATCTGAATAGGTAACATGCTTTGACTGTCGCGATAGGGAATCTACCTTGTAATAAGTTCTGTTAGTCCGGTTTGTCGGGTTAAGATATCTGCTTGTGAACATATCAGGATGTTTGAGTGTTAGGTAGTTCAGGATTAAAGATAGCCCATGTGTGTCAAACCTGGTAGTCAAACCTTTGTCCCTTACGGCAATGCACTCATTTAAACACTTAGACAGGCCCTTAGCGCAACATTAAGTAATTCCCTTCCCTGACAATGACTTTGGAAGAGAACAGGCAAGAAACCAGGCCAGGACACCGCCGATGATGGCCGCCGCCAGCTACACCTCCGGCAGGCCGAGCCACATCGAGTAGCACGAGCTATTACCACGCTACAGGCCTGTGATTCGGTGGAGGGCACTGATTGGGTGGCGCGCCAAGGCTGACGTCATGGCCGCAAGGTTATATGAGGGCGCGCTGAACGACATTTGCCCTCTTGCACTCTTGCAGATCCAGCAGTTAGTATTGCACATCCAGCTATTCTTGCTTGTGCAGCTTCCTCTTGCAACTCGAACCCTCTTGCAGCACGTCCCTCCCTGGCTGTCTTGTGCTCTCTGCGTTTTTCCTCTTGGTCTTGGGAGGACCTGGTGGTCTTGGTTCGCCATCTGCGTGGTGCTTGGAGCGGTGCTTTTGGTGCTTTGGGGCCTCCGTGGTGCTGGAGCGAGGGACCTCGTGGGTGCATCAGGGCGGAACGGAGCCGTGTTGGACGGCAGACAATACCAGACGACGGACAGATAAGGACGCACCACATTTCACAATATAACGAACGTTTCTTTTCGTTTCATCCATTCCTGTGTCTCGTTTCTGAAATCTGTGTGTGGGGACGTCCCGATTAGGATATTTATTACCGGCGCGTGCTTTTCCCTGTCCCGATTCTGATTGCAATAAACCCTTGTATTATTTTCCATTCCCCACAAATCTGGTTCTGTTTGAGTTCGTTCGCCTTCCACAGGTACGCGCTTTTACCGCAGCTTCCACTTTCCTTCTTCTTCCCGCGCTACATAAGTAGAATCCATGTTTGGTTATCGCCTCTAAATCCGTTCTGGTCATCCACGAGCCCTGGTATTAACCGAAGGGTTCGCGCGACAATATATATATATATGTGGCGGGCCACGTGAAAAGGGGAAAAGGGGGCTTATGGGTGTTGCTTCGGTCAACTGACTTTTCATCATTTTCTGACCACCCGTAAGCCCCCTTTTTACATGGCGCGCCACATATATAACAGTACATACGCTGTTTTAAATAACTAAGGTAAAATGGGGGTCTGAACATAAAAAGTGATATTCTTCTACAATGGTAAAACATATATACATTTAATTACCAAGAAATAAAATCTGACCTTCTGTACTCCTGCCTCATATTCATCTTTTGGTCTCAAATCCAAAATTATTGAATTATAGCAATAATAACAAATTTGACTTCACTGTTCCAATACTTATGTAGGGCACTATATATACATTACATTTGATGAAATGTAAGGAAGGTCACGATGTCAATATCTGTTGAGGAAATGACATTCAAACAAGATTAACACTTCCAGGGAAATATAATCAATGATCGTCCTTAGATGAAACACAATAATATTCAGTAATTGATCACCATCATTCTTCAACTTTCATTCACATACAAATTTGCTCCAATTGAGAGATCAGAATGTAGATTTTGCAGAAATGTTGTTTTCAAGGATAGTATCAGAATTATTTAGGCTTATAAAAAAGTATTGCTTTCCGGGGAAGAGTAAGGCAGCAGCTGATGCGACATTGAACTCACTTTGAGTCACTAACAGAACTCCTTCAGTCAATCCATCGCTAATGATGTGAAATGTCTTCTCAAGCTCAATAAATCATGCCATTTGTTGGAGATATTGTATGTTGATAAAAACACTGAAATTCTGGTTTTGTAATTGACTATAACAGACAAAGCTGCAATGTTTTCCTAAGTAAAAATAAAATACAAGTAAAAGCAAGACACGAGGAAATAGGAAGTCAGTTTACACATTTACCCATAACACACTCTTGGACAAAGCTTGTAAAAAAATCCCTTCAGTGGATTACAAGTTATCTGGTGAGTAAAATCTGCTATTTTCAGATAAAGGTCACATGACCTTTGACCCTTTGAACCCAAAAATCTAATATGTTCATCTTTGCATTATAATACACTCTTGTACCAAGTTTGTTCAAGAAAAATCCCTTCAGTGGTTCACAAGTTATCACGGCAACAAAACCTGATCACAGACAAGGATGGACGTACGGACAACCGGACATACAAGTCAAAAAGGCAATGCCCCCGGCGGCGGTGGCATAAAAATGCTGGGTTTTTTTTTTTGGTATACAAGATCATCGAGGCTCATGTAAGAGCGAACATTAATCACAAAAAGACAAACGGACACATAAAACATAAGACAAAGGGAGTGGGAGACAAGATGGGGAGAGAGAGGGAAGCACACAAGTACAACATTTGAGAGCAGGGACATCAGATCTGTGGGAGGGAGAGGGATTGGGGGGAGGAAATAGGATTCAATATAGGAAAATAGGACTTTTTAATAAATAGGAAATAGGACTTTTTTGGTGAAAATAGGATTCAAATTTCGAGCACATTACAACATGGTAAAAAAAAAAAAAAAAAAATTTGAACATTTGCATTTGAACATTGGAGTTTGTGCGAGAGAAAAGCGGATTTGGTGCATTATAGTTACCGGAAGGCTCAGTTATGGAAATAATAAATCGTAATTTGTATATGGTGGTTATAATATAATATCTAACTTTCCTGATGAACAATAAATCATGAAGGCAGATAATTATATGTATGAGATAGCAGAGAGCTTTAATTGCAAGCAGGACTTAGTCGAGGATCGTGGAAGGGCCTCAACAGGTGAAACGAATTATCGCGTAAAAGTAAATCATATAATAAAAGCAAATTTTTACGAGGAAGCAAAAAAAAAACCCCCAAAAAACCGCATTCGATGAATCATAAAAGTGGCCAATGACTGAAAAAGTAATTAAAGAGGTGATGACACAGCAGGTGTGCAGAATAATATCTATCGATTCTTGTCAAATATTTCCGGAACCTTCTACCTGCTAGGTAATGAAACAAGGTGTTGTAAAATAAAAATTCTAAATAAAAAAAGAAAATCCACAGGCCGAAATTACTTGCCGATACAAATGGGTATGAACAGATAAAAATAAAAAGGTGTAATAAAACCTGACATTGTGAAAAATGGAAAACGAAATCCGCATTCGTTATATCAGTTGACAATGACTTTGGTGCAATGGAAACAAACATGACTGAACACAGCGATATCGACTGTGCGTGCAATGCCAAGTTCATCATAAATTTATAAAAGCTATAAGTTTTGTGTCGGGAATAATCAAAACCACCCAGCAAAAAGTAATATTTAAAACAGACTTCCAGAAATGGTATATCATGTGAAATCTAATATGTGATGGTGGTAATGTCACGTGAAACAGCCGCACGCAAAATAGGTTTCTATAAAACAAAATGTCTTCAAAATAAGTACAATCCTATGGAATGTAAACTAAAAACAGGGTATAGATCATAACATGTTTTAAGGGAAATCCTCAAATGAAGATTGATGCTTAA
The DNA here is from genome assembly GCF_964187855.1 of Myxine glutinosa. Classification (NCBI taxonomy): domain Eukaryota; kingdom Metazoa; phylum Chordata; class Myxini; order Myxiniformes; family Myxinidae; genus Myxine; species Myxine glutinosa. The sequence goes on along the minus strand of NC_136262.1, from coordinate 220,378,601 downwards.
AGTCCTGGAAGATCCTCTATCAGCATTCACACACCCATAAAAGGGGATTAGAAAATTATTTTTTTGGATGTAAAGTCAAGGCTCATGGAAGAACTATAACACTTAACGGATTAGGATGCAACATCACAAAAGGAGAGAATTATAGCAGAGAGAGAGGGGGTGAAACACCAACAGCAGCGCAGAGCGACAAAATAGACAAAGATGGACAAACAAGGGATGCGGGGAACAATGAGGGGTACGGAAAATTGGGGGTGAGGTAGGGTGGTAATGGGGGGTAAAAAAAGATCGTGGTTTGGGGACGATCTGAGATGGTGGTGGTGGTTTGTAAGCAGCCTGTGGCTGCTTGGCTGCATCATTTTCTGGGGGTGCAGTGGTGCGGCTGATGCAATGCCCCCCATTACCAGTCAGCTGGTACTCGTTTTGCCAACCTTGAAAGTCTGACAGGTTGAGTCAACCCAGATGATGTTAACTGCAACAACATGACAGGGGCTCAAACTCAGGACCAGCTGGGATCTCAAGACACCCACCTTAACCGTTAAGCCAACACCAGGCTGAGATCGTGGTAAACAGCTGTTTTGAAGACCTGGAGGGAATAATGAGATTGAAGAAAATGTGTAAGTTGTTGTTGTTGTTGTGTAGCCCCGGTCAGCTCTCTTGAACAAGCTCACGGCACAGAGACAGCCGATTGATCTCCCAGGAGCGACCCAGAGATCCCCCACATCTAGGATGGTGTACCCCCCACCTTCACGAAGTCGGAGACACGACACACAGAGAGAGAGAGAGAGAGACAGAGACAGAGACAGAGACAGAGACAGAGACAGAGAGAGAGAGAGAGAGAGAGAGAGAGAGAGAGAGAGAGAGAGAGAGAGAGAGAGAGAAAGAAAGAGAGAAAGAGGCAAAGGGGTGGTCCATGGAGACCGATCGGCTCTCTGACCATGACGAATCCGGGCAGCAGTGAAGAATGGTAAAACCACCACAAAGAGGTGTTCCCGATAGTTGTAGAATGTGTAAGTTGGTTCCACAGGTGGAGAAAAAAGAGGAACAAATGACTGAAGGTGAGCAGTGGTCCTAGATTTTGGGAGATTCACCAGAAGTGAGTTGCCTGTGGATCGTATGCACACTGCAGAAACCTAAGGGGTTTCTTCGTTATTGTGCAGGAGGGCACAAAGCACGGAGAGGGTAAAGGGTGCAAGACCAGAAAGGAGGTGGAAGACGACAGAGACAGCCGACCTGCTTGTGATGGCAAAGCAGGAGAGTCCAATGATCTTGAAGGACTTGGTTTATACGGCGTCACGCTAAGCAAGGTGTGAGGCAGGTGCAGCAGCCCAGAGAGGAGAGCAGCATTCCCTCAAGCTGTGGATGAAAGTGTTGTAGGTGGGTGAGAGTTCAGGTGTTCCAAGGAAGGACTTTGTATGACGGATTATGCCCAGTCAGAAACTGGCTTCAGAGACAAAGATTGAAATATCGTTTGGCCAAGAAAGATCATGGCTCAGAGTGAGACCCAAGAGTTCGAATGACCGAACCTCTTCGAGAGGGATGTTGAGAAAGTAGATGGAGGATTTGCCAGACGGTCCTTTCGGAGTGACAGTGTGAGATTTGTCAAGACTGAAAGACATATTCCAAGTCTTTGACCAGCTTGTGATTTTGTCATCAGCAAATAGATAAAGGGGATTTCCCAGAGTCAGGAAGACCGTTGATGAAGATCAGGAACTGGACTGAGCCCAAAGCTCAGATTTTAATCATAGCTCGGATGAAAATTGATTTTCTGATGAAAATTTATGATTTTAGAAGTTTGATCTTGAGTTGACCTTTGACTTTAAAATAGTCGGTTTCCCAATTCAGTGAGGCACTATGCAATTGCTCTTTAATTTTCAGGTTAATCGGATAGAAATTGATGATTTTACAGATGAAAATTGATATTACAAATGTGACCTTGAGTTGACCTTTGACCTCAAAATAGTTGGTTTCCCAATTCAATGAGGGACTCTGCAATTGTTGTTTAACTCTCAAGTCAATCGGATGAGAAGTGACAATGTTTCAGATGAAAATTGATGATTTTCGGAGTTTGACCTTATGTTGACCTATAACATTTTGACCTCAAAAATAGTTTCTCCCAGTTCAGTGACTCGATATGCAAATGCTGTTAAACTTTCAAATCAATCAGATAAAAAAATAACGATTTTAGAAATTTGACCTCTATATGACCTTTGACCTCAAAATGAATAGGCTTCTCAGGTGAGACTACCGCTACAACTTTGTCCACCGTGGTAGGTTGGCAAGGGCTCCTCGTTTGCAAATGCATATTGGGCAGGGATTTAATTTCCGAGGCCCTGTCTAGGAAGTACAAATATTTTTTAACCAGGTTAAATATTTCATTTTGCTGTCTTTTCTCATCCATTTTTTATCCTTCAAACAAATGGTTTATTTTACAGATTCGCTATTTACCTGCATTTCTTACAAAGATTTCATCAGCTGGCAAAAGGCAAAGGTCCAAAAATCATGTATTGCAAACCATTTTAATTCTCATTATCATGGTTTGTGTTGTTTTTGCATTCCCCTTGAAGCCCCATTTTGTTCTGTGCAGATAAAACTGACTTAACCAAGCCTCATGACTTTACATCCACTTGCAATACGGTGTGGCCATCACCTAGTTAGTCTTGCTCCAAAAGAGGATGCAAGACTATTGCAATGTCCCTGTCTGTCTGTCTGTCTGTGTCCACGTCCATATATATATTCTCACTTTAAAAATGGTTTCTCTGCAAACGCTTGTCCGATCAATGTGAAATTTTAAACATAGGAGGGAATCCCAATGGAGAATTTTTTTTTTTTTTTGCTAAGTCTGACGTTATAGGCCACATGGTATGGTAGCCATATTACATTAAAGGGAAAAAATTGGACATCATTTTCTTAAAAACTGCTCAACGAAAAAAAATGAAACTTGGCATATATCAACTCCCCATGGGATATATAGGGTGATCGCAATGACGTCATCAGTGAAGTGGTATTCCAGCCATGAAATTTTAATCTGAAAAATCTGAAACTTCATGTATCTGATCGACGACCCAAAATGTGAGGGAGGAATTAAATTTTTGACGGACATAACCCATGCCAAGAAACTATGTGACATAATAGGGTGCATGGATGACACGGGTATACGGGCCATAATAGCAGTGGGCCACGATAGTAGCGTGCTCAGTTAACCATGGTATTTTTGTTCAGAATGCACATGCGAGGCAACGCACTCAACGAGTGTCGTTCTAGTTTTGTCATTGTGTATCCTTTCAATCCAATGTTTCCCGCCATGGCAGAGTACTCACATTGAGATTAAGGTGGGGGTGATGGCTTTGAGAGACGGAGACTGAATCGTTAAAACGTTTACACCGAGTTTGACACATTTGATTGCAATAGAAGGTTTTCAGGAAGTGCACAGTTGCCTGAACATCCTCTTTGTCAAACCAATCACTCAAGGTAAGGTAACATTCTCTCATTAATCTAGTGCAGGGGTCGGCAACCTTTTTGACATGAAGTGCCAGTTTGAAATGTTCTTGTTAATTTGTGTGCCATAATCAACATTAAGTTTAACATTAAGTTTAATTATGACACCGCATAAAAAAAATATTTCCAACAGACATGGAATTTTATTCCATCCATATAGGCTACATGCATAGCAACAACATTTTAAAGAAACATTTATCTCTCATAATCAGGACATTGTAATGATCATTTTATCTTTGTAAAATTTGTCCCCCATGAGGTTACAAATTACATGCACGGACCCCATTTCAAAACACTGCTTTCAGTAACTCATTTAAAAAGTCATCTGGACTCTTAAAAAGTCTGGACTTTTTAAGAGTCCAGATGACTGGACTGAAAATACCAGTCCAGATGTCATAAAAAGACATCTGGACTCTTAACTCATTTGAAACGTCATCTGGACATATCAAAAAAAAAAATCAATCATCTGGACTTGTCTCCCATCTCTACCACCTCTGACATCAACTCATCCTGGGAATTCTTCCAAAGTAAATTGCTCTCTCTCATGCACAGATTTATCCCATCTCGTCTTCAGTTGTCATACCCTTCCTCCCGTCCATGGTACATGGATTCTTGTGGTGAGGCTGTTGCCCAGAAACTTGCCTTCGTCTCCTGGAAAGCAAATCCAACGGAAGGAAATCTCATTTCCTTTCACAAAGCCCGAAACAAGTGTGTGACCACCCTCAGGAGAGCCAGGAAACAATATCTCTCCGTTCTCAAGACCGAACTCTCTTATCTGTCTCCCTCTTCCAAATCCTGGTGGCATCTGGTCAAGTCTGTTTCTGGTGTTTGTTCCCCCTCCATCCCCTCCCTTACCTCAAACGGCTACACAGCTGACTCCGCACGTGAAAAAGCTGAATGCCTCAACTCTGTGTTTGCCTCTAAATCTTGTGTCCCAAACCCATCCCTCTCTGTACCCACCATACCCAGTCGTACCCAGCTACTCCTGGACTCCGTGTCCTTTCCTCCTGACAAGGTGGAAAAGTTTCTGTCAACCCTCGACTCTGATTCTGCAACTGGACCTGACGGCATCAGCCCACGGGTCCTAAAATCCTGTTCTTCCGCTCTTTCACTCCCTCTCTCTGTTCTCTTCACCCTCTCTTTTGCTCAAGGTCAACTGCCACTGCTTGGAAATCAGCCAACATCACCGCTTTGCACAAAAAAGGTGCAAAAACAGATCCTAGCAACTACAGACCAATCAGCCTTCTCCCAATTATCAGCAAAGTCATGGAATCCATCATTGCTTCGGATATGAAATCTTTCCTCTTCTCCAATGGCTTGATCTCTGATCATCAATTTGGTTTCAGACCAGGTCACTCTACTCTGGACATGCTGCTTCTGCTGTCTCAACAATGGATGGAGGTCCTCAATGCCAAACAGGAAATTAGAGCTGTCTCCCTCGACATATCACGTGCCTTCGATAAGGTCTGGCACCCCGCTCTGCTCACCAAACTCTCCTCCTTTGGTATCCATGGAAATCTCCACGCATGGCTGGCGGACTTCCTCTCTAGTCGTAGTCAACGTGTGGCCCTGAATGGGTTTCTCTCATCTCCTCTTCCTGTTCAGGCTGGAGTTCCCCAAGGCAGTGTTCTGGGCCCTGTGCTTTTTCTGGTCTTCCTCAATGATCTCTCTGACTCTCTTGAAAATCCTCTCTATCTCTTTGCTGATGACTCCACTCTCTGCCGCTCCATTCCTCATCCCTCAGATCGGCAGTCTGCAGCCTCCTCACTCTCTGCAGACCTGGACAAAATCACAGACTGGGCAAACAAGTGGAACATGTCTTTCAACCCTGACAAATCTCACACTCTTACGATGTCTCTCCGAAAAGACTGACTGGACAACCCTCCCATCTACTTTCTGAATAATCCTCTCCAATAAGTTCTGTCACTCAAGCTTTTGGGTCTCACTATCTGCCATGATCTTTCCTGGGAAAACCACATTTCCAAGCTGGCCTCCAAAGCCAGTCGCCGACTGGGCATCCTCCGTCGTGCGAAGTCCTTCCTTGGCACACCTGAGCTCCTCACCACATACAAGGCTTTCATCCGCAGCTCAATGGAGTACTGCTCTCCCCTCTGGGCTGGTGCTCCTGCCTCACACCTAGCTTGTCTTCACGCTGTTGAAACCAAAGCGTTCAGAATCATTGGAATCTCCCGCGATGACGCTATCTCCGAAGGCCTTTCACTTAATCACCGCAGGCAGGTTGGTGGTCTTTCTGTCTTCTACCGACTCCTCTCCGGCCTTGCTCCCCCAGCTCTCTCTGGGCTCTGTCCCCCAAATATTCCTGCAGATCGCACAAGATCTGCCTGCAACCCTCTTATGGTTAAACTGCCAAAATCAAGACTCTCTGCTCACCTTCACTCCTTCATTCCTCTTTTCTCCCGCCTCTGGAACAAACTCCCTCACTCTCTTCAATCCCACTCCTCCCTCCAGGTCTTTAAAACGGCTGTTCACCACCATCTCTTATCTTCCCCAATCCAAAACCTTGATCTTTTCTACCCCCGCTAATTTCACCCCAAATCCACTTTTTTGAGGTGACTTTTGACTTCTTTCCTGGAAGTCCTTGGTGTCCTTGCGTTTTATACCTATCCTGCCTCCCCCCAGGCCCTCTCCCTCCAAAAACCTCTCCCGATGTCCCTGCTCTCAAATGTTGTGTTTGTGTGCTTCCTCCCCTTCTCTCCCCATCTTGTCGACCGCTCCCCTTTTTATGTACTTTGTTTGCTTGTTTGTTTGATTTGTTTGTTTGATAAATGTTAGCTCTTTCACGAGCCTCGACTCTGTATACAAAAAAAAAGAAGAAAAAAAAAGAATTGCATTGGGAACAAATGTCAAAAAGGGAGAATAAAGTGTATCAAACAGAAATACCAGTACTATACAAGAATGCTGCCATCCTCATGAAAACATCCACATCTGAGTTGGAAAAAAAAGAGATGGACAAACAGCTACATATGCAAACTCATGTGTACTACAAATAAACAGATGCCTACCAGTCAGTGTGATCCCTGGCCCTGCTTTCCTTTGCTGAGCTCCATTATCTGGGGGTTGTAGTTAGTCACTTTAAGTTGCACACATGCTTCGGAGTGGTCGGTTGTCAAACTACTGTGGGAGGGGCTGAGCACGTTCTTCATGTGTGAGAATATCTGCTCACAGAGGTACGTTGACCCGGACTGACAGCAAAGCCAGTGCAACGTTCCGGAGACAGCTGAACCTCTTCGGCACGGATGTCCAGCAGGTGAAGATGCAGGTTCCGTGATCTTGCACTGCCGTGGTTTCTAGTTGTTTCCGGAGCTCTGCAAACTTAGTCACCCACAGTGTTGAACTCTTCAGCTCAATCAGCTGCATTTCCATGTCCTGTGTATCCAACCAGTCTATCAGAGATAAATACAATTCGTGTCCATCAAAGCTGTCTGGCTTGATCAAGAAAGAGAACATGGGTCCATTCTTCTGAAAGTCCCCAAATCGTGTTGTGAACTCCGACTCAAGCTCGCTCATGTATTTGCTTGTTTTCAGTGGTGCTGATGCTGTGCTGCGAGGACAGCTCCCTTACGTGTCTGAAGTAGCGGAAAGTGGAGGAAGCAACATCGCTTGAAAAGATTGCTAGCTTGCCGACAAAAGCCGTCCATGTGTCGAACATGTCCAAAACAGTTTGCCCTGCACCTTGCAGTCGGAGATTGAGCTCGTTGAGGTGTCCCGTAATATCCATGAGAAACATAAGTTTCACAACCCACTTCTCGTCCTCGAGTTCTGGGTAGTTTTGGCCCTATTCAGCCAGGAAGGCCTTGATGGCATCAAAGCAGCTGACAAACTGCTCCAAAACTTTTCCGCAGCTTAGCCAGCTAACCGGAGTGGAGAGGGATATCTTTGTATGTGCTGTCCATTTCCTCGAGCAGGGACTGGAACTGTCAGTGTGTCAGAGCAGATCGCTTAACTATGAAGTTAATAATCTTTACTACCGGAGCCATAACCTCATTAAGATCTGAATTTGACATCTTTGCACAGAGGTTTTCTTGGTGTATTGTGCAGTGGAGTTTCATGATGGGGTGACCGACTTTTTCTTCAATTAATCTGACAGCTCCCCTCTGTTTGCCGACCATGGCGGGGGCGCCATCTGTTGTCACTGCAAAAATCTTCCTGATGTCAATCCCTCGCTCCTCAAAATGTTCCATAAACACCTTGGCTATGTCCTCACCTTTTGTTGTGTCAACATTGGCTTTAAGTAGCAGAGTTCCTCTTTTACAGTCGAATCACAGTATCTTGCCATGACTGCCAAACGTGGTATGTCATTCACGTCTACGCTCTCGTAAAGTGCAATGCTAAATACCACAGCATCTTTTAACCCAGCTATTTGCTGCACGCTGACATTTTCTGCCATTTCTTCGATGCGTCGCTCAACACTTCCGCTGACATGGGAATATCTTTTATTCTTGATTTGATTGTCTCTTTGTTTGGTAAGCCTTCAAACAGAACCTCTGAGCTACAGAGAAAAGCCTCCTTAATATATTCGCCATCAGTGAATTGCTTTCCACGTTTCACAATGCAATGAGCAATGCGATAGCTTGCTTCAGTCGCATGGTTTTTAGCAGTGGCAAAGATTTTGAGGGTGTTGGCTTGGTTCCCATACCTGGACACGGCACGTTTGATGTATTCTGCCTTGTCTGCCTGATCTTTGAAAGTTTTCTTGTGCTTTGTCTCAAAATGGCGCTTAACACTCGACGTTCGACAAACAACATTTTCAAAACATAAAGTACACAACACAGCATGGTCCTTCTGAAAAACAAAACCCCACTCTTCTGTCCATGAGGGCTGGAATGCCCGAACCTTTACTTTAACATTCTTAGCTAGCGGGGTTGCCATCATCTACCGAACCTGAACCGCTTCACTGCAATTCCTATGGGAAATGTGAGCGGGAGCCCGCACTGTCAATCAAACGAAATAAGACAGGCCGAGCAACAGCCAATGGCTGTTCAAGAGGTGATTTGGCATGCAGCTGAGAGGGCACTGCTTTCGCCAGTGTGCCAATGACGGCACGCGTGCCTAAGGTTGCCGAAGAGGACATGTTTGACTTTGATGATTTCATTGAAAGTGAGGATGATGAATGATGGATGTGGTAAAAGTCATTTGGTCACAAATATAGCACCAATATGGTAAAATTGCCATCAAAAGTCCCTGTTAATGTGTAACGTTGACCTAGATATAGTGACAAATCAAATTCTTGGTATTACAGGCACTTAAGAATTTGCAGGTTAACATGTTACCATGTATACATTTACTTTATCTTTGAGTGCTTTTTGTAATTATCCTTGACCCTCAAAATGGGTCTAGATATCTTATTTGTGCAGTTATCTGCAGTATTGGTTGACATATAGTGAAAATTGTATTTTTCTGTAAGGGCAACACTAATTTGCATTAATTTGCATTAAAATGATACGTGGGACACTTTTTGAATTTTTCAACATAGATAATCGTTTTCTACGCATTTTTTCTGATATAGAGACATTGATTAGAAGTTGATTTCAGGGGGGTGCACAGACCCCCCCTTCTACCCACTAGACTACATGGTTTGATTGAGTTTTCTGTTTGCTTTGTTGAATGAAGTACTTGGCACCATTGTATGTAAATGTCCCAAAAGATGGTTGAACCGGTAGCCGAAAGAAATATCACATTTCCTGATAATCACATTTGCATAAAAAGTCCTACATTGATATTATATTTATATATTGATATATCACTGGTACTCATTGTGCCAACCTCAGAGGTTTAACTAGTCAGTAGTGGGATTGGGATTTTACGCAAACAGGCAAAAACAAAAATCAGGAGCAACAGAGTAGTTGTTTGCAGAATGCTCATCATAGTTATCTAGTAACTATGTTCATCACCGACGGGGTCGGACTTCCTTGTATATGCATCCAGTACCGTTTCACCACTCACGTCAACTTGATTCACCGAGGTTGCTATGACTCCTTTGTATTGCGTTTCCATGCAGTGGTACCATCTGCTTGAAGGTGCTCGGTAGCTTGCCTTCTGGTTGTCTGTAGTCAAAACAGCTGAAAGGATTGAGTCGTCAAATGGTTCCAGACTAAATCTTAATGGCAGTTATTGCTGCTTTGTGATGGCCAGGAGGCACCTGCCATCTGCCTTTGACTTCCTGGGACCTATTAATGGCAACGGTCGAATGTGCCGCGACAAAAGGTTGGCATAAATTCTGGTCTTTCCGTTCACTTGAAATTCTCACTCTTGCAGTTTGTGAAGTTCCTCCTCCCATTATGTTGGTCAATAAGGCTTCTCACAGCCATTATCAATACACCTTCAAATGTTTCCACACTTTGTCACTTAAATATTTCATTGCCATAATGACTGCACACCCAGTGAGCTTTTCATGTGTGAGAAAGGTTTTCAAAGCAAACTGCAACATAAGTATAACGACAAATTGCAGCAAACGTTTTTGCCATATGAAGATGACAAATTGCCAATTTAAAGCTGCCCTTTAAGCAATTTGGGGGAGCCAAAGGTACTTGTGATAAACTACAAACAGAAAGCCTTAAAAGTATTTATTTTTTAAATTGCATTCTTACCATCCCTGAAAGTTGCAATAAAAACACTGCCTTGGACCATATTTGTGTGTATAATAAATATATGTGCCCCACCTAAGTGGGCACCAGACTATTCATGATAAGGCCGAGCGAGGGTATTCTTATTTTATATTACGTTCATTGTTTTCTGATTGCAAAGATCATGTTCGTCAATCCCCGAACAAAGCCAGGTACAACATGTCAAGTCCATTACCACATGCGTGATACATGTATAGACACCTCAACAGGGCTTTAAATCACAATGATGGGCAAATAAAAATCTATCTAATATACGTATAAAGCTCTTTCTAACCACCGACTGACATTAATGTTCGGTACCTTCCGGGTGTCGTAGAAAGCTGAAATTTGGCGTGCCGACTGACATCTAAGCCATTAACACCGGGGGGAAAAAAAATCACAGAACCATCGGGAAGCGCCCGTAAAAATGAAAATTTACATTAAAAAACAAACACATACGTTTAAAAAAAAAAAAACCTCAATCGATATCTCGCATTTGAAAATTGTAATTTCTATTTTTTTTTTATTATTATTATTTTTTTTTTGTATACAAGATCGAGGCTCGTGAAAGAGCGAAAACACGCCTTATAAATGTAAACTGAAATAAACATGAAAATAATGCCCGTATATTAAAAAACGAAAAAGCACCCGGAAATGAAAATTTACGTAAAAACCCATAAACGCATCTGTAAAATAAATATATAAACCTAAATTGATTGCTATCTTGTCGGTGATGCTTGCCTAAAATCATAAATCTTCTATTTATTATGTACCGACAGAAGCACGGTTTGTTATTGCTTACACAGTGTGTTAGCATACCCCACTAGTATATGTAAAAATGAAAAACACCGTCCGTTCATGAAACCGTGTGACTGTATGTCTATTAATTATGTACTGTACTTTTGGAATGTACATTTTAAAACTTTCAACACTTTAGACTGCTGAGACCACTTATACCTTTGAAGACACTTGAAGACCCCCAGACCCTTAATACCACCAAAACCCTGAAGACCTCCAAAATCCCAAAAAGCACCAAGACCCTTTAGACTCCGTATGACCCCAAAGACTCTTTAAACCTCCAAAAGATCGCTAAGATGCCCAAAGTCCTAAAGAACCCCCAATACCTCCAAGATCCTTTATGTCCCCGAAGTCCGTTAAGACCCCCTAAAACCATTTACGACCCCCAATACCCTTAGGATCCCCAAGATCCTTTCAGACCCCCTAAACCCATAAGAGCCCAATATAATTAAGACCCATAAGACCCCAAAGATCCCTTTTACCTTTGACACCCTTTCAACACTTTAGACCTCTTTACGCTTTAGACCTTTTATACTCTTTAGACCCCGATAACCTTTCGACCTTTGCACCCTTTAAGTCCATATAGACCCCTTACACTCTTCAGACAGATTAGACAGCTTGGACCCTTGACCATTTAGAGCTTTAGACCACTTTGACCTTTTTAGACCCTTTTTACATGCTTGAGAGATTTTAGACCTTTTGACCCGTTAGACACCAAACTACTAAATCGGAACGTATCCTTTGGACCTTCGGATTATCTAGAACCTTTTAAGCGCAGACCACACAAACATCTAACGTCTTCTTGCAAAATACAGACTATACTTTTTTTTCCAGCAAGTGATGTGTAAAGCCGACCCACACAGAGGGTGGGTACACCCAATAAAAAGATAAAAAGACAATAAAATAAAAGGATGTGGTTGGTTCATGTGGGTTTGATGCTCAGCAAGGAGTGATACTCTCACACAGAAGCACCTGCATCTACAACATTTCAGCTCTTCCATGAGGCTACTACTATGACCATTACTACTACTATGACGGCTACTACAACTACAAAAGGCAATTATTCCAACCTTCTTGTGTGGGGTCGGCCAGGGAGTGTTTTTTGGCCAAGTCGCTCATGCATTGAGTAGGCACCCCTGGACAAATTCCAAATTCCTGCCCTAAATGACAGGAAGAACTGCATCAGCTGCGCAACCGCAGCCCTTAGAAAATGGTGCACACCTGTGCGCCAAACTCGTAACCGATTCCTGCTGCAATATACATATAAAGGAATACATACGTACACGTACACATACAAACAGTAAAGTCTTCTTAAGAAGAAGAGTGCATAAGCCAAGTTGTACGGAAAGAATAGCAAAACGATTTCAAATATATATATTTGTTTTATTTAATTTTGTTATTTTGAGAGGTTTGTCAAACATTGTTCTTCTGGGTGAATTATCCATCAATCTATTTACTGTGTAATTAAAATACTGTAGAACAAAAGTTTGCAATTCAATAATTTGACTTCCTGGTGCTTTTACTCCACTCTTCCTGTCTTTTGCTCTCTTCCAGCTGGTTCAGCAGTCACACTCCAAGCAAATATTATGCTAAAAAAAAAAAAAAAAGGTCTCTTGGAGAACCATGAAAGTTTACTAAAGGATGCAAGCTGTTGACATTTAAGCAGCAACTAAGTGAAGATTAAATGCAAAGAAAAATCTCAGCTCAAAGCTTAAGGCTCAATCTATATGGGGTCACCATAGACCAATGCAAGCAGGATGAGCTGATCAATTCGAATCAACATGTTGTCTTGCAGATATGGGAACCAGATTAAAAGGATTGTGCTTCAGCATCGATAAAAGAAAGCATTCAGTACACTGCTAACCAGTACTAGGATCATCCTATAGGCCACAGATAGTTAGATGGCAGCCAGAAATACCATTCGACAATAATATCAAACAGGCCCGTAGAAAGCACGCGTGCATGCAAAAGTGCATGCCATGAAGGGCAACATTCCATGTTATAGTAAGAAAGACCGAAGGAAGTACAGCATCCGAAAATCAAATTGACAGATAGAGGCTGCAACGTCAGGCATGAATGATGACAACTTAAGCTGTGCCATATGTGGTACAAAGTTTCCAGAAATCTTAAAATATCCAATCTTGACTCCACTATAAATTTTTACACTTTATTGAATAAAAAAAAAACAGCGTGATAAACAATTGAGATAGATCTGTACAAATTAGAATTCCAAAAACATCCAAAGGCCACCTTACGCTCGATGAAACATTTACACCAGAAGCAGCTGGTGCGAGCACAAAATATTCTGATACATCTCATCTAACCTGCACAGTATTTCCTGGATTAAAAAAGAAAATTAGGTATCGGTAGCAGCAGAAGAGAAAAAAATGTTCACAATCATAATCCCGAAAGTACGAATGCAGACTATCGCTCAAGATACAGCAAAGTCTAAAATTGACGTATTTACAGTGCATATAAAAATTTTTTAAAAACAAATGCATCAGATTGTTTTACAACCACGCAAGAATGGAGTGTGGAGCGATAAAACACAAGGTGGCATGCGACAAATAAATCATTAGAAAGAAAGAAACGAAGGAGAAAACAGGAGAGATTTAGTACCGCGGTGATGATAAAAATCATTAAAAAGGCAAGTTTTCTTGTTTTTAAGTAAGGCAACAACCAAGGCACATTGCAGTTTCCTATGCACGGTCGTAGTCGTTCACCATTTGCTTGATATAAGTCGCTTTCCCTTTAAGCTCCTTTGCGTGCTGCTTTTTATCCCGGAAATGTCTTTTCTGCAATAACAGTAAAACACCGAGTCAGGCCGTGTGCCGATAACCACGGTCAAAATGGGTTCGAACCAAATTCGTTGCATCGTCAGGTTTTGATTTTAAGATCTGCACACACGCATGTAAAGTTAAAGAATTCCCTTTAATGAAAACGGAACACTGTTTACGTACCCTTTTTGTGTCTTTGAGCTCGTTGTATTCCTCAGCAACAGCCTGGAAGGTCATGCAAGGTGGAGAACATGCAAAGCGCGCATTAAAAATAATAGTGGCAATAAACATTCCACACTGGCTGGTGATGCACGAAAATCTTTTGGCATCAAATGCCAATTACAAGTAAAATTCAGGCCTACCATAGCAAGCTCAACGCAAGATCAGCGGACAAGGTCGTGCAATTTCGTTTGCACAGCTTATTTGCAGAGCACCCGAAAGTAAATAAAACTTGCATGAGCACGAAAGGCCTGAAAAAACTGCATTCATTTGTGAACTTCAAAAAGCAAAATTCCACTGGCAACGTCACAATTTGATTTGGCACATTGGGAGTAAATTTTAATATTCGTCTTCAATGAATGTTTTCTTGTTTTTAGGAATATTTTTCAACCTGTTGGGAAAATCCCTTCTACAAAACAATTAGAATTGGAAGGACACTCATTAGAGCGCACACCTCAGCCAGGACGAATAGTTTACGCTTTGTATCCGACTGATTGGCCCGGATGCAGATCCGACCTTTCGTCCTTGTCACACTCCAAATTGGCTTGTTCTTGTCACCTTGTTCAACCACAACCTTTTGAAATATCCTGATATATGTTGTTTTTGGTCCCACCTCTCAATGGTGAAGAATCACTTAAAACATTCTAGTATGTGGATCTTCACCAAAATATAATCACATCATCCTTGTCACACACCCAACCTGTCCACCACGTATCGTCAGAATCCGTCCATAACATTTTGAGATATCCTGCTCACAGACAGACAGACAGGGATGAAAACAACCTCCATCCACCTTCGATGGAGGTAACAACAAGACTGAGCATTTAACAATGCAGACTCTTACAGAAATATGATCATGGAAGATCTATATATTAACGTAGATCTGTGGGTGGACACCGACACACAGTCTGGGTAGCCTGTCCAATGGGTGAGGCCAATTATTGTTCCTCTTCTGTTAGCTGCTCACACTTCCATATTCAAAGCATTTTTTATCCCTCACATAATAGAGTTGTCTGCAAACTACACTGCACATCACATGGGGGAAAAAATCGGAGGGGGTGGAGGGAAGTAAATTGTATCTGGAATGGCACCTTAATCAATAGCACCTGGACACCATCATCAGTATGTGAAGATTAAGCTATTAACATGCTCCGAATGAATGCTTGTAATTACAACTTTTCATTTTAATCTATACATAATGACTGCTTTTCAAATCAAAGGAAAACATTTTTTATGTCATAAAAGCATCAGCAATTGAAAACAGATTTAACTTTTGGTGGAAAAGTGACAAAGCGAAACAACCGATCATTAAGGTCATCCAAATCTATAAGCCACAGTAGGTCAATTCAATCTTCAGATGTTCAATCATCACTATTTTCAAAGCCTTGAGAATCACTCCAATAGCGACCCCTTATGGCTTCCTACAAGCTACAGATTTTTTTCAAGGGTTTAATTCTGCATGCTGTGAATACACAGTACATACTGTACTTGATCAGGTGTGGAGATTATGAAACCACAATGTTTGAGATCATGCATCAAAATGAACAAAGGTATTCACTTTGTCCAATATCAAATGGCCTACAATGATAACCTAGAGGTGTGCACATTCAACTTTGAGCTGGCAAGCCTGTGAGAGGAGGGTTGGTGGAGGTAGAAGAGGAGTTTTGAGAAGGGGAGGTGGAAGAGGCGGTCAGGGGATGGCGGAGGGGGAGAAGGGTGGAAGAGGTGGTGGTGTGAGTGGAATGGACGGTTGGTGTGAGTGAGAGGGAGCAGTTGGTGATGAGCAGGAGGGGCAGTTGGTGATGAGAGGGAGGAGGCAGTTGGTGATGAGCAGGAGGGGGCAGTTGTTGATGAGTGGGAGGAGGCAGTTGGTGATGAACGGGAGGGGGCAGTTGGTGATGATTGGGAAGGAGCGTTTGATGGTGAGTGCAGGAGGCAGTTGGTTGTGAACGGAGAAGGCGGTTGGTGGTGAACGGAGGAGGCGGTTGATGGTGAGCGGAGGAGGCAGTTGGTGGTTACCGGAGGAGGCGTTTGCACTTAGCTGAGAAGTTGTTTGGTGTGCTTTTATACCCAAACAATAATGTAGGTATTCTGGAGGGAGGTGCATCACATTCCAACCATTGTGATCAAGGAAAAATGAGGGATTTAATTTTTAAAGGAATGGGAACACAATACAGGAAGTTTGAATCAAATTAGCAGTGAAATAGATGACAGAAACAAACCCAAAGGTACTGCTTAACCAGACAAATAAAGTTTCAACACCTATCTTAGGATAAATCATTCGGACAACACATTCACAAGGGAAAAAAGGACGAAAGAGGGAGAGAGAAAGAAGATGGGAAAGGAGAGGAGTACAGCCTTTCCTCTTTTGCGGCATCGGAGGATGGCGTGGCTTGAGACGAGTCAGAACAGGGCGGAGGCATGATGATAGATATTTTTTACAACATCAATGTCTATCTCTGCATACCATTTAAAATAAGGATCTAAATTCTAAATCAACAACGTATTCCATTACATGGAACGAGGCATGCCCATAAAAACAAAAGTGAAATACCCCATCTGAAATTTGCCTGAAAGCCTGTATCTTCTTTTGACTGGTCAATTGGAACTGGTCAATCTAATTGGGTAAACCTTGTGAATGATGGACTTCACTGTGTGGGTACACAAATGAGGTATTCAGCAACACTTTGCCTCCATATACCTTGCATGTTAAGTCTGGTATCAAATGGAGATGTGCACAGGTTGTATGCAAGCGATACCTTGCAAGCTAGTTCTGTCTTTCTGAAGGGAGGTGCATTCAGAGTGATTTGCAAAATGCTGAGATTAATGGTGATTGCTTAAATTGAAGAGATCACAATCATCCAGAAACCCAGTTTCAGTTATTTCCTGACCTCCATCAATTCCAAAATCCTTCGACTCCCTCATATACAGTACTCGTTTCCATTTAGCATCCGCCGATAATGGTATTGCTCCTCAGAGGTCCTAGTTGCATTTCCACCATCCTCCATCAATCGCTTCACAGCCAACATCCTGTTTTGTTTTTTTTAAGCAAATGTATGTTTCATGCCCTATGCAGATTGTTGGTGCTGCCAAAGCAGTTACTAAGCTACAATCCCGGTTGGTTCGCCACTTCGATTCAGAAAGTCAGGGTAGGAATTTGGAATTTGTTCAGGGTGCCAGCGATAGTCCGCCTACTCGTCACGAAGGACACCGGGGGATCTTTATCGTCCACCAACTGCTTAACGTCCATCCGAGGGATGGCACGCACATTGATAAATCTCCCTGCCTCTGAAACACCAGGATGACAGTCTATAGCTGGGTCTGGAGTGTGCATACCAGACTAGAAAGCTTCGAGGCGAGTGTGCATACCTGTCGGTCATCCTGCCAGTCCACACACCAAATAAGATCGGTAAACATAGTATACCTCACAGGATTTCCATTTCCACACTCTTCCAGCTTGTCATGTACAAGGTGACCTACCTGTGAACAATAATTATCATCCACCTGCTCCTCAATCCTCCATCCATCCATTTCTTCTCCCTTTTTTAAAGAATTTTCATTCCAACCACCCCCTCTACCTCATGCATAAATGAGTAATAAATAGACGGCTTCTCAGTTCAAGCAACCCCGGTCATATATCTTTGCGAAGTCTCCCCCATCCCTCTGCCTCTTAACTCATGCCCCCAGAGTGCTAAATCATGATAATCCTGCTAATAATTTTAGAACTAAAGAAAAGGACAAAATGAATCACATTATCACGTTTTGAATTTTCAACAAAAATATAATACAATACAATACAAAAATACAATACTATGATGAGCATTTTTTTTTAATGAAAAAATTTGCAAACTGAAAGTAAAAAGATTATTGTTGCTGAAGGCTTTAATAAAATGTACCAAACATACAGTATTTAATTTACCGAATCTGCACTTTCAAACAGCCCCACCACCCCCCACCCCCCCACTCCTCTCCCCCTCACCGCCCCCAGACACTCTCCAACCCACTTTCATGATTACAACAGGCCAGCTTATGGAGATGGTAATCAAATAAAAGAGCAAATACAATACTGGAGCCACCCGACTAGGTAAAGATAGAGTCATCAGGGGGTAACTGGATGGGATTCGGGTTTCGACTGCTACTCCTCTACCATCAAACCCATCCAGGTGAGCCTCACAAAAATGATTTGAAAGAGTTCACCCCCTCCATAGACTAATGCAAAAAGAAAGAGAAAACTAGAACAGCACTCTTCAACGTCGTGACGTTGACCGAAATGCCTCCGCCCACATTATTATATCATTGTACAAACTTGTACCAAGTTTGATTTAAATCCCTTCAGCCTGTCTCAAGTATCACATTTTACACTGACAAGACCTCTGATCTTTGATGCCGAAATCTAATCAGTTCATTTTTTAATCATACTATATATACTTATACCAAGTTTGGTCAAAATCCCATCATTGGTTCACAAGTTATCCCAGCAACAGAATTTTCACCGAACGGGAATTCTGACCTTTGACCTCTTGAGCCATAATCTAATCTGTTTGTCATTACATCATTATACATACTTGTACCAAGTGTGACTTGGTTCCCTTCAGACGTTCTTAAGTTATCAGGGTAACAAAAACCTATTATAGACTTTGACCTTCCACCTCCATGCTGAAATCTAATCAGTTAATTTTGCCTCAAAATATGTACTTATACCAAGTTTGGTCAAGATCTCATGAAGGAATTCACAAGTTAGCTCAGCAACATAATTTTTACTGAAAGGGACATCTGACCTTTGACCTTTTGAACCCATAATCTCATCAGTTCATCTTTGCGTCATAATACATACTTGTACCAAGTTTGACTTGGTTCCCTTCAGCTGTTCTTAAGTTATCGTGGTAATGAAAACTTATTGCAGACTCTGACCTTTGACCTATCGATACCAAAAAATCTAATCAGTTCATCTTTGCATCATAATACATACTTCTAGCACCTTTGGTTTAAATCCCATCAATGGTTCACAAGTTATCGTGGGAACAGGATTTTTACCCAACATGACCTCTTACCTTGGACCTCGTGACCCCAAAATTTAATCAGACAACCGTGAAACATGACTTAGTCGGCAGTCATTAAAAAGGAGAGAAAAACACACACACACACACACACACACACCAGAAAGTATTATAATAATAATAATAATAATAATAATTAGCATTGATAATGCGCTTTTCCCCAAAGGCTCAAAGCGCTTACAGAATACCATATTATTACCGTACCCCGGTCATTGGATACATTGCACCCCTTGGCTTTTTCACATTTTGTTGCGTTGCAGCCTGAATCTAAAAATGTATTAAATTGGGATTTTTTTTGTCACTGATCTACACATAATGTGTAATGTCAAAGTGGATTTTTTTTTTAATCAAAACAAATTCTGGCAGACGGGATACCCATTTAATGTTCATCCGAGGCACGGCACACAATTTGACGAATCGTCGTACTTGTGAAACACCAGGATGACAACTTATAGCGGGGTCAGGATTCAAACCCAGGTTAGACAGATTAGGAGCGATTGTGCGTACCTCGAGGCCATCCTATCAACACACATATACAAGACCACTGGGAAACTAAAATAGTCAAACTTTATGATACACACTCGTACCAAAACCATTCCGTCCAACTCCAACTAACATCCAGATATGCAGCTACATTATCATCACTACTACTCTGATATGCTATCAGTCTTATCTGGGTAAATCCTGTGAATCAGCTTGACAAATAACTTGTAGTTAACCCCACCAATATCATCTAGATAACGACATATTAGAGATAACATTTTAGCTAAGCCTAACATTTACTCCTTCATCAGCTTGTGCATAAATGAAAACACACAGTAAAGGAAAATGTTCGCTAATCGGGGGCTACTATTTCCACCCATCGGGAATACCCTTATTTGTTGAAAAATTATTCCACAAAAAGACACAAAATAAAATTGACAGTATCATTAAACTTCTGTTGGTCAAAACAATTAAAACCCATATATTTTTTCCTACAAAATAATGACCTATCAAATCAAATACATAACAATAACTTTAAAAAGAGTTAAAAACTTTAAATTACACGAAAGAGTACATCCCCAATTGTGGGAGAAAACACAGTCAGTTTCTGTGCGGGAGTGAAAATAGATGTCAAAAAACAAAGAGGTGATGCTCTACGTCCCCCGCCATTTGGCTGGTATGAGCAATAGATCTGTGTAATGCGAAAGCTAAATCTTCAACGGTTTTTGAAATCTCGGGTGCACAAGCCAATTTACAAAGATGGTTGCTATGGTAACACAATGCAACCAATCACTGCTGTGATCTAATCCAGTTGAGATAATGCCACAAATAATAGATATCTGCAATGTGAAAGCTAAATATTTTTTTGTTTTTTTGTAAACAAGATCGAGGCTCATGTAAGAGTGAACATTAATCACAAAAAAACATAAACTGACACATAAAACATATAATAAAGGGAACGGGAGACAAGATGGGGAGAGAGAGGGAAGCACACAAGTACAACAGTAGAGAACAGGGACATCGGGAGATCTGTGGGAGGGAGAGGGCTTGGGGGGAGGGAGAGGGCTTGGGGTGAGGGGGCATGGGAAGGGGGAGTGGGAGAGGTAAAAACAAATGGACACCACTAGGACTTCCAGGAAAGAAGTCGGTATTTCAAAAAAGTGGATCTGGGGTGAATTAATGGGGGTAGAAAAGATCAAGATTTTACATGGGGGAAGATCAGAGATGGTGGTGAACTACTGTTTTAAAGACCTGGAGGGAGGAGTGGGATTGAAAATAGTGCGAAAGTTTGTTTCAGAGGCGGGCGAAAAGAGGAATGAAAGAGTGAAGGTGAGCAGGGAGTCTTAATGTTTCATGGTTTTTACATGGATGAATGGGAAAAAAAGTACATGGACAGATGATCGGTCGGTCGGACAGACGAAGATCATTTTGATGTCCCCCATCCCTCCAACCTAGTTGGAGGGATGGGGGATTAAAAATCTCACAGTATATTCCAAAATATATATTCTCACAGTATTTTAGCTTACCTATTCACCTCGATTCTGTGTACAAAAAAAGAAACTATTTGTGAATGTTAAGCATAATGGAAGATGAATTCATAACATGAAGGACAGTATGCACTGAGTTGTGTGTCATTGGCCAATTGGCCTCTTGCACCATCTCAGTTCCCTAATTGTTGTTGTCCATCATCCAAAGAGGGACGGAGAAGAGTAATCAAAGATTTAACTCACCTGGTAATCAGGACTGTCCTCGGGGAGCGAGTCCAACTGTTTGTTAAGGTCAGCAAGCCTGTGTGTGACGTTGTCCAGATCAGCCTGTATCTTCTTGTACTCAATCATAGTGTTCTCAAACTCTCGCTTGTATGACAGTCGCTGGATATCCGTTCTTATTGATGGAAAGGCACTATATGAGGAAGAAAGAGCAGCAAAAACTTTAAAAAGTGAATAAAACAGAAGAAATAGGTTTCTTAACTCTTTTTTTCCTGCTCTTTTGTCCTGCCCAGTTGTTGGTATATATCTGCTAATATTTCACCTTGTATTTTTCTTTCGTATTTTCTTGCAATTGTTGCAGCTATATTTGTTGCTGGGTCAGGTTGGTGTGTGACATCTTCGATTAGCATCTGCGTTTGGAAGTTCCTTGTATGGTGAGGGATACCTTTTCTGGCTTGTTATCTTCATAATAATGAATGAATGATCGTTTTTAAGGCCATTTTCCCCGCTAGAGCGGGGGTTACCAGCCTTGTGGGCCCCATGACAATCATGGTTCCCTGTTTGAGGCAATGTTTTTATGGCCGGATGCCCTTCCTGACGCCAACCCTTAGTCACCTCTTACGATGCGCAGGGACACGATGTACCTATTCTAAACCAGGGTACACACCGGGATCATTCATCCCAGCAAGCGGGTACTCAATTTGCCGACCTCGGAAGGATAGCAGGCAGAGTCAACCCCCCTGGCGTTAATTCAGCGATTGACCGGGATTCGAACCCAGGATCCTAGGATCCCAAGCCGGCACCCTAACCGCTAAGCCAACACCAGGCTTCATACTTGTATACAAATTGGTTTTGGTTATCTGTTGAACTTTACAAGTACTCTGCTAATTCTACAGTCATTGTTCTGTGCACTTGGTTGACCTCCATCAGGCCGCTACCTCCTCCTTTCCTCGGCAGGTACATTCTTGGGATGCACTGATGTTTATATTACATTTAGTGGATAATGAGGAGCTTCCTTGTTTTGATATTCAGTTTATTGATTTCTGATTGTGACCAGTTTATTATTCCACAGCTCGACTTGAATACTGGTATTGAAAGTTGGTTTATGGTTTTGATTTTGTTCCTTGGAGATGGGTATGTTTTTATGATCCTTGTTCTACGCAAGTATTCTTCGGTAATTGTTTTGCATATTTGTTTGACTTTACGTTGAAGGCTCCAGTCACAGACAATATAGTCCTCATCGAGGCCCGGCCTTATATAAATAACTGCATTGATAAATGTGAGGAAAGAGAAATAAAAGAGAGAATGTAAAAAAAAAACACCGTTTAGAGGCCATTTTTCCCCGCAAAGCGGGGGTTGGCCTTTTCGGGGACCGTGGTAGTTGTTGTTGTTTTTTTTTTTTTTTTTGGTCCCCTTTTTGAAGCAATGTTTTACGGCCGGATGCCCTTCCTGACGCCAACCCTTTTTGCCGCCTTTAACGACAAACAGGGAATTACCAGTGAACTGGTACTCAATTATGCCGACCTCGGAAGGATGACAGGCTGAGTCAACCCCCCTGGCATTAATTCGGCGATCGACCGAGATTCGAACCCAGGATCCTAGGATCCTAAGCCGGCACCCTAGCCGCTAGCCCAACACCAGGGATTAGAGAATTATATATATATACCAAATATATATATAAGCACCAAAGCACCAAAAATATATATATAAGCACCAAAGTGTATGATGAAAAGTGTGTGATGTTTGTTTGCAAGAAAGATTAAAGCTAGCCCGGTAGCTACTGTATAGTTTGAGTGAGACAACTTAAGACCAGCAATCCCGACATGGACTGTGTAAGATGGTTCCTGGCACCACTTTAATACTCCGAAGTCTGAACGGTAGTACTACCCTGAGCGGTTGCTGTCGACAACCTACTACCTAAAAAAAGTGGGTCCAATGCGATGGGTGTTTTTTAGAAGACACCATCTCCTTACTGGATATCCGTTAGCTCCTGAAGGGAGCTCATCCGCCCTTTAACTGGTATTGTTTTTAGTCCTGCAGGTTGTCACAGTCACCCTCCCCACTGGCAAGTCAGTGAGGGTAGTCGGTATAGTATTTTGGATTTCATGATAATTTTGAGAAAAAAACATTTGTCGAGAGGTTTGTCACATTTTTCCAGCATTTTAGCTAAACTTCAGCTACTGCACAGAAGTTTAACTTCAAACAGAAAACCAAAATAGCAAATGTAGAATAAATAAGTCTTCACAAAAGCTCGACTTTGTCTGTGTCAGGGGGTTATTTAAACAATGGATTGCATCAATTGCCAAGCTGATACGAGTATGATAACTGTCGTGAGAAGCGAGGTATGGCTGATGTTGAGCTTTTGCGTGTTGTCAGAGCAAAAGAGGCATTCATCATTATACCAAGAGCAATCAGCGCTGTTCTGACTAGGGCTAATGGTGAAAACAAACATCCGCACCTATGTCCAAAAGCAGTTAACATTGAATTGTATGAAGCAGTTAACTCTTAACAGCTTAACAACTCTTTACAGCTGTCAGTTGATACAATCATTATGTTGTTCTCCTCCTCTTCCCTTCATAAGGGATGAGGTCCGATTGCACAAAGCTCCTGCTCTGTCTTGACCATGATACTCGTCCACTCCTCTGTCCTCAGCCAACTCTCTCCACCCTCCAACCAACCACCACCACCTTACTTATATCACTCTTCACACAATCCTCCAAACTCAATCGTGGTCTACCTCTTTTCCTCCTACCTTGTTCCTTCAACATATCCAATCTCTGTGCCATCTCTCTTCCATCTCTCTTCCCCCATCCGCACCAAATGTCCAGCCCATCTCAGCCGGCATTTCACCAATCTCTCTCGTCAAACTCATCTGCACACCAATCTCCTCCTTAAATGCATCCATTCTCCCTCAATCCATCCTCTTCACTCTCACAATCCTCCTGACCCAATTGTTGTCAGTGCCTCTCTGTCAGTGCCCCATTTTGAGACTGTAAAGGTAGGCTGGTGTTACACAAGTCACCAAAACTTTCCCTTTATTCTCCTTGAAATTCTGACCAAGTTGTTCTCGCAAACCTAGAGCCTCCATTGTTGTCTCTTGGTCAGTGCCACCGTCTCCAGACCATAAAGGTAGGCCTGCTATAAGACAAAATCATTGTGTAGCAAAAACATAGTAATTTATTCAGAATTGTATAAAGTGTGCAGACAACAAAATCATATTGGAAAGCTCTATTAACAGTAGACCAAACACATTTGATGGGCCTTTTCAAAGATGATTCACGATCCCTGTTGGTACACATGATAAGGTACAAAAAAAAATACTGTACTTCCAAATGATTATAAACCCAGCAACAATTTCACACGACGATGAATTTACATGAACACTAATGCACCCAGTACTCCAAATGCTATAACTGATGATATAGTGCAAGACACTACCTTTCCAGATCGTCATCATCCAACTCATCACACGAATCGCCCTCTGTCGTGTAGTCGGAGCCATCAGGACTGTGTGAATCGTTTTGTGGACTATGCTTGCGACGAGGACGATGACGAGGAGGAGGCTTTTGGACCTCCTCATAAATGTTTTTCAACGGGTGGTCGTTGACAATCATGGGGAGAGGTTGTGAAGCTGGCCTAAGCAATAGAAGCAATACATTAATTATTCAAAATGCCTGCAGTAATCCCAAGTACACAGCAAACAGCCAGTAGACCAAAATAAAAATTATTAACAACAACAAAGTGCAAACAAACAGGGATTAAAGAAAAAACTTTCACATTGAAGGAATGAAGAGAGCATCTTGGTAGAACGACCATGACACAATAAAAAGCATATTATAGTGACTACTGGTCGTACAACAATAAATTAATATCCAAGTAGAAGAAACATCGCATCCGCTGTGTATTCGGAATAAGTTTTCTTCCGTATGTTAAACATCACGAAAACAACTAAAAATTAATAAAATATAATATCATGATTCAGACCGTCACCAAAATCGAATCGATTCGTCCACATCACACACCCAACTTGTCCACCAAATTTCATCCGGATCCATCCATAGCTTTTTGAGATATTCTGCTACATACCTGTTTTGTCCTTATCTCTCAATGGTGAAGAATCATGAATGAATATATATATATATATATATATATATATATATACACATATTTCATACACATATGTTCGGACAAAAGTCCCTCATGGCATAAATTTTGATGACTAAAGCATGTTCCCACATCAACCCAATCAAATTGTTAACCGTAACCCATTCATTCATTCATTCATCATTCATTCATTCATTCATTCATTCATTCATTCTACCTTTATATGTCATTTATATAAATATATAAATATATTATATGAATATAAATGGGATATGAATATATGCTTGTGTGTTTATGTATGTATATCTCTATATTTGTATATGCACGCGCACCCTAACGGAAGTGACCGTTTGCGTCACGCCGTCACGGTCACTTCCGTCGAACTTGGGGCTGGTGAGTGAACTTTGGCGTGGCTCTTCCTTCTGTATGCAATTTTTTACTCACATCACACATCTCACACACATCACCATACACACTTGACTGATAAGACATGCCTGCTGTTTTTGTAGACTCAGAAGAAGACCTTTGTTGGTCGAAAGCTTGTCGACAATTAAAGATCGACGTCCTGAAGCTACGTCCGCGTCTTATTTAATCTAACGATTATATATATATATATATATATATATATATATATATATATATATATATATATATATATATATATATATATATATATATATATATATATATATATATATATATATACAGTGTATATATATATATATATATATATATATATATATATATATATATGTATATATATATATATATATATATATATATATATATATATATATATATATATACACACACAGACTTGGCATTTAATATGGATTTTTTTTTTTTTTCTTGACTTGGGTTTACTTTCTTAACTCAGTATATCAATCTGGTGAGTTTCTTTTACACTTTGGTGATTTATTTGTTAAAAGAACCATGTCACTGATTGTCTGTCGCAGCAAGAAGTTAACAACAGGATTATATCACAGGTGGTGTGGCAAAATGTACGGACAGGTGCATTTGATGATTGGCTTCACAGTCGGGTATACAAGGGTTGTTGCGTTCTGTATTAGTGGAAAACAACTGCTGCACGTCTCCAAAAGTTATTGCCGCTTCCTCTGGAGATGGTCTGTCAACTCGACAATGCTGTTTGTCATGGAGTGGTGGCTTTACGAAATTACGGCATGAAACAGCGTGCTATTGCTCGGCAGTATGGCATCACTCAAGGTCAGGTGTCAAAGATCCTGAAACGAAATGCTCAGAGGGGTGTCCCTACTCCAATACTGAGGCCAGGACCTCCCCGCAGAACCACAAGGAGGGATGATTGCCAGCTGCACCGGTTAGTCCGCAATGGCCGTACCAAGTCAGCTAATCGGCTTAGGGCTGAGTGGCAGCAACTGATAAATGTGCCTGTATCCAGAAGGCTAGTCAACCAACGACTGGTTCAAGCAGGCTATCGTGCCAGGCGTCCCCTGAGAAAGCCACGCCTGACCAGACAACACCGCCAGAGCCGATTGCAGTGGGCCAGAGAGCACCGTCAATGGCAGCCAGGACACTGGAATCACGTGATCTTCAGTGACGAGTCTAGATTTCTGGTCTATCGTCAAGATGGTCGCGTCCGAGTGTGCAGACAAGTGCATGAAGCCAACAACAAAGATTGTATAGTGCCAAGAGTCCAAGCTGGAGGTGGTGGGGTGACCGTTTGGGCTGCTTTTCATGCAGGGGGCAAAACTGACCTGGTTGTTCTGAATGGAAACCTGAACCAGTTCAAGTGCAGGGCCATTCTGGAAGAAACATTGCTTCCATTTGCTCGTGCAGCCTTTCGAGGAAACTTTGTCTTCCAAGATGACAATGCACGGCCTCATCGTGCTCGCATGATCCAACACTTTCTTGCTGACTGTGGTATAGAGCATATGGAGTGGCCTGCCATGTCCCCGGATATGAATCCGATAGAGAACTTGTGGGCAGAATTAACACGTCAAATCGACCACTTGGACCAGCAGCCGACCTCTGTGCGTGAATTGCAGCAGGTTATTGTCACTGCATGGCAAGCGATTCCTGTCCAAACCTTGGCAAATCTCGTGAACAGCATGCCTCAACGTGTACGTGCACTCCTGAATGCTCGTGGGGGTTACACGAAGTACTGAACTCTAATTTTACTGTCCGTATTCTCAGTCGTAATTTAACTTTTGTTTTTGTTAAAAAAAATTTTTGGCTCATGTGCAAAATAAAGAGATACTTCTGGAAAACATACAGAAGTTTAACACAGTACTGTCCATGAATTGAGTTCGATATCAGTTTACATCACTTTCAAGGATCAATTTATTTGCTTCAAAATGTCAAATGTGGTTTTTGTTTCTTTTAAAGGTCACATTAACAAAATCTAGAATAATGTCAACATAATTCCAATGAACTTTTGGTTCTAAGACATCTTGAAAAGTAAGTTCACCCCCACAAAAATAATATTCCATATTAAATGCCAAGTCTGTATGTATATATATATATATATATATATATATATATATATATATATATATATATATATATATATATATATATATATATATATATATATATATATATATATATATATATATATATATGTCGAGATCATGCCTTTTATTGTGCCTTATGTAATTGTGGTTTGCATTTAATAATGGTTGCTTTGTGAAAAGGATTATGCTTACTATGTTCCCTCTTGCTTTTTAACTATGCTATATTTTCCAACTGTGCCAAAAAATGTAGAAAGATAGTGAAACCGCTTGCTCCGTTAGACCCCCTAGTGAAAACGCGTCTGTCTGTCCTTGACCAAAAGCCAACATGGAAGATAAGTTTTGAGAATGTCACGGTGCTCTTTCTCCCTCCCGCATCTTGCCCTTTGCTCATGCCAAATAAGATAGGACAAGGGTGGGGGTACTGGTCAACGTTTCCCCCATTGTGTATTATACTGCTGAAACTTGCCAAAATTAGCGGAGATTTTTATCACACTCTGCAAGTATATAAGGAAGTTCTTTCTGTAAGGAACTCAGGAGTGTATGTGGCCATGCTGTTCATTTGTGAATGGTATGACTCTTACACCCTCCACAGCGCTGTGATATTGGTTCATCATTAAATCTTGTTATCTCTTGAACTCAAGGTGTGGAACATGGTTCTATTCTCGTCATTTTGGTGTCAGGAGTGGGATCCGACTCTGAGCGATATTTGGGAGGCAGACCCTGTGGGGACTCAGCGGAGAGGCTGGCCAGCACTGATTCGATTAACGTGAGTTTTCATACTGAGGGGTCTTTCCAAATTGAGCTCCGTTCACTCAGTCAGGCTGTCTGTCTTCCATTTCGTCGTTCCGTGCTTGGATCACGAACAAATTGGAATCTGGTGTGTAAGTACAGGCCTATTTGGCTCGGGTAACAAGTTGTCTATTGATGAACCAAGAAATGGGGGTCAGTTAGCAAAAAGGGGGGACTTCTTGGTAAAGCCAAGAACTTCCCAGGCAGGGCAGTCTAGAGACAAGATGGAGTTGATGGGGTTGATAGTAACCAGAGAAAGTATTGGCTGCGGACTAACGGAGGGGACCCAAGGAGGATGGCCAGGATAAGTGTTAAGCTAAGTTAAGAAGGGAGAACCCCTTTAGGAAAGCCCTGGCATAGGTGATAAGTTAGACAAGTTAGAAGCGCTATACAAGCATTGACCGCGAGTTAGCGCCGCGGGAGGACCGGATTAGGGAAATATCGGCGCGGTAAACTAAAAGGCAGGATTTTTCGGTGGATGGCCTCGGGGCGCTTCCTTGCGCCTTGTACGCATCACGAGCTGCTTCTTGCAAATGGGGGTCGTGCTGCCGTGCGCTGGGAGCGACCGCCTGGGCGCATGGACGGGAAAATGTTCCGTGCACG
The DNA here is from genome assembly GCF_964187855.1 of Myxine glutinosa. Taxonomy (NCBI): domain Eukaryota; kingdom Metazoa; phylum Chordata; class Myxini; order Myxiniformes; family Myxinidae; genus Myxine; species Myxine glutinosa. The sequence goes on along the minus strand of NC_136262.1, from coordinate 220,349,452 downwards.
TTAATTAAATATCTTAAGGGAGATTAAGGTATGTCGGAGTAATACTCAATCTGAAGTAAACTAGAATGATTTGAGTTCTGGAGACGGAGTGCGTGTATTCGACGCATTCGGGTGGCCGAGTCAGGCGAATAAAGGATTAAAATGAGCCAGGTAAGAAAATGATGCAACCAGCCACATCGGGAGGTTGCACCTTTATAAGGATATGGAAGAATAAGGATAAGAATGGGTAATAGATATTGGTGTTAAGAATACTCCGGCGTGAGTACTGTGTTAAGAGAAGGGTATTACAGATCGGGGGGCGGCCCGATCTTCGACCCGCTGGAGGGACTAGCCCAAGGAAGGTAGGACGATGAGTATTTTAAGTTAAGCTACGCACTGGATGTGTGTATCTGATAAACCCCCCCCCCCCCCCTCAAGGCCTTCTTTGTCCTGTCTTAGGATTTAAGGCATGCACATCCGGTGCAGTTTTTACCCAAAGGAAGGAGTTCTGACAATATGCTATAGGCAGGTCAAGTATTAGCTCTTTCTGGACAAAAGATGAGGTTAGATCTGGAGAAATAAAACAGAGAGGATTATAATGTACGAGGTGTGTGGAATCCAGCTGTGAACACGCGAGCCGAGACATGCAGGCAGGTTACCGGGGCAACGGAGTAGCTGCCTCGCGGGGAACAGCGAGGTGGGACAGAATCGAGACAGGAATGCGGACCATGCTGTGCACAAGCAGGGGACGCATTCGTGTGTGTGAACAATGCGAGTGATGAGGTAGCTTGAAGTGATGTGTTGGAGTGAGCACATGTATGTTGTGTGCTGAGTGGAAGCAGTGCTGCATTGTCGAGCATGCTTCCAAGGAAGACTTTGGGATGCTAGAGTTGGAAGCGTTTTGTTTTGTATCTCAAGGGAGATATTGGTTATTTCTTATATGTGGAAATAGGAAATGTTTATGTGATTTTTGGAGAAGGATAAATTAAACTGGAATCAGAAAAGCGCAGGTACCAGATAGGAGAAAGGCAGGAGAAGTGCTGAGACTTCAAGAGCAGAGGAAGAAGCAGATAAAGCACAGGAAGAAAGAAATCCAGGTAGAAACCAAGGGATGGATAGGCTCACATCACAGCAAGGGGCCAGGTAAGTTCACAGGTAGGTAGGATTGGAGTGTGCATGAGTGTGCATGAATTTATACTGTATTGTATGGAGAATGAAGGGTCAGTCACATGGTATGTGTGTATAAGGGAATGAATGATCTGTCATAGCAGCGTGAATTTGTGTTTATTGTGTGTGTCATTGATGTGTGTCATTGATTGACAAGGGGTTCCCCAAATTGCCTGCAGGCGTTGGGCAATCCGGATGAGTACTTTGGAATTTGTACAGAATGCAGGCGATAACCCACCTGTGTCTATCTCTGTGTGTATGTGTCCGTATTTGTCTGGCTTTCTGGCTGTCCATGGAGTCATGTCTTTGAACACTGATTTTGAGGGAGTTGCGGGTGTGCCATGGAGTTCAGGTGCACCTGCGGTGGTTGGAAGATGGTGGTGGAGCAGGTGCGAGGATGCACGCTTGGATTAAAACATGTATTTAATTATTTGAGGATGTGTGCCGAGGTGCAGTGTGGATCAATTAAGGGAGAGGGCACTTCGACTTTGTACATCCGTGGACTTTGCCATGCGTGTGAAAGCGCAAGTCGATGATAATAATGTCTTGTCCAGCACAATATTTTCGCAATTATGGAATGTGCTCGAATTCCATGTTGGTGCAATGCGAGTGTGATTCCTGCCATGCATGCCGCGAGAGATACATTGTTTGTGATGGGACTGTGGTGAAAGGTTGGATAGCAATGTGTAGAATATAAGATGCGTCGGTACATTTGTGTTGATCGATGCGCCGAAAAAGAAGTTGGAGGCGCGTGATGGAGTTGCAGGTGCGGACCAAAGCGGTGTCCGCGGTGTTTACTGGGGGTCGAAAGTCACTCCCTCAGTGTCTGCAGACTTGTCGTTCGGCAGTGTCGAAAGACAGGTTCGATTGTCGGTCTGTCTGCTTGATTTTCGGGTCTCACTCTGAGTATATGGTATATACTCTGAGTATATGGTCGTTTTCTGTTTTGTGCTTTAATGGTGGTTGATTTGACTTCCCTGAAAGGGGGACAATAAATATTTGGTGTTAGCTGTTGTCATTTCGGATGTTTGCAGTTGTAATGTGGAGCCAGTCTGTCTGTCCGACTGGGTGTGTCTGACTGCGTCTGCAGATATGGATCAAGGAGGAGCAGTGTCTGCGGTGTCTGTTATGGTGTCGAATGTCATTCACTGTGTCTGCTGACATGTCGTGTGACTATGGTGACTATGATGGTGTGCCCTGGCGGGAAGAATCGTGGCAGCCTACAGATTTGAATGGAATGGCCTCTGTGAGACCATCCTGTTAGTACGTTGGGGGTTCGTCTGTCTGTCTGTCTGTGAATGGAAACTCAGAAAATTGAACTGGACTTCGACAGAAGGCAGGTGGGTGGTCACCTGCTGTGAATTGTGGTGGAACATTTGTGATGTCCCCTAATACGAGGGGACGAATTGGTTTGTAAATGTGTTGTGCAGGTACTTTCTCTGTAGGTAGCCAAATTCTACCTGGGGTAAGTCAAGGTGGAGGGGAGTTGTCTCTGATGCCTTGCTCCACGGGGCAGTACTATTGTTGTCAAGTCTCATGTAATCTTGGTTAACGTATATCTACGGACAAGAGCTGCACTTTATTTTAGTAAGTGACTGGGAAAGTTTGTTTTAAAAAGTGCCAGTGGAGTTGTTTAGAGTTATGGAGGTCACAGCTCGCTGGAACCTCTTTGTTTATGTTTGGCTGACTTACACTGGCTAGTGTATGGGAAAAAGGGGGACTGAAAATGCTTTGAATTTGCAGCCTGGCGGACAAGAGCTGTGTTTGGGAAGGTTAGAATCCAGCATTTTGCAGCCCTGAGCAGAGGGGATTGCCCATTGGGCATGTTTAGGATTTAACAGAGTGGTGGAGGTCTGTGGAAATATGAATCCAATGTTTGATGTATACTGGTCGGTGTGCTCTGAGTTCAAAGGAAGATGATGCGATTATTTCAGATTTATCATAGTTAAGTTTGAGAAAGTTGATTTGAAGCCAGGATTTATTTCAGTGATGCAGTCCGTCAGGATAGAGTTGAGCAGTGGATTTGTGTCTGTCAGAGGTAAGATTTGAACCAAGAAAGGGCGGTGCCGGTAATGTTAAAGGTGCGATTCCAGGGAGGGCTATTCGGGTACTTTGAAGTGATTTACATCGGAATGCATCTCTTGGAGGACTCCCGCTGTTCAAGGGAGGAAAGGTGTGAAATAGTGACGTCATCCTCGCTGGAAATGTGATTGGGAATGGCAGGATTGACGCGAGAGTCACAGTTGGTGAAAAAATTGACCAACATAAGAATTCGGTCTATTTCAATAAATAGATCAGGTTATTTTATTTTTATTATTTGTTTATTGGGCAGCTATTGGGCCAGAGGCTAAAACAGGTGTCTGCAACAGGTGCATGGGATGCTAAGAGAGATATTAGAGGACATTGGATTAACTTTAAATTGAAATGAAAATTAAAAAGGTGGATTAGGAAAATGAGTTTGTTCAAATAATCGTGGCATCTGTGGGATGCAACAATTTTGTGCCAAAATAGTGTATGGGGAACCGTCATCTGGGAAGCGTCGTTAAATGGCAGTAGGTTTAGACAGGTATTGAAAGGGTTCGTGCAATGTCATTTTGGGCACCACTCGACACAAGAGTGGTAGAGAGCTGAAGTGAATTCTGCCAATATGGTGCAATAGGGTGACAACTGAGTTTTGTTTGGAAAACTATTTGTTTGCAATCTTGGTTCGTACATAAGCTGGCAAAGAGATTATGCCAGTCTGAGGGAGTTTGTGTCCTTTGGATGGGAGCTGGAGCCTTGTAGGGTTGGGGCTTGTGGCTCGCCATTGTCTGTCTGCCAGTTATGGTGGGCAGAGGGAAGAGGGGTGATACTGCTCTGGCCTCTTGCTTGGCAGAATTGAGTATTGCTGGTTTTACCCCTGTTCAAAATTGAGCTCTCGAGAGCTGATTAACATTAGGATGCATCTCTCAAGGGACCCCTGGGTGGTCTCGAGAGCTGAGGTGTGAAATATGATGATTTTGTCTTGTGGACACTTTGTGAGTGGCTAGACACGCGCCTGAAAGGGGAAATTGTATTCATAACTCATGTGGGTTGTGTCTGAAGGAAAGGTTTGGGAGGAAGTGTGAAGAAGGTCGTGGAAAGTGCAAAGATGATTGGATTGGAAAGTCGACTCAGATGGATTATTTGTCAATGACAGGTGACTGCAGGAATTGTTGAGGAAGTAGAGGAAAAGGTTGTAAAAAGTTAATGGAAAAGACAGGAAATAAAGGAAAGTGGTTAGTTATGGACTGTTGTTTTTGTGATAAGAAGGTGATACAAGGGGTTGGCTTGCACTGGGGGGACCAATGAATGTAAAGTTTAAAAACGTTGTGTTAGATTGCTACATGCAGAATGACCCCAATCGAGGAGGTGATTGGGGCTGGTGAAGATTGGATCACGGCTCTGCAGACCAGGTGAACAGAACTCCACCAGGTATGTGGGAATCACATCAATTGAATTATTGCTCAAAGGGAGGTGATAGAGCAAAATGAAGAAAATTGTCATGGGGACCGCAAGGCTAACCCCCGCTCTTGCAGGGAAATGGCTTTGGGAGGCTAGTTGTTGTTGTTTTGGTAGACTCTAGGTTCTAAAACCTAAGGCAAAATGCATAGGAGGGTAAAGTTGGTGATTGCGGATGGAGATTAGCTAGAGAACTTGGAGACGATTTCGTTATTTTTCAGATAATTTTTCCAGTGGGTTTATACTGGTGTGAAATTCGCGTATCTAGGAAGGAAGGGAAAAAATGTCCAGGTATTGATAGGATAACAGTGAAATTTTGAAGGGGAGAATACCGATTATTTCCATTGACCGATTATGGTTGGGGGGGAAATAGTTGGTAAATCATGTATTATTAGATGTAGGGAAGATGATTAAAAGGAAGGTATTTTCGGAAATTGGTGAAAGTAAATATGGCATTTGAATTTCCAGACACGACACAGGAAATGCGGCTATGAATAAGCCAACCATCTGAGAGATAAGGTAACTAAATGCCAATTGGTGGGATGGGGGGCTAGGAATTTGATCATGGTGTGTGTAAGAAAGTATTTTTCAGGATGGACGATGAAGAAACCGCCGTCGGAAGACCATGATCTTGACCACAGAGGCCGTCGACCTGAATGGGTCCTACAACAAGGCAGATGTGACCGGCGCTTCAGAAGATTGTATTGATTTTTGTGATGACTGTGATACTTGTGTTGAAAATCCCTTGTGGGAACTGGCTGATGCCTGTATTGATGTTTGTGATGGCTGTGATACTTGTGTGGTAAACCCCTTGCGTGTACTGGCTAACGCCGCTTATGTATTACAAGCTCACAGCTGTACACCCCCTTCCGACCCAACTATGGATCTGATTGCGACGCTGGGTCTGGCAGTCGAGGGACCCGACATGGATATCCTAGACCCGCAAGCCGACCAGGCGTCCATGGGAGACTTTGACATAAAGGAAGTCCCTCTCTTTGCTTCAAATGTTTCGGATCTCTTTGCTTCAAGTGATTCGGATTTTAACGCTCTGTACCCTGACCAGGAACATGAGACACAAGATACTGACAACATTATGTATTCCCCAGAACAGCAGCACGTGAGAGATCTCATGGGCATGATCGTTGATTAACTTCGAAGATCTGCAAGGACCGCATCTGCAAAGGGTGGGGGGAGCAAGTTCCGCAGGGGAGGTTGCTGGCCCTCTGGCGGAGCAGAACCTCATCTGGACCAGACGCCTTCGTTGTGGATCCGAAACGTTAATGGACTTTCATGTTCTGAGCCTTCATGTTCCAAACACGCACAACATGACACCTTTCAAACATGCATGCAAGGTACTTTATGTGCGTGGCATGCCCTTGGAGGACACACATACAACACTCAATAAAGCCCGATGTGGCCACATATAACACTATACTCTTTTGCTTTGCAAATAAAGCCGATGTGGCCTGGTCTCTGTGATACGTAGTCTCGTAGAGACCAAATGGGGGAATGTCGAGATCATGCCTTTTATTGTGCCTTATGTAATTGTGGTTTGCATTTAATAATGGTTGCTTTGTGAAAAGGATTAAGCTTACTATGTTCCCTCTTGCTTTTTAACTATGCTATATTTTCCAACTGTGCCAAAAAATGTAGAAAGATAGTGAAACCGCTTGCTCCGTTAGACCCCCTAGTGAAAACGCGTCTGTCTGTCCTTGACCAAAAGCCAACATGGAAGATAAGTTTTGAGAATGTCACAGTGCTCTTTCTCCCTCCCGCATCTTGCCCTTTGCTCATGCCAAATAAGATAGGACAAGGGTGGGGGTGCTGGTCAACGTTTCCCCCATTGTGTATTATACTGCTGAAACTTGCCAAAATTAGCGGAGATTTTTATCACACTCTGCAAGTATATAAGGAAGTTCTTTCTGTAAGGAACTCAGGAGTGTATGTGGCCATGCTGTTCATTTGTGAATGGTATGACTCTTACACCCTCCACAGCGCTGTGATATTGGTTCATCATTAAATCTTGTTATCTCTTGAACTCAAGGTGTGGAACATGGTTCTATTCTCGTCATATATATATATATATATATATATATATATATATATATATATATATACACAGTATATATATATATATATATATATACATATATATATATATTATATATATATATATGTATATATATATATATATATATATATATATATATATATATATATATATATATATGTACATACATACATACATACATACATACATACATACATATATATATATATATATATATATATATATATATATATATATCCATCCAGAACCAGATCCGGATCTTCACCCAAATCTAATAATTTCGATCTAGTCACACCCAACTTGTCCACCAAATTTCATCCGGATATCCGTCCACAACTTTTTGAGATATCCTGCAGAAAAACAAACAGACAAAGAGAAAAACAGACACAGACAGGGGTGAAAACTTAACCTCCATCCACCTTTATTGGGCAGGGGGTAACTTGAACAGCACTCTGTAGAGAGCATACCTCCACCAGGCTGAACAGTTTATGTTTTGTATCCCACCGATAGGCCAGCTCTGGATTTGGACCTGAAACAAAATCAAATCGGCTTGTTTTTGTCACTCACCCAACTCATCTGCCAAGTTTTTCCATAACTCATCCACAACGTTTTGAACTATCAGGAATATATAACGTGCTTTTTGAGATATCCTGCTACATACCAGTTTTGTCCATATCTCTCAATGGTGAAGAATCATTTTAAAATTTTAAAAATGCTCGTATTCAGATCTGGATTCAGATCTTCACCAAATTCAAATCAATTCATCCTCATTACCCACCCAGCTTGTCCAGCAATTTTTGTCCTAATATGTCCACAACTTTTAGAAATATTGTGATGCATATAGTTTTTGGCCTTATCTCTCAATGATGAAGAATCGCTTTTAAAATTTCTGGTATGTGGATCCATACCAGGGTGTTCACCAAAATCTAATCAATTCTTATTTGTCACACACCCACACTGCCCACCAAATTTAATCAGAATCTGTACACAACCTCTTGGAATATCCTTTTCACAAGCAAACAAACAGCAGGGGTGAAAACATAGCCTGCGTTCAACACAGATGGCAGAGATAAAAAAAATAGAAATAAAAATTGACGAATTAAAGCGAGCTTGACCTTTTCACCTCAAAATAAATAGGCTTCAGTGACCCAATATGCAAACCCTGCTCAAATAAAAAATCAATCAAATGGAAATTGACAATTTTGTTACCTTGACCTTTTCACCTCAAAATAATCGGCTTTTCGCATTTTATTGGTGAACCAATTTAGTCATCCAATATGCAAACTCTGCTCAAATTTCAAGTCAATCAGATGAAAATGCACGATTCTATACGACCATGACCTTTCAATCTAAAAAGCAATCTAGCTCGTCTTCACGCTGTTGAAACCAAAGCGTTCAGAATCATTGGAATCTCCTGCGATGACGCTATCTCCGAGGGCCTTTCACTTACTCACCGCAGGCAGGTTTGGTGGTCTTTCCGTCTTCTACCGACTCCTCTCCGGCCTTGCTCCCCCAGCTCTCTCTGTGCTCTGTCCCCTGTCCCCCAAATATTCCTACAGGTCGCACAAGATCTGCCTGCAACCCTCTTGTGGTTAAACTGCCAAAATCAAGACTTTCTGCTCACCTTCACTCCTTCATTCCTCTTTTCTCCCACCTCTGGAACAAACTCCCTCACTCTCTTCAATCCCACTCCACCCTCCATGTCTTTAAAACAGCTGTTCACCACCATCTCTTATCTTCCCCCATCCAAAACCTTGATCTTTTCTACCCCCACTAATTTCACCCAAAATCCTACACTTTTTTTTTTTTTTGAAATACAAACTTCTGTCCTGGAAGTCCTTGGTCCCCTTGTGTTTTATACCTCTCCCCCCCCCCCCTTCCCACGCCTCCTCCCCCCAAGCCCTCTCCCTCCCACACTTCTCCCTGCTCTCAAATGCTGTGTTTGTGTGCTTCCCCTTCTCTCCCCATCTTGTCTTCCACTCCCTCTTTTTATATATTTTGTTTGTCTGGTTGATTTGTTTGTGAAATAAATGTTAGCTCTTTCACGAGCCTCGATTCAGTATACGAAAAAAAAAAATCCCCTCATAGTTTTTGATTGGTGAATCAATTTGGTGACCCAAAGTGCAAATTCCTAAACTTTCAAGTCAATTGGATGAAAATAGACGATTTTATGACGCTGAACTTTGGCCTTTTAACAAAATTATTAATTTGTCTTCTCCATATCTTACTATAATTCACCAAATGTCCGTCTGTCCATTCGAAGGTACCACAAAAACGGCTGAACTGATCGCAACGATATTTTGGGTGGGTATTCCTGGGACCCCTGGAGTATAATAGGCTATTTAGTTTTTCCAATTTTCCAATTTTCCAGTTTCTCCAAACACGATGGAATAATATTTACCGATATGAAGAGTGATGTAGCTTTTGTTGAAATTCTACAAATACTGTTTATTCTACGTACCAGGAGAGAGTCGATCGACTCCTGACGAACTCTTCCTATATAAACGTGCGGCTCCGAAGAAACATGGCAGTATGTGCAAAGCGACTGAGAAACAGGTGTCGCGGCCGCTTCCGTGTTACAGATTCGGTGCGCACTCTTCACACACAAACGTGCGACTGAGAAAGACGCATAGCGGCCGCTTACGTTTTGCATAATTCATTATTTTTTCAAAATTGGCACCATGTACTGTTTAGATTTTGATGACGTGTGATATGATTCAACAGATGTTTATATGAATCGTTTAAAATAAAATAAAAAGCCTTCAATTTCTGATATTTTGCCTTTTCATTTGGGCTTCCCAATTGAAGCCCTGCCCATAGGGCGGGTACCGTTGCCAGTTCTCATAATAAAGCTTTGTTGAAAATTTGATAAAACTCAAATGATTAAAAAAAAAAATTACGGCCCTGTCATATACACAGACAAACACACAGAAGTGATTGCAAAACCCTGTCTCCCGCTGCGCGGGGGCTGTGGGCTGGGCTAATAAACACAACAAATCTAAATCATTCTTCAGCCACTCTCAGCTTATAATGGTGTACAAAGTCTTCATCCAAAGCCCCCTTGAATATGGTTCCTAACTATAAGCTGGTGCTGTTACTTCCTCGCTTGCTCCGTTTTGACTGTAGTTCATTACCCTCTGTGTGATTTCCCTATCCTGAAAAGAGGCTGACACAAACACATTTGGTGGTCTTTGCCATCTCAAGTTTTGTCGACTCCCTCTTGCCACTCCAACAAATCACTATCCAACTAAGTCATGCGCATTCTACCAGCAACCCTTACATTGTTACCCTCTCAAAGTCTTGGCTCAACATAATATAAATTTAATTCATACTCTGTTACCTCGTCTATGTGACTGAGTCGGCAGTCGTGTGCTCTTCCCTCTGGCCCTTCAAGTTTACTGCCCACTGCCACAACTCACATTTCTAGAGTACCTTCAAAAAGCATTCCCACCCCATGACTTTTTCACATTTTGTTGTGTTACAGCCTGAATTTAAAATGGACTAAAACCAGATTTTTTTTGTCACTGATCTACACATAATACCCCATAATATCAAAGTGGAATTTTCTTTTTAGATTTTTTTTTACAAAATAATTAAAAATGAAATACAGAAATATGCAATTTACATAAGTATTCAACCCCCTGAGTCAATACTTCATAAAAGTGCCTTTGGCAGCGATTACAGCTTTGAGTCTTCTTGGGTATTTCTGTGTCAGCTTTGCACATCTGGATTTGGAGAGTTTCTCCCATTCTTCCTCCCATTCAAAATTGAACTTTTTTGTCTAAATTTAAATCGTTACAACTGGTGCATGCTGAACACTACACATCCCCCAGGCAACACCATCCCTACTCTCAAGCATGGTGGTGGCAGCATCATGCTATGGGTCTGCTTTTCATCAGCAGAGACTGCCAAGCTTGTCAGGATAGTAAGGACAATGAATGGCGCAGGGTACACGAGAATCCTTCTCCTGTAGTACAGCTTTAAACTAATGACCGTTGGTATTCACATTGATCCAAAATAGACCTTTCATGTTGTAAGAACAAGTGACATGCCATGCACTTGCTAATGACAAATCTGCTGAACATTCGTCTGTTCTCTTCCTTTATGTGAAATTAACAGATTTAGCAATAAAAGGGCATATGATTGCTTGGAATGGATTTTGATGGGACAGGAGGGATGGAAATCAACAACAACAACAATCCTGTGGGGAAAAACCCAAATAAACGGAGACACTGGCAACAACAATATTGTGATGGTTTGGCTTGAAACAGCCCACGAGAATGCCGTGAGGTCATCCATTAATGGCTGCACGGTGGAATAAGGCCTTCCATTGGATAAATGTTTGAAATGAATTTAGTCCTGGTTGCAGTGAAATGCCCAACATAACAACCATACATTTGTAACTGGTGCATAATGCCATGAAGGAGCTGTATTGTTGGAAAAAGGTAAAGAATAATTACTTGCACCTCAAATTACATGGTCGATCTGTGCAGCTAATAGAAATTGCAATGCAATAATGAGCAAGAAAGGCAAACCACGACTGCAATGCAATAATGAGCAAGAAAGGCAAACCACTACTGACATAATCCTAGCAATTCGCACTATAGTCCAAGCCATTTAGCATTTGACGGGGAAAAAACTGCAACACTACCGATCTCATTAGTATTGATTACCCTCAAGGTACCTTTATAACATACTAAAAGTATAAAGGTCTAAAAATATGGGGTGACTCTCAAATAATGCAATCAAGTTTTCTCCATTTAGCCCCATGTTAAAAGACGTACATATGCCGCATGCTATGATTATTGTCGCTCTCTGAACTTCTATTGCTTATTTTATACACTGGACCTAATCACTAGCACGATATAATAAATAAAGGATATCATACTGTACAATATTGTATATATAAGTGATGTTTTTACTGTTTTAGTGTCTTATTTAACCACACCCCGTTTTACAAAGACTGCTCACTCCACAGCAAGCGACGGTACATCATTATTTGTTTGTGAACCATATATATCTTAGTTTTTAATCCCATCAATGACATGTATTTAGTATGTTTAGGTCTATTGGCAATAACATACAGTAATAGTATATTCAACTTTTCTATATTTGCAGGTAATCCAACCCTGAAGAATGGCGGCCAATTCGTGTGTGTTCTGCAATGAATCCACCAACAACGATAATCCAGTAGTGACACTTCGTGAAAAGGGAAGTCGGACTATTAATGTTGTTAGTGACCAGCGCAGTGACCCAATACAGACTGTTCCAGGTCAAGTTGTTCATCAAGAATGCCGACGTGTATACTGCAATCCAATAAAGGTAGCACAGAGTATCAGAGATACACACAGACCAGGCCCAAGTGTATCGCTCCGATCAGCAGAGGAAGCCTTCAACTTCAAAGCAGATTGCCTCTTCTGTGGTACAAAGGTGAACTTTGATAACAGGAAACAACAAGGAGATGTCCACTCTATCACATTTACAGAATGTAAAGATAGTCTTCTGCAAAAGTGCTCAACAAGGAACGATGCATGGGCCGATACTGTTCGGGCTCGACTGCTCATTGTGTGTGACCTTCCAGCGGCAGATGCCGTGTATCACCAGGTATGCAGTTCAAATTTCCGGACAGGGAAACTGATCCCTCTGAATTTTGTACATAATGAAACAGTACAGAAGAAACAGAAATTGGGTAGACGATACAAATCACCACACGAAGGCGGTCGTCCTGCTCTGGATGACAGATGTCAGGCATTTATAAAGGTGACTGAATTCCTTGAGGAAAATGACGACGAACAAAACACAATCTCTGATCTGGTGGACAAAATGGCCGAGTATCTTGCTGACTCAAATGCCGAGTCCTATTCTCAAAGATATATGAAAGACAGACTGATTGAACACTTTGGCGACAGTCATTGTCACAACAGTTAATGGCAAATCGAATGTTGCAACGATGAGGCAAACAGCTGACAGTGTACTTTTGGAGTTTCATGCAAACCAGTCTAAGGATCCTATGATTCAGAAGAAAATAATCCTGGAAGCTGCCGCTAAATTCATACTGGATGACATAAAGCAAGTGGAAACAGGGAATGAAACATACCCAACATCGGAAGACTTTGAGTTCAAAGACGCCAGCCTCAACTTTCTTCCTGATACTCTGAAGATTTTTCTTGGAAAGATCTTGAAGGCAAAAGATGTAGAGCTGAAGATAGCTTCAATTGGTCAGGCTATAATGCAAGCTGCACGACCACGTGTCCTGATTGCTCCACTGCAAATTGCACTAGGGGTGCAGCTGCAGCACCATTTCGCCTCTCGTTTCCTTATTGATTCACTGCATGCACATGGGTACTGCAGCTCATACAAGGAAGTCACACGTTTCAACCAAAATGCAGCTGTATACCAGGGTACGGACATACCCAACCACAAGGGAGAATTTGTTCAATATGCAGCTGACAACGTCGACCACAACATTAGAACCTTAGACGGACACAACACCTTCCATGGCATGGGGATAATAGCCATGATTACCCCTGGAACAACACAAGGACATCCGATTCCTAGAGCCCAGGTCACTGCCAGCGACATAGAAACAACTGGAAGAATCCATGATGAGCACACTCTTCCAAACTCAATCCCAACAGTTCTTGGCTGAGGATGCATCACCAGATGTGGTCGAGGCTGCAGGAGAGATAGCACTCGTGTGTCTCTACAAGGGTAAACCTGATGAAAGTTTGGATTCCCTCAGGTACAAGCGGTTTTGTGAACAGGTCGCAGTCAAGACTTCGAAGATACTCCCACAGACCTTACCGCCCACATCTGCTGCAGCGAGATATCACAGCAGACGGGTGTATCTGCAAATACAGCAGTGGAAAGGAAACAACAGCCTACAACCAGTGGATTGGGGCTGGAGAATGAGCGACGGCAATCTTGTTCCTGTTATGACCGACCTCCCTCCAGCACCTCAGGATTTGTTGAATGTTATCCGGTGCAACTGTTCGACCGATTGTGGTTCCGCACGGTGTACATGCCGCAAGAACAACTTGGAGTGTTCTCCTGCTTGTGGTCAGTGCCGTGGATCTGGCTGCACCAACTCCGTCCTGGACAGTTTCAGCGACGACGATGACGAGGAAAATGATGATTAGGTAGTGGACTGTTGTTATAGACTGTTACATGCAGCTGAATTAGTTAATTGTGGACATTTTTTTACTTTTAAGCGAATCCTTGACTTCCGACAGTATTTTATGAGTCAGTATTATTAGTTTCTCTATATGTGATTTTATTATGAGTTTGTGATTTTAATCAACAAAATGTGCCATAATTCTGAAACAGTCATGACAAGTGATTCATGTATTTGCATATCAGTGATCAGTATTTAGCTATTGGGAATTTTGTTTACGTGCTTATTTTTTTGTTCCGTACGGGCCGTACTGGGGCTGTAACATGCTGTAATTCCTGATATTAAAAGTATAATTATATACCATGTGCTCGGAATGTATCACAAAATGTGAACAAATCGTACCGCAAAAGGATGAAAAGGGGGGTCCATGTACCAGTGATTTTGACAGACACCCCATATTTTTAGAGCTTTAGACTTTTGATATGTTATCTGGTATATATAACTGCATACAATTTCGCACTGATATGTAGTGTTGCAGTTTTTTCCTATCTGGCCCCATATTTGGGCTAAATGGCTTGGACTACTATGATCAAGTCAAGCATTGATAATGTTGCACTTACTGAGTATCCGTACCACGGTCACCAAAGCACCGAAGTGCATTTAAAGAGCCATTGTGCTTGCTGGCAACATCGGTCCCTGAGGGAACGTAGATGTCTGTGGTAGTTGGTTCGATGTTATTCACCTTCAAAGAGACAGAAGAAAAAAAAAATCAGGAATAACTGGTCATATAATCAATAAATTCCATCCAATATATGTATGGCAGAGTCAAAATTCCGGAAACGGAAACATAGGAAGGACAGGAAAAAACAAACAAACAAAAACAAACAAAAACAAACAAACAAATAAACAAAGAAAAACTTTCCTAAGTTTCCAGACTTTTGACTCACCCGGTATTTGTCAATATATGGGAAAGTCTGTAAACTTCAATTTGAGATACGGTTAGTGACCATTTTGGCTAATTCAGCAAAGATGCAAAGAACAACCAAAGAATATTTGAATCAACCACATTTGTTGCCTTGTTTATCATTAAATTCTGGAAACAATGTACAAAATGTCTGGGCTATGTGTGGGTCCTTCGGCACAAGCAGAGCCCCTAACCATCACCCCTGACCTAACCCCACCTTTATTTTGCAGGTGAAGCGTTGGCTTATTCTTGTAACCATCAAGACAGTTATACATACTGTACACATGTGACCTACATACAGCACGTTTGCAAGGAACAAATCCCAATGCTACCTGGTTTTGATAAATAATATAATAATAATATGAGTTCCCTTACAAGGACTTTCGATGCAGGAGGAGGCCATTGGGTCCAACAAAGCCTGTACTATTATTACCAACCTATGGTTGTTTGTCCATGCTCGATCCTTTTTAAGAGCATCAATCAAGTAAGTCGCACATACTACCTTTAAAATCTACATATTTCTCGGCTGGGGTTCGAACCACCGACCTCCCATACTCAAAGCAGACTCTCTATCCATTACGCCACGTTGGCTGCTTAAAACGCTTCAATGTACTAATACGATTGTGTCAACATTTTGCATTTGTCCAGACTTTATCTGTCTCTGCTCGTACTTGTCAGGGTTGTACTGGTTTTGCCAAGTTCAGACATGAAACCTGCTCCAGACGGCACGTGTCGTGCCATGAGACTACAATATATCAGGCCAATGGAGACATCATTTGAGTTGTATCACTGAAGCAGTAATCACGCATTGTGCTAATACCAAAAAATAATTTAATAAAACTGTAACCCCTCAAGGGAATTCGTGATTAATAAATCATACAAATTCGAATTATACAGTTGTGAAACTCGTGAATGCAAAATTCAGGAAAAGCATTCTTCAACTTCAACACAAGAGGAGGTCGTTGGGTTCATCAAAGCCTGCACTACGGTTGCCAACCTACGGTTGTTAGTCCGTGCTATATCCTTCTAGATGCTGAGCATCAAGCAAGGAAGGAGCACGTACCGTTTTTAATGGTTGGCTTTGGTGCGATTTGGTCGGGGGTTTCGAACCGCCTCGCTCTCGCTCCCAGACCCGGAGAGGTCACTCTAAGCTCAGAGTCTGGTCAAGTTAAGTGGTATTGTGGTAGCATTAGGTGGTTGGACTTGTGGGCCGGATTATTATTGTGGTAGATGGTGATTGGACTTGTGGGCCGGATTATTATTGTGGTAGAGTTCGGTGATTGGACTTATGGGCCGGATTATAGTAGTAGAGTTAGGTGATTGGACTTATGGGTCATATTACTATTGTGGTAGAGTTAGGTGATTGGACTTATGGGCCGGATTATTGTGGTAGAATTAGGTGGTTGGACTTGTGGGCCAGATTATTGTGGTAGGGTTAGGTGATTTGACTTATTGGCCGGATTATTGTGGTAGTTAGGTGATTGGACTTATGGGCCGGATTATTATGGTGGAGTTAGGTGGTTGGACTTATGGGCCGGATTATTGTGGTAGAATTAGGTGGTTGGACTTGTGGGCCGGATTATTATAGTGTTGTAGAGTTAGATGGTTGGACTTATGGGCCGGATCATTATTGTGGTAGCATTAGGTGGTTGGACTTGTGGGCCGGATTATTATTGTGGTAGAGTTAGGTGATTGGACTTATGGGCCGGATTATTATAGTGTTGTAGAGTTAGATGGTTGGACTTATGGGCCGGATTATTATTGTGGTAGCATTAGGTGGTTGGACTTGTGGGCCGGATTATTATTGTGGTAGAGTTCGGTGATTGGACTTATGGGCCGGATTATAGTAGTAGAGTTAGGTGATTGGACTTATGGGTCATATTACTATTGTGGTAGAGTTAGGTGATTGGACTTATGGGCCGGATTATTGTGGTAGAATTAGGTGGTTGGACTTGTGGGCCAGATTATTGTGGTAGGGTTAGGTGATTTGACTTATTGGCCGGATTATTGTGGTAGTTAGGTGATTGGACTTATGGGCCGGATTATTATGGTGGAGTTAGGTGGTTGGACTTATGGGCCGGATTATTGTGGTAGAATTAGGTGGTTGGACTTGTGGGCCGGATTATTATAGTGTTGTAGAGTTAGATGGTTGGACTTATGGGCCGGATCATTATTGTGGTAGCATTAGGTGGTTGGACTTGTGGGCCGGATTATTATTGTGGTAGAGTTAGGTGATTGGACTTATGGGCCGGATTATTATAGTGTTGTAGAGTTAGATGGTTGGACTTATGGGCCGGATTATTATTGTGGTAGCATTAGGTGGTTGGACTTGTGGGCCGGATTATTATTGTGGTAGAGTTAGGTGATTGGACTTATGGGCCGGATTATTATAGTGTT